>NW_022196913.1:60908227-60924029 GCF_008632895.1 Mastomys coucha
CGGGGGGGGGGGGTGGAGCCTGGCCTCTCTGTCCCTGTTCCAAAATGTGTCTTTCTATAGGGACTTCTCCTTCTCTGTAATGTCTGTTGGCCTCCAGATTTGGGTTAGGCTTGGCTACGCCACCTTCATTTGGAATGAGGGAAAAGGATAGGTAGGCTGGAGAATTCAAGGTTCCTGCCCCAAAGCAGGATGGTGGCCGTCCAGCCACTGAGTTGTGTGATGGTCAGGACTCTGAGTCTCTGTGCAACTTTCTCAATCTTGAGAGTCCTCAGCTTGCTCAGAAACCCATGAGAGATAGCTTGGAGCTTTGATGTAGAAGCATGGCCACAAGAGAGCAGTCACAGTGTCGCCCCATGGTTCACCCTAGCACAGGAGACTTCTGGTGTGCTTTTGTGAGTGAGAGGAGGGTCATGCAGGACACCATCTACACAAGTGAAGGAGTATAAAGCTCCAGGTCCCTAGTCTAGGGACTGTTCCCTTGAGAATAAAGAAGTATATAGCTCCAGGTCCCTAGTCTGGGGACATGTCCCCTTGAGAATAAAGAAGTATAAAGCTCCAGGTCCCTAGTTTGGGGACATGTTCCCTTGAGGGCAGATGACAGTTGAGGCTGGCTGACTTGAGCTCTGCTCAGTAAGACACAAGTCACCAGCCCTGGATCCCTCCATCACCCAGTCCCCAGAAACACCATCCGTGTGCTCTGCAGTCCCAGGTAGGACCACACAGCCTGGTGTCCGAGCCTCAGCCTCTCCGTCGAACTCCTCCATGGCGATCTCAGAGCTGTGGGCTCGGAGCATCTTGGACTGCCTCCCCTTTGCCTCTTCAGGCCCGCATCCTCACCTGCCTGCTTCCATCAGCGAGGATTGGGAACGGTACCCTCCAGGCCTGCTCTCCCAGCTTCCACACTCCATAGAGACAGGTACTTGGGAAACACCAATTTTCTCTCCCAACACACCTGTTCCAGGTTATTTAGGATGTGGCAAACATTTTATTGTCACTTGGATTAACTAGACAGAGGGGGAAAAAGCCTAGGAGCCCAGCGTTTTGGTAACTTCAAATATATTTTATTACTTTCTTTTTTTTTTTCACCTTAGAAAGAACATGAAAGCTGCATGCAGCACTCATGGGTCTCAGCATTTACATAGCAGATCCACAGCCGTACAGTGCAGCCTCTACTGAGGGGCAGTGTGCGGAGTGGGGGGTGGGGACATGGAAGGTAATATGTACAAAGCAGAGGGCAGGGCACAGGCTCGTCCTAACTCAGAGGACTGTGCCGTTTGCATATGCACTGAGGGGAATGTGCTTTCTGTTGGAGTGAGGGAAAGAGACACAGCTTGGTGGGTTTCCCTTTGCCAATAGGATGCTCTGGTTGAGTGTCCTGTATCTAATCCTGAATCTTCCCTTTTCCTCCCGTACATAGTTTTCTCACACTGCTGGGGACTTTCAATGCTTCAGAAACATCATCTACCGACACAGTGGGCCTTTTCAGAAACCCTCAGGTTGCAAGAAAAATCCAGCTCCTCTAAGGATCACTTGCCTGGTCTTGACAGGGGGAATGAGCTGGGGGGGTGAAGGGTGGGTGGGGATGAAGCTCATTCTGGTAACTAAACTGAGTTCCTCTAGGCACAGATGCAGAAGAACCTGCTCCCAATTGCCCTGCAACAGGGGCCACTGTGGAGTCACACTGAAACTCTGACCAGTCATAAGCCCAGGAGAGCCCATGGCAGCTGTGCAGAGGCGCCAGGCTCTCTGAGCGGAAGCTTCACTTTGCAAGCCGGGACTGGAACAACGGTGCAGTGAATTGCCTCAACTGCGCTCATTGTTCCTCCCAGGCGCTTATAAAGCTCAGATGTGCGGTGACGTATGGACAAACACAAAACCCCTGATTTTAAAAAGGAAAGAAAGGCTTGAGGTCCCATCCCCGGTAAACCCCCCTCCCTTCGGCAGAAAAAGCCACTTGTAATGAAGTCTGGTGCACAGGAGAGCTGGAGCTCACATCTGGAAGCCTTTCACACACAGCTATAAAATGTAAAAACTGACCCTGGTAAGAAGAGCTTCATAGCAATATATAATTTGTCTTATGCTTGTGAGAAAGAAAGGGCTTTTATTTTAATCTGCAAAGTCCTCTGCTGAAGTCTCTCAACTGGCCTGGAGTTTTCCTTTCCAACATCATCGGCCCTATTCTTCGTAGACCCTGGGAAGAGAGGACACACAGGTGTAAGCGGCTCAGGCCGTGGTGTAGGCTGCTCACAGCTCCTGTGGAGTGGCTTCACCTATGGATCCTCTCCCAGGTCCAGGGCCAGGAGAGGAGAAATGGTTCTAAAGATGTGATTGACGCCTATGCAAAAGCTTACCCACAGACGGGTGTGGATGCTCACACCCGTAATCCTAGCTCTGGGGCTGCTGCCCTTCGCAGGCAGCTCACTCTTCCTTCTTGCTTGTTCCTGACTTCCGAGTGAGAAGAAGCCCTAATCGTGCATTGAAATAAACTACCTGTAGGCCGGAGAGATGGTGCTCAAAAATCTGTCACTGCTCTGTCAGGGGACTAAGTTCAGTTCTAGCATCCTCATCAGGGGCTCCCAAACTCCTATACCTCCAGCTCCAGGGGTATCCAACGCCCTCTAGTGGCTGCCTTGGGCACCTGCACCCACGTGGCATACTGACACACAGACACATGCACATAAATCAACTAGAAGTGCAAGGAAGTGTTCCATGTAGCTGCCTCTCATGACAGCCAGAGTCTAGGTTCTATAGTGCTTTGAGCTCAGTTGTTGGTGTCATGGACCAGGGGCCTAGCCCAGCCCTCCTTCCTTCCTTCTTTCTTCCTTCGGAGCTATGGAGCATGTATGTTTGTTCTCTCTCTGCCTTTGAACAGTTCTTTTTAATCTCCATTAACATTCACTAAGTCGTTCTTAATCTTTTGCAAGGAAAGGAATGGAAAGAGAAAGGGGAGGCATGGTGGCTTTCTGCTGCGGGTGCCTCAATGTTCTAAGAAAGGGATGAACTCACTAGAGTGGCATAGGTTTGTAATCCCTAAATCCCAACATTTGGGAGGTGGACCGGCTAGGATTCCGGGTTCAAGGCTATCCTTTGTCTTGAGGTTGAGTTGATACACGACTGGACCATGTGAGACTTTGTCTCGACAAACAAGCAAACAGCCCTGAAAGGCTAGCATGTAGCAAATTGGCAGAAGCCTGGTAGCCGAGGCAAGAGCAACTTGCAAAAGGAGACACAGTGGGGTGGGGGTGGGGCTGTGGGGAAACCAACCTGGGAGGAGGAAAATCAGGTGGGTAGAGGTTTGAATGTCTCCTGTAGTCTGAGCAAGACTGCTCAACCCTCCATAAGCTGGGGTCATTCTGTTTCTAATGGCACAAACAGGGAAGGTGGCAGGGGGGGTGGGGGGGGTTGGGGTTGGGGGGGGTGGGCCAGGCTCTGCTTTTGCCATGTGAGCTGCGTGCCCTGACCAGAAAGAGGGCTTCATTCCCATCAGATACAGAGGTACTAGTTGCTCACCTCACCACTTTCTATTTCAGGCAATTGCAGATGAGGCAGTTTTGGAGGGAGCAAGAAAGGATTCAGGTGCAGAAGCTGAACAGGGGTGTCAGCCATGAGAGGCTGAGGCCAGCAGTGGGCGGGGGTGGTGTATGTGTATGAGGAGCACAAGCCACCTGCTGGGAGAGGCAGCACCAGGGACCCACACTGACTTTTCCCAGTGCTGTGGAGGCAGTCACATCCTGTCCCCACCTGGTCTTTTTCCCCCTCTTAGGCCAAGCTGCTGGAATCCTTGGAGTTCACCTAAGCGTGTGTCCTTCCTTAGCTTTGCTTTTTGGGTAAAGACAAAACGGGTCTTGGGTGTTTGAAGAGTGACCTACTTCAGGACATGGACAAAGGACAAAGGAGCTGAGAACTGGCCTCTCCTTCCGAGACCAGGCCTAGGACCCCAGGACTAAAACTAGGGAACCCCCTTCTGATGGTGGTGGAAATGCCCATCAGGAGAGGTGTCTAGTCCAAGGCATTGACCATCTCAACTGCTGCCCCTTTGGGTAAAGAGGCTCTGACTGGAAGGCGCTGAACTCAAGTGCCACTCAGAACCTGCCTGGGAAGGACCTAGTCAGGTGCCTAGGCAGAACAGGGCATGGGGCGTTTGGAGAGGAAATCACCTTGCTGGCAGGGGTCACCCTTGCCATTACTGTACACCTACAGGATTTTTGGCTAATAAACTGTCACTGAAGAGGGCATACCCCACTCCTCTAAAGTTAACAGAGGACAACTATGCCAGGTGCTCATTTCCATCCATTTCCAGCTTAAGTGGCTTACGTAGAAAGAGCAATTAAGAATGTAATATGAAAGTTAGGGTCCAGAGGGGTGGCTCAGCAGCTAAGAGCGTTGCTGTTCTTGTAGACAACCTGGGTTTGGTTCCTGGCAGCCACACAGCAGCTTACGACCATCTGTAACTGCAGTGTCAGGAGATCTGATGAGCCTTTTTTTGAAGTCCACGGGCACCAGACATGTAGGGGGCATACATATGTATATGCGGGCTTAATACCCTTTTAAAATGTTCACAAAAGTCTATAATATGCAAGATAAAACGAGGTAGAATCTTTGTTCACAAAAGGACACGTCTGCAGTGTGCACAGTTGTACCGAGAGTCTCAGCCTCCTTTGTAAAGTGGTGAGGGAATGGAAGCAGTGTGAGGGTGTCTACTTTTGTGGACATTATGTGGGTGTCATGTGTTAGACGAGGCTGGTAGAAGACATGGTGTGTGGGTCCGTTCCTGCCCTGAAAGCCATAGCTGATAGCCAAGCCCTTCTGAGTGGGTAGGGGTGGGCAGAGGGTGGAGGAGGGTGGGGGCCGGGTGTTAAGAAGAGGTGTACCTGCGCTTCTCGTTCCAGGCGTTGTACCATTTGATGAAGCGTTTGGTGCTCTGCAACTTAGGATGTAGGCAGTGCTCCTGGCCCCGGTACCTGGACATGCTCTTGGTGGTAATGCTGAAACAGAGCAGAAGGGGGTACAGGGTTGAGATAGCTGAATAACTGTCTACAGGACCACAGCACTGGGCCACTTGGTCCCTCCCTGCTTCAAGGGCCCAATCCCTGGCAAAGCCTTTTGTCATGTTTTATGTCTCAGTCTTTGTGATGGGATTAGCATGTAGGGAGTGAGTGGGAGACCCTACCTCCTGCCTTCAGCACCCAGCTGTCTCCAGGACAGCCTCTCTTGGGGAGCAAGGATCAGCGGGTGCTTCCAGTGGTCCAGAGGTAAACAGAGCCACTGCTAGAAGGCGCTCATGCCAAGTCCCTCAGAGGGGCAGAGACATTCTCTGCAGACACCGTAGTCTCTGACTGTTAACCCCAGCACCTGCACCCTCTACAGCTTGTCCCTGGGCTGAGGATTTGCTGATCCGTACTGGCTTGGTAGCTCATTTTGATGCTCGAGTGTGAGGTTGCAATTTATCTCGTTTTGGGGCAGAAAAATAAGACCTTCCTTCTCTGGGCCTCTCTCAGCCAAAGCTCCAAGAGACCATGGAGGCCTAGGTGCACAGGGGAGAAGCAGAAGTGGTAGTGAGTGCAGTCAGCTGAATTTGAATCCTGGTAACTTGTCTGACTTTGTTTGCACTCTGTAAAATAGGTACAATAAAAAGGACCTGTGTCACCGGGCTACTGAAGGAGCTAAAGATGTATCCTATGCTGAGCACTTAGCCCTTGGTAGGTGTCCAGGGACTTGGCTATTAATTACTAAATAGTCCCGAGAGATGAGGCAGCCAGGGGAAAGACACACTTCATGTGGGTCCTCAGTTCTGGATGATCTGAGGTACCTCTCCAAGCCAGGCAAACCAGGGAGATACAGGCAGGGGTTACACGAAGCTTCTGAGAGGACAAAGGTGGACAATGGTGAAGGATTAGGGTCTTGTAACAAATCAGAATATGACTTCCAGATGGGACACGGATGGATGGAGATGGGAGTAGAAAGAGTGGAAAGTTTGCTCCCCACCTGGTGCCAAGGTGAAGAGCCAGGGTTAATAGGCCAAATTCTAGAAGGGGCAGGGTAGCTGTGAATGTATACTTCCAAGCTATAGGAATGGCAAACAGAGTCTTGCAAGCAGAATGGGGACAAAATGCTTTGTCAGGAGCTTGTTCTTCCTCTAAGACCAGCGATGGACATCTGATAAGACCAGGTAATTGGATCGTGCTTCCCTGGAGACAGGTGGCTCCTTGCAGGCTTTGAGCTCAGAGCTCACCTTCCATAACTCTCCTGCCATGCAGGAATTACCACCTGTGTTTCCTTCAAACCCACAATGCTGCTGTTGCCCCAGAATGGCAAACTCCAGGAAAAATAAACAAACAAAACCAAAACCCCCCAAACCCTTATCTTCATAGGCCAGAGTGCAGACTGAACATCCTACTTCTGAAGGTCAGAGAGCATACAAAAGGGTTCAGTTCTCTGCCCCACCCCCACAGAGGTGCTTTCTCAGAATACTGGGGTCCTGCAAATCAGATGCAGGGCGCAGAATCTGGGATCCAAGACCTAACAATTATTAGAAATTCTGGGTCTCACTCCCCAGCAATTCTGCGGTGCCAACGGTTTGGATCATAACTCTATGGACATATGACACAGATTGTCCCTCAAATAACCTGGACTTGGGCTGGCAAGATGGCTCAGTAGGCAAATTTCCTTGCCACCAAGCCTGGAGCTGTGTTTGATTCCTGAGCCACCTTCTGCAAGTTGTCCTCTGATCGCACCATGGCATGCCTACTCCCTCCCCAATTGTAAGTGCACATTTTTCTTTTAAAGGAATCTGGGCTTTCCCTGTCCTGATTGCAAGGACTTGCACTCAAAAGACACACTAGCCCCCTCCCCCTCCCCCAGCAGAGATCTCTAGATAACTCAGGGCGAGCCAGAAATCTTGTCTTTGTGGCTGAAAACCTGTTTTGGCAAAAAGTGAGGGTCCCTTGTGTGATAGACAGGGAGAGAAACCTCTGGCCTGTCAAAAGATGGGGTAGGAAGGGAGGTCTAGGGGAGATGGTCTCATGTGGCCCCTGGAAGGTTCCCCAAGGCTACAGGAAGCCTTCCTTGCCTGCAATTTCCCTCTCTACCCAGAGAAGTTTAGTCAAGAAAAGCCTGCCTCCTCTTTTTGAATTGCTGTTGCTATTTTTTTTTTTTTCTTTTTTGGTCCCTTGCAAGGTCTCAAAGACAACTTGCAATCTTTTCTGACATTTTGAACCCCCTAACTAGAAATTCTAAGGTTCTTGTGACTCTTGCCGGGAGCATTTTAACCCAGAGCCAGCCCACACCCAGAAGGGTAGCTCTCCTTTCTCTGACCGGCAAGATGAGGGCAGGGAAAAGGATGTTAATTGGGAAGCTCATGACTCAGGTCAGCTCAGGCCCTGTGGCTCTCTGAGTTCCCTGAACTTAAGCGGATGGAGGTGGTGAGGTGCGGGGTGGGGGGTGTGCCCTTCCTTCACAGACGGAGCGGCATGAAGGCCTTTGGGCAAGCAAGGGCAGCCGGTGGAAGGCACTTGCCCAGACCGAGAATAAAGTGTGTCCTGTTTCTGGGGGAGGGGAAGAGGGGCCAATGGTCCATGGCAAATATTTGGGAGCTGTTTTGCCAAGGGCTGCCTTCCTGGCCAAGAGTGTATTGATGGGGAAAACGGCAGCGCTGGCTTCAAGTGGTTAATTGGGAAGGCTGAGGCGCAAGGAAACTCAGTGTTCTCTCTCTGCCCCAGTTTTTAAGACTTTGCCGGCATCCCCACTAAGCAGGCTGCGGTGGTGGCATGGCACATTAACCCCAGCAGAGCGCTTTCGCCAACCCTGTTCAGATGCACAGACCCAGGAGGCGGAAGAGACAGGGACATTCTCAATATTGAAAACCTTGGGAGCCCCAAAGTGTCTACCCCTGGGGCGCTGAAAGGAAAAAAAAAAAGTTACCCTCTCTTCAGTAAGAGGGAGGCAGCACAGCCGGCCCAACAGGCTGGGTGTGTGTCCCGAGCGGATCTAGTGTAGATAGATGTTCCAAGCGGGCGCAGCAGAACCACTAGCCCACAGTAAACCTCGCCTGCCACTTTGAATCCTAACAAGGACAGGCTCAGAGGGACCGGCCAGAGACACCCCCTCCCCTTTTGCAGACTGCCGGTTATAAACTACTTCCCAGGGCCTTGGCAAAAGGCAGAGAGAAAGGCGTTATCAGCCCGACCTCACCCCAGGTTGGGCCCCCGCCACAGGACATGCTCCCCCCCCCGAACTCACATAACCATCTTCTCCTCGCAGTGTGGGTACTTTGGCTTCATTTCCAGCTTCTTCACGTCGCTGTAGCGGATCTTGGGCCCCTTCCGGGAACACTTACACTTGGACCCTGCGGGAGAGCGCGGCCGGGCTGCTGAGTCGCCGCATGGGTCTCCGCGACCGCCCAAGGTGCCCGCCCGGGACCCCCCGGGTTCCAGGATGGCTAGGTGGTGCTTGGGCTCCCTAGGACGGGACAGGACCGCGACACAGAGGGCCCTCGCTGCACTCACCGTCCACGCGCGAGGCGCACAGCGCCAGGAGCAGCAGGAGCAGCGCGGCCGCCAGGAGCCTCATGCTGGCCGGAGGGGCGCGGTGGGGAGCAGGGAGGCGAGGAGGGCGGCCGGCCTGTGCGTGCGGCGGCCGGGGGATGCCGCCCGGCTCGGTTCTCGCTTTCGAGCACGCCTCTCTCGGCTCGGCTCGCTCCAGCTGCGCCCGTCGATGGGTGCTCCTGCCGTCTGTCGCGATGCTGCGCTGCGCTTGGCGCTGGGTGCTGCGATCTCCCCACAGCTTCCCTCCGCCCACCCTGGCCTCTTTTAAATTCGCTCCTGCCCTCTCCGAGAGCGAGCTCATTAATATGCAGAACCACTCGGTGACTCACTGAGATTTCTCAATGTGGTGGGGGGAGGAGATCTCCCAGCCCGCCCTGCCGCCCGCCCCGGACCCATCGCGATCCCAGAGGCGCACACTCGGAGCCACGCGCGCACACTCACACGCACACGCACACACTTCCATCCGCTACCCTCTCGCTCCACCAGCACGCCCGCCTTCACGCGCTTGCACACCCATACCTCAGTGCCTTGGAGAAGGTCAGGCGAGAGCACGGCCTATTAAAGGGTGCTGCGTTTCTGTTTCCCGTGGACACTTCTCAGGCCACACAGGTCTACTGTCCGAAGTCACCGAGAGACTCAGGCCTGGCTCAGATCCTAGAGTTTTCAAGCAAGGGCCAAGGATAGAATGCCCGCAGGCCGGGCCCCTGCCTTGCTGGGCTCTATTGTGCCTGCTGGGCTAGTGGTCCAAGCTCAAGGCCAGGTGGAGTTAGGGGCTCATCGCAGGTTGTGTAAGTCTTTGATAGAGTCACTGGTTCACGGAGCGGGGAAAGGGGACGGATGAGGAGTGGAGAAGACTAGCAACTCCTAGAAGGGGGCTATAGTATGATGCTCATGTGTGACTATGCAGGGGGCTGTAGAGAACCCGGGGTTCTTGACACATACATTCCTAAGAATCTGTAAAGCCAGGGAGAGCTCAGTAGGCAGGTATGACCATGATAAGGGGAGGGGAGGCCGTCCCACTTGTGAACACTGCACCAGACGGTGGTGGATGAAATTCCACCCTGCCCCACTATTCGCCAGCACACGACTCTCCATTAGAAGGCTTCTATTTACTCTCTGTAAACCTGTAGGTTGTCATAGTGCCCATCCAAGGCACCCGTGAGAAGGACATAAAATCGCACAGCGCAGTTATCAGGATGCGGACACCGTGCCCAGACGATGGTACTTAAGGGCATCATTTGTGTATATATTTTATATGTCACTTTGACTGGGGCAACTTCCCTTAAATTGGTACTTTTAAGTTGTTCATTCGCCAGGCCAGAAACAGGCACAGCAAGGAAGAAAACAATTCATCCAAGGCTCTAGAACCAGGAAGCAGGTGGCTAAGCCAGGGGGGTCTGTGGATATGTGACTGTAGACTAGGACCACTCTACTGTCATCAAGCGTTTGCTGAAGAACGCTTTGAGAGATCCAGAGACAGGGCTCAGGCATCTTAGGCTCATGGCTCCCAAGCTAGGGCTTGCTCCTTGCTGTGTTGTTAGCCTGGAAGCCTGCCCCTAGGGGTGCGATTATCCAGAGGGGCTTCTAGGTGGGAGGTGGTAGCTGCCTAACTGCAGCATCTGTGTTTTCTCTTCTCATCTGCGTGCCTTTAGGGGAAGCTGCGCTTAAAGAGCAAGCAGAACCCACACCCACCATTGCACCTGCCCTTAAAGTCAGGCTGGCATTGGGACACTGGGCTCAGCAGAGGGAATGCAAGATGATCTTTGTCATTTATCAAGTAAAAAGATTAAAATTTGGGCTAGACCCAGGTTTGCTTCTCAGCCCCCACGACTGTCTGTAATTCCAGTTCCAGGGGAATCTGACACACTCACACAGACATACGTGCAGGCAGAACACCAATGTACACAAAATAAAAGTAAATACATTTTAAAAAAGATTAAAATGTGTTTTTCATGTATCGCAGCATGGGTTTATTTCAGAAAAATAAGAAAACAGGCAGTTTTAGTCACTCAGAGGTCTACACCAAGATGAAACCAGCACCATCTTTGGGGTTTGAATGCACGCACACAGCTAAGAGCCCCTGCACGTCTGGTGTGACAATCTGCCTGTTGTATCATTCTGTGAGCCGGTTTTGCTTCTCGTCTCTTAAAAAACAATGTTATTTGAAACCATGTAGTACACTGGCCGAGAGGTCTGTTGTGTCTGACTTCAGCAGATCTGCATGTGACATTGGGCAAATGATTCTTTCATGCCTCAGTTTTCCTCATCTGTGAAAGGGGATGATAATGGTACTTCCAGCACAGTGAGGAAGAAAAGTCTCACAACGGCTGTCTCCCAATAGACAGTCCAAGAGTCCAAGAGTCATTCAGTCTATGAGGCTGGGAGTCTCAGCTAATCTTTAGTACACATCAGAATCCCAACGAAGGCTCTTACCTGCCTCAGCAGCAGGTTATATGAATGTGGCCGTGAGAATGAGGGCAAGCAGGCAGAAGGCAAAAGCTGCTTTCTTCCATGTCTTCTATGTTGCCTGCCATGAGAGGGTGTGGCCCAGGTTTAGGCAGGGTCTTCTGACTCTATATGATCTGGGTTTAAGATTCTTCTTCCTACCTCAAGTGATCCAATTAACTAAAGATTACTCACAGCTATTCCCGGCTGTTTGGCTTTTAAATTAATTCCAGATGTAGTCAAGCTGACAACCAAGAATCGCCATCCCAGGGAATGGGGTTACCTTTTTCTTTTTACACTCGCTGAGCACCGGCTATGCACCAGGCTCAGTGCAGGTACTGGGGACCCAAGTGAGCAAGCATCTGTTAGCTGTTCCCAGGAGAGGGTCTATAGCATCCACCACAATTGTGAGATAACTGTGTGACTTCCTCAGAGGTAGACACCACAAAGAAACTGGCACTGTGCGATGTGATTCTGGGCAGGAGGGATGCCTTTCTAGATGAAGCGATCACCGGGTTGGCTGTGGAGATAAGATGGCTCATAGGGGAGGAAGGCCACTCCCACCTTTCACAGACCCTTCTGCTCCGTGACAATCTCCGGTGGGGTGTCCCTGCTCCAAGCCCTTCCCTGGCTCCTGATCTCATTCAGAGCCCTAGCCGGATACCCAACAGTGCCTACTCCCAATGGCCAGCCAACATCCCTCCCACTTGGTATGCTTGGTGTCCCTGCCTTGACTTACCTCTCCGGCTGCAGTGTTCCCAGCTTGGGGAAGCTTTGCTCACCAGCCCTCGCCCTCCTCATCCTCCCTGTCCATGTCCACCCCTCAGACCCCAAGCACTCCAAGCTCTCTGGCAACCCAGTAGCAGCTGCTCTCTGTCATGACCGTTTTAGGTTACAGTGCACGCTACCACGGCTACCACGGCTACCACGGCAGACGGTGTGGCTTTCACGTTCGTTGTGGGTGTACGGTAGGGGAACTTCTCAGTCACCTCCATTTTCAGTGTCCTCTGGTGAGGTAGTTTGAATGAAAATATCCCCCACAGACTCAAGTGTTTGAGTCCCCAGTCCCCAGTTGGTGGCGCTGTTTGCGTAGGTTTAGGGGGTGTGTGGCTTTGCTGGAGGAAGTACGTCACCGGGTGGGGGGCAGGCTTTGAGGTTGCAAAAACCTCGCCTTATTTCCTGGGGCGGCTTTCTGATTTGTACTTGTGGTGTGAAATCTGAGTTCTCTGCTTCAGGCCGTTAAGATTGCTGCTTGCTGCTGTGTCTCAGCCACGTTGGACTCTAATCTCTCTGGATCGGTAAGACCAGCAAACCCTTCCTTGTCTGAGTCGTTTGGTCTTGGTGTTTTATTGCAGTTGGAAAGTAGATCATACAGCCTCATTCTATATCCGTTGGGTTCAGGCAGTAAGTAGGGCGGCAGAGAACATTGCTGCACCTGGGCTGTGCAGTGTAAGGGGCTCTGCATGAGGATGCGTGCGCGCATGCGTGTATTGGAGGAGAGAAAGGGATGCTCAAGGTCTGGAGAAAGCCTGTTCCATCTCCCGCGTTTGTTTCCAAACAAAACGGCAGTGGCTGGGAGGAAGAACGGCTAGCTTTCCTGGAGGCGGTCGCTCTCCACCCAGGTATCGCTGCTTGGTTGGCTGGGAGGTGGGGCGTGGTCACAGCCACCTTCCAACCCTACAAGCTAGAAAACAAGGAGATTCTCTCTGGGACCCCAAGCTCTCTCCATGACTGAGCTTCTTAGCTGGAGGGTCGGTCTCTCTGCTCTGGTGGGACCGGAATCCTAGAACCAAGCACTTGGAGGGGTGTGGGCCTCATCTACCCTGATAGAGGGAAACCGAGGCCTCGAAAGTAGGCTTTCACACAAGGTCAAAACAGGACATTCGTGTTAGCCATGATCCTGTTTCTAAGGCCTCTCCCTAGATGTCTAGGTGAGAGAGCGCCCTGCTCTCCTGCTCCTGAACATACAGCCCTGTGGCCACTCCTGACAGAGTGGGTTTCACAAATACTTAACTTCTACCTGGTTCTAGTGACTGAGTCCAAGTCGGTGGATATCTATCTGTGTTGTTTGGAAGGTGTGTGTGTGTGTGTGTGTGTGTAAGTGTGTGTGATCAATTCAAGCTGGAGTCTTCTGGGAAGAGGGGATCTCATTAGAGAAATTGCGTCCACCAGAGTGGCCTGTAGGCAAGTCCAGGAGGTAGGTATTTTATTGATTAGCGATTGATGTGGGAGGGCCTAGCTCGCTGCAGGGCAGGTAATCTGAGTTATCCGAGAAAGCGGGCTGAGCAGAGCCACGAGGAGCAAGTGAGTGAGCAGCGCCCCTCCGTGGTCTCTGCTTCAGTTCCTGCCTCGAGTTCCTGTCCTGACTTTCCTTCACGATGGGCTGTGATCCCGATGTGTAATTCAGCTAGGCCTTCTCCCCTACAAGTAGGTTTTGGCCAGTGTTTAATCACACCAATAGAGATTAAACTAATACAGTACCTACTGCTCTGCAGCTCCTCCTCGGGCCTGGTAGCCCGTGTGTATCTTTCTGAGTGTGACCCCAGCCCGTGGGGTGCCAGGCAGGATGTGCCTGCTTGGCTGGGCTCCTCTAACCACAGGCCTGTGGTACTAGTCCACTCCCTAGGGTCTTACTCTGAGGTGGAGGGGACAAAGAGCTGAGGTCCCCAAGGACAGATGCTGGCTTGTTCTTTATACTGGAGATATTTAGGTTTTCTGAATAACTTATAACTAGGGGGGTTGGTGTTGGGACAGCCAAATGACCTTGGATTACACTCTGTGGAAACAGAGGGGTTGTTAGACTCAGACAAGTTAGTGGGGACTCTCTGAAGGATCTACCCAGGCGTGCCAGAAAATGCTGGAAACAAATGAGACGGGTCAATGAGGAGCATTTTCTCTGCTACTTACATATTTACCCAGCAAATTAGGTATCTTACTATCTTAATACAGAAAAATGCTTTTAGTGAAGGCCTTAACCTACTCATGAATGATGGCAGTTCCGGGAGAAATAATTATCAGACAGTTCACAAAGGCACGTGTCTTTATTAGTACAAAGAAAAACAGTAATGGCGTGGTGGCGTGAGGGCGTGGTGTTTACACTCATATCGTAGCCAGCAAGGAACCACCTGTCCAGCAATGTCCAAAGGGAGCGTCAGTGGGCAGACCCACCGATGACTGGGCATGAGGTACTGGAAATTATGGTGTGTACACCCACGAGGTCAATGAGTTCACCCCATTCACTTGAGAAAACTCTATTTAAAAATCTGTAACAAAGCAGGTGTGGTGGCGCAAACCTTTAATCCCAGCACTTGGGGGGCAGAGGCAGGCAGATCTCTGTGAGTTGGATGGAGGCCAGCCTGGTCTACATATCAAGTTCCAGAACAGGTAGAGCTACATAATAGAGAGACCCTGCTTTAAGAAATAATAATAACGGGCGGTGGTGGCACACGCCTTTAATCCCAGCACTTGGGAGGCAGAGGCAGGCGGATTTCTGAGTTCCAGGCCAGCCTGGTCTACAGAGTGAGTTCCAGGACAGCCAGAGCTATACAGAGAAACCCTGTCTTGAAAATAATAATAATAATAATAATAATAATAATAATAATAATAATAAATGTAAAGAAATCTGTAACAGAGAGACACACCATTCAATGATGTTCCTTTTGTGTCTGCATGCACAGCTTTGTGGGATTGGGCAGCTAATGAAAGCTCAGGGGACAGGTTGGCTGGTCTGAGGATCCTGACTGCAGAGTCTGTGGGATGCTTCATGATCACACCTGCAGAAGTGGCGCAAGCTTGTATTAATATGGCGACAGGTACGTCAGGTAGTAAGGTCTATGTGGAGGGTGGGAAAGAAAGGGACACAGGAGGTCTCTGAGAGGCAGAACGTTGGACATCATGGAATTTATGAACCCGATCTTATAGAAATCCAGGCGCCCCATAAGACTACTTTAGCGCCCCTTGGCCCAGGTGGCAGGTATAGGAGGCTTTGTGGCAGATGTTGCAGGAGAGAGGGGTCTTGGGTGGACCGGCCAGGCTCAGGGACCCAGCTGTGTCTTCAGAATTGACCCCGTTTGCACAGCCCACCCCATGTGGCTGAATCCTGCCTCATCCTGCCTTGCCCTCTTTGGACTTCTCTTGGTGGCTGTACTTCATGGTGACACAGCCCGAAAGCCCTGCCAAGCCAAGCCCTCTCCTGATTTCCACGTGTCTGCTAATGCCCCCCTTGCTAGTCTGCACTGCAACCCTGCTTCTAACCCGACAGCTTTCCACCCGACAGTCTCGGAGGCTGCCTGTGTTCAGGGCAGGCTCTTCCGACCCCTTGGCCGTTTGTTCCTGTTACTTTCCAGAGCCTTCTCCGTCATGGACTCGAGAGTTTAATGGCACAGGTTGCTCTGTGGCTTTCTTGTGGACTCTGGTACCCTAATGTGAGCATTGAGCCTGACACATAGTAGGTGCTTGTTTACTGCTCTGGTAGGTGGTGTGAACCTGGGAGAGCAGAGCCTGAAGGTGAGGCAGACCAAAGCCTCACACACCAGCCAACTTTACTCAGAGCATCAGGCAGTTTATACTCCAAGGGTTAAAACAAGCCGCCCGAGTAAAGCGTCCCATCCCAAGGGCGAGCCTCAGCTAGCAAACACATGTTTTCCCACAGAAGCATGTAAACAAACAACAACAGCCTGCGGTCGAGAGTAATCTAAAGTGAGCTCAGTCCTATCGGCTACCCTGCGAAGGGCACCGAGTCCTATTGGCTACCCTGCGAAGGGCACCGAGTCCTTTCGGCTACCCTGCGAAGGGCACCGAGTCCTTTCGGCTAC
>NW_022196913.1:60924279-60929497 GCF_008632895.1 Mastomys coucha
GTCCTTTCGGCTACCCTGCGAAGGGCACCGAGTCCTTTCGGCTACCCTGCGAAGGGCACCGAGTCCTAGCGGCTACACTGCGAAGGGCACCAAAGCACATCCCTAGGACGACTCATGTGATGGAGGGACAGGTGACAAGACTCTTTTCTACTTGGCGTTTTCTCTCAAACATTTCCTCCACAGCGTTGTTCAGGGACGGTGTTCTGCCAGGTGCCCAGTGAAGGAATGAACAAGTGGACCATGAGAACACGGGAGCGGTTTTCCCTGATTGCCTTCTGCTGAACTATGGAGCCAGGCTTCCCAGTTTAGAATCCTATTTGGCAACCCTGTGGCCTTTGTGGCTGGGTGGTCCAAAAAGGGTTAATAACAATAACAGATAATAGCCGGGCGGTGGTGGCACACGCCTTTAATTCCAGCACTTGGGAGACAGAGGCAGGCGGATTTCTGAGTTCGAGGCCAGCCTGGTCTACAGAGTGAGTTCCAGGACAGCCAGGGCTACACAGAGAAACCCTGTCTCGAAAAAACCAAAAAACCAAAAAACAAAACAAAACAAAAAACCCCCAAACAAACAAACAAAAACAAAGAATCTTAAAAAAACAAAAAAAAACAAAAACAACAGATAATAAACCCGTGATGAGGATTAAGTGGGCAGACACAGGGCACGAATGTCGCGCAGCGCCTTGTCATGTGGTGCGTGATGCACAGATGTCCAGGCGGGGCCAGGAGTTCATTTGGCTGCATTGTTTTCCTTTACTGTAAATGCTTAGGTGGCACTCACGTGTCAGAGATTGCTCTGAGGGATACACAAGTATTACTTACTTCTTGTAACATCTGCACGATGCGGCAGCAGCCTCATTTGGAGAAGGGGAAACTGAGGCACGGGCCCCAGGGCTGATATTCAGATCTGAGCAGCCTGGCTCTGGAGTCCTGCCATGTGCTGTCTCCCAGGACTAAGGGGGTGCTCTTCCCTACGTCCTGATGCTGGCATGTGTGGATGCCTTCCCTTTAGGGCACTCCAGAGCTCCCATCCAGTTGGGCTGCCAGAGTCAGCAACAAAGAAGGCAGAATGCCCATGTGCTACCTGGGACTTTCTCAGGTTTAAAATCATCCCTAATTGCTAGTCAGAAATTCACATGGAACTGAGTGTCCCGTATTTTAACCCAGGCACCCCTGGGTCCTACCTTAGAGGTGTAGGTGATATGGTTTGGGCCACCTCTCTTATGAGAGGATTCTTAAATCTCTGGGGTCTGGCTGGGCAGGGCTGGAAGGGTAGCTGCAGGCATTCTATGAACTCTCGTAGGCACTGTTGGCTTCCCTGGTGCAGCAAAGACGGAGAGGCAGGGTGACCAGGCTGGCCATGCAGGAGAGTCATGCCAGGCAGGGTACACAGCAGCTTAGCGGTGCTCGGGGTGGAGAAGGTCAAGGGATAACACCAGATCACTGGAGTGTAGAGTGGGATTCATGGGAACAGTGTAGAGATCACTATGGGAACAGTGTGAGGTTCACCATGGGAACAGTGTGAGGTTCACCATGGGAACAGTGTGAGGTTCACCATGGGAACAGTGTGAGGCTCACCATGGGAACAGTGTAGCGATCACCATGGGAACAGTGTAGCGATCACTATGGGAACAGTGTGAGGCTCACTATGGGAACAATCTGAGGCTCACTATGGAGAATCACCCTGGCTGCTTGAGGTGTGGACTGCTGAGAGAGTCCTACTTTAGCCCTGACTTCAAGGACCCAGCAGAGAACTCCAGGCTCTCGGGCTGCATTGTCCCCACAAGCCTTGTAGGAAGACCTCTGGCAGCTGTGGGAAGGAACGCTGGCAGGAGGGGGTTGGGAGCCAGGAGAAATCTTGCTGACAGCTTAACAGTTGGTCTCCCCTTCTTGGAATTCCTGGCCCTTTCTTGAAAAACATAACGCAGCCAGGGAAATTATTGAGGGCGAGGCGTTTGTGATGTTGGTGCTTTTTGGTTAAGGACCTTCTGTCTGGAATGAGCAGGAGGCTCTGGAGAGAGGAAGTGACTGGCTTCTGGCTTCTGAGGGATGGTGACTAATTTGCACTGAAATCAGCATTTGGCTGTGCTGGTGGGAGGACAGTGTCAAAGGCTGTGCTTTGAGAATTTACCTGCCAGGTGAACGTCCGTCGGTCAGTTCATTATCCTTGACTAATCTCAGACTACTGAGAAATGGTGCAATTCTATGTCTTAGCGACGATTCATTTGCTTCTGACACGACCAGGTTCTTAACAGTGAGCGATTTAAGGCCATAAAAGAATTGTCATAAACAGCTCCTGGGAGCCAAGAACACGGCCCAGATTCTAAGCACATAATGGAATCATATCAAAAGCAAGAGGGGCGGCAGGATTCATAAATCCTCGAAGTGCAAAATCTGTCCATCGTGACATTTGTGCTGAAGGGAAACCAGATGTGGATCCTGGGAGCAGGGGTAGGCAGGAGGGATGCTAAGTAAGGGTCTCTCTGCAAAGATGGGAGCCCCTACTTCAAGTTGGCTCAGGCTGTGGCCTGCACGTCTCTGCTGGAAGTCCATGTCAGAGGCGGAAGGCAGAGGCAGAGGTTACATGGGTTGGACTAACAGACAAGGTTTCACAAGGTTCTGCGGCTGTGCCTTTGAAGGCTCAACACTTGGCGTGACTCTTTCAAACGTGTTTGGAGACTCAATGTGTTCATTCCAAAGAGGAGTAAAATGCAGCAACGGCATGTAGCATTCACTGGAAATGAGCAAGAAACAAGCCAGGCTAGGCTGCCATTCTTCTGCTGGGTTGGGGGATGGACTGCGTCAGGATGCAAAATGCAAGCCAGCAGCTTCCTGGAGGTCTGTCTTGGAGAGGGAGCCCAGGCCTGGAGAGAGAGTGTGGGTTCAGGAAAGCATTCCTCAACAGGTAGTTGAGACTGAGTTTTAAGGACAGGTGGTCCCTTGATGAGGGGGGGGGATAGAGGGGGGGGAGAGAGAGAGAGGTGGGTGATGCTCAAGGAAGTACTGGCAAGAGACTTGAATGCTGGTACCAGGACCTGATTGTAAAACTGGGTTTGACACCCGAGGGTCCTTGCAACTCTTATTATATAAAGTGACAAACAGGAAACAAGCCAATATAAGCAAAACAAAAAACAACCAAACCCAAACCAAACCAATCAACAAAACAAACAAACAAAAAAACCATGCCCGTTCCACTGCTCTGAAACCAGTACATTAACCCAGAAGAAAGGGTACCCTGGACCTTCTGTCCATCTGGGATCCAGCCCAGGCTGTCCTTACATGAAGTGGCTTTTGTTAATTATAGCATTTAATCCCCCACCCCCCCAATCTTTGTTTGGTATGTGTCATTTCCCAAGATTTCATACCTCTGTTGAATTCCTACTTTGAACGCCCAGAGAGGCTTGACAGGACCCTGGGGTCAGATGCAGGCTTTGTGAAAGATATGTGAGTCCCAGCTTGGTGGTTTGAAGTTTGAGGGTTGAAATAATTTTCTCTAGCGCCCATCTGCAGGGTGGGCGAGTTTAGGAAGTCCTCGGAGCTCACCCGCCACCTCCCTCAGCCACATGCCACCTCCTGTCACAAGAGTGAATTGGGTCAAGGCCTCTGGCAGGTGGCTGGGCTGACTATAGTCATTGAGGTACTGGTCTCAGGCCACTGGGGTTCCAGGGAGGTTCCTAAACATTGCTATGCAGCAGGTCTGGAGTTTTGAAGTACTGGTTTCTATAAGGAAGATAACATTCCGGCCTCTGGGTTTTTCGACAGCTGCCCCTTTTCATTGTCTGGGGTGGTGGCTTACAGACTTGTCATGTGCAGTTTGAATGTCAGGTGTCTCCTGGGTTGTAAGTATGGACGACTTTACAGCTGCCTCTTAAAACCCAGTCTATTGTCTTCTTTTGATGCTGAACATCTCCAGATGTTGCTTTATCAGAAGCAGAGCCCGGGCTGCTTTTTCATAGGTGCTAGGAGAGTTGGCATTTGGAATGTTCCATCTGGGGCTCCTTGCAGGGTAGAGCACACTCAGGGGGAAAGGCCAGGCCCCTAACAGGAGCTTCCCCTGTTCTCCCCTCCTCTCTTCTCCATCATTGTCCACAGCAGGGCAGCCCTCTGGCAAGGTGCAGGGCTGCAGGTGGATAGAGTGGAGTTAGGAGAGACTTTTCTCACTCCGTCTCCGCCCATAGGACCTGATTCTGGCAGGTGGCCTGTGGGTGCCTTGGGTTGCTGCGTGGTCCCTGAGTGCCTTTACTTTGTGTCTGGGCTTATAAAACTGTTTGCAGACACCAAGAACACACTACACTCCCCTTGCAAATCACTTGTGTTTGTAGATTTTTTTTTTTTTTTAAATGAAGGCACCTGGTTCGCTTAAATTCATGACTTTGAAATGTCTGAGGGCCGAGGGCTGAGCTTGTGGAGGAGAAGGGAGGCGTGTGGAGGGATTGTAAAGCTTGAGCATCCCCAGGGCTGCTGCTGGCCGCTCCTTCCCACCACCTGGCCTCGCCTGCACTGCTCCCTGCTTGGGTGGGGGCTTTGGAGGAAAGACAACAGCCTGACTGTGCACGACTTCAGATCAGCTGGCTGTCGGCAGGGCAGCTCACAGTAGGCATTTTCCAGCCATAGTGGCCCCTGCTACTCTTTCCGAGGGTCAGCCTGGAGATGGGGAGGGGTGAGAGAAGCTGGCACATGCACCTCCCAGACATGGCTGCTCGTGATAGCCCTTCCTTTCAAAGTCAGCTCCTGTTCTTCTGATGAGGCAAATCTGGGAGGAACTGCAAAGATGGACTCTCGTTGCTTATACCAGTGACCTGAACAACTGCCCTTTGGTAGCCCCTTCTTCTGGCCTCTCCTTCTTGTTGTTGCGGCTGCTGCTGCTCCTCCTCCTCTTTCCCCCCTCCCCCTCTCCCTTCCTCTCCTCCTCCCCGTCCTCCTCTCCCTGTTCTCCCTTCTTCTCCTCCTCCCCCTCCTCTTCTCCTTCCTCTTCCTCCTCTCCCTCCTCCTCTCCCTCCTCATCCTCTCCCTCCTCCTTCTCTCCCTCTTTCTTGTTTCCTCCTCTCCCTCCTCCTCCCCCTCCTCCTCCTCTTCTCCTCCTCTCCTCCTTCCTCCTCCTCCTCTTGACTATGCTAAGTTCTTAGTATCCATATTCCAGAGGGCAGAGCCAGGGTTGCCACGCACACTTGCGTGATGGCGGTATTTGAGGCGAAAACTTCAAGGAAAGTCAGCCTCCTGC
>NW_022196913.1:60930145-60944004 GCF_008632895.1 Mastomys coucha
GCCCACCTGGCCAGAATCCCTTGTCCTGCGGAACAGGGACCCCGCGAGAAATCCCGGTCCGTGGCACAGGGTTTCTTGACTTTGATGGCTACAGAATCAATCACACAGCACACCCTCTGGGGACACTGGTCAACCACAGCATCTTGTTTTGGTTCTTTAAGAGACTCAGCCACATCTGGATCTCTGCACTGTGACCCCGAGAGTCAACCTCAGTCATAACCCACATGTCACAGTCTCAGGCCCCAATGAACAGACACTCAGCATTTATAAACTTTGGCAGCTGACCTAGGAAATGAGGGGCTCTGATGGGCCTGGGCAGCAATGGCATTGAATGGAGTGGCATCTGCAGTTCCCAGCCTGGACACAGAGTTCCTGGCGCATTTCAGGAGGCATGTTGGGGATGATGTATGAGAGGCAGTGAGTGATTTGTGACAGACAAGCAGTGGCCTAATTCTATAGGAATCTGATCACTACCTGACCACAGGAGCCATGTCATTTCATGTCTAGGGGCTTGTTAAAATATCACTGAGCAAACGAATACTGCCCTAGAGGGACCAACTTGGGTGAAGAATGAGGCTCATTCAAGAGCAGGAAAGACACTCTAAGCCACAGTCCCTTCAGTGGTCAAGGAGGATGTCATGACTAGGGTTTAGGCAATAGCACCTTTTAAGTCTTTAGCACTTGCTGAGGTGGCAAGTCTTTAACTGTGGCATGGCTTTCTGTTTAAACTTCTCTACGGGGGAAAACGCCTTCATCTGGAGATTCTTGGATGGAATCGAGACAGTCTGGGGAAACTTGGACGGTCAGGGTTCTAAGCCCTATCACAATACAGAGCTGGTGGTATATGGTGAGACATGGGAGTTTGGAGCCAAACAGTACTCAGTTCAAATCTTGCCTGATAACCTGCATTACTTTGGCAGGTTACCCAGACTCTTGAACCTCCGTTTCCTACTTTGTCTATGCTTGGCCCAGGGAGTGGCACTATTAGGAAGTGTGGCCTTGGAGTAGGCATGACACTGTGGGCAGTGTGGGCTTAAGACCCTTACCCTAGCTGCCTGGGAGTCAGTATTCTGCTAGCAGCCTGAAGATGAAGACGTAGAACTCTCAGCTCCTCCTGCACCATGCCTGCCTGGATGCTGCCATGCTCCTGCCTTGATGATAATGGACTGAATCTCTGAAGCTGTAAGCCAGCACAACTAAATGTTGTTTTTATAGGAGTTGTCTTGGTCATGGTGTCTGCTCACAGCAGTAAGACCCTAACTAAGACAGGGGCAGTTCAGTCCCCAAGTAGGATGCCTGTGTAGGGTACATGATATAGTCTGAGAGCCTTTGCCCCAGTTCCTGGCCTGGGAAAGCCTGGACTGTAGGCATGGTTGGCATTTTACCTGAGTGCTCTTCCCCCAGTGGCTCCAAGAGGAACGGGAATCACAGGAGAGATCAGTGACTGAGGACAAGGGTTGTAAAGCTTGGCCAAGCCCAGGCTTCCTTCTCTCTGGCACCACAGCTGGGAGGGAATCCAAGAACCTCATCTGATGGTTTTTGGAGGGGGGAAGTACCCATTCATGCATGGCCTTACATAAGTCTTTGTCTTTCTGTTAGACCAGCAGCCTCCTGATCCTTCAATCCATTCAAAGATAAGGAATAGAATGCAGAGGGCTGGGAAAGGTACTAGGACTTAGACCCCTGGTCTCTTAACGTCCAGTTTCGGACATCAGGCCATGGTTTTATGGGCATTGTCTTAGACCCCATTTCCAAGCAGTCTCTGATCAAGGTAGGTGGCATCTAATATCTTGATGGTATCATAGTTGAAGCGGTCACTTCAGAAACTGCTTCCATTAGAATTGCCTGTGTTCGTGTCTGTGGGGGCATTTTCTCCATTGCTAATTGATGGATAAGGCCCAGCCCACTATGGGTGGTACCATCCCCTAGGCAGGTGGGTCTGGGTTGTCTAAGAAAGATAGCAGACCCTGAAGCCTGTGAGCAAGGGAGTAAGCAGCATTCTTCAATGGGTTTTTGCTTTGAGCTCTTCTCACCCTGAAAGCTAAAACAAATAAAACAAACAAACAAGAACCCACCCCCCCCCCAAACCTTACTTCACAAAGTTGCTTTTGGTCATGGCGTTTATCACAGCAATAGAGAGCAAGCTAGAATACCATGGCATCGCTTTGGAGCTATATGACATGGGTACTATATTCGGAGTCTACCAATGGACACGCACTGCTGGCCAGGGATGCAGAGTGACCAGTGAATAGATGCTACTTGCCAGGAATGCTGTACTGCCACCAGCTGGACACCACTGACCAGAGATACTGGATCATCCGTCCAAGGACCCCACTTAGCAGCTTAGCAAAACAATTATGTCTCCCACATTGAAAACGTCAGTTTGGCTAAGCAGCCCTGAAACTCGTGGCACTTGTGAGGCTGTTGCACTGTGACAGCGGAGCACGGGCAGAGAGAACGGGAGCTCTGAGTGGAGGTGGGCTTGGGCGTTTGTCCTGGCTCTGTCCCTTAGGTGTGTGGCCTTTCTGAATCTTATTCCCCTCCTTTGAAGATTCTGCAGTAAGCCCATTTAGCTCATAGAGATACTGTAAGGGATACCTGAAGAATAGCCTGCAGCGTGCATAGCATTAACAAGTGGCAGGCAGTGTACATGCCATACCCGTTCATTCTCTTCGGCATCATTCACTTATTCGTGCAGTGTGAGTTGGGTCTAGTTGCCTTATGAGGCACCTGGCAGGCACAGTCAACAAGCATAATGGTTTAGTGATCTCCTACCAAAGGGCCCTGGGTACCAGTCCTCTGCACTCTGGTCACCAAAAGTGAATACAGTCGTGGCTGGAAATGCTTTCAGGGCACGCTGCCCATCAGTCATCCGATCCCTTACCCCATCCACACTTGCCTCACACAGGAGCCTGTGCATTGGAAGGTTGAGCTGAAAAGCAAACTTTCACAATCTCTGGACTATTGGATCAACAGTAGCCCAGTTTTCTCCTTCTCCTCTTCTTCCTGCTCCTCTTCCCCCTTTCTCCTGTTCTTCTTCTTCCTCTCCCTCCTCTTCTCTCCTTCTCTCCTCCCCCTCCTCTTCTCTTCTTCTTTCCTCTTCCTCCTCTTCTTCTTCTACATGTAGAGACATTTTATATACAACATTTAAAAGAGTCCATGAACATTCTGTATATTTGATTTTCATGACTGGAGCCCCAGGGCTATTTTTCTGAGAATATTTCATGAGAAAGAGACAAGTTATAGCTGTTTATACTTGACTGGTAACCATAGAGATGAAATTCCACCAGATCAAAGTCAGAAGGTAATTAACTCCCTGCAAATTACAGTTGTTGAACTTATGCAAAGACACATGACTTCACTCATGGGCTAAGCAGCCAAGAGAAAGTGCCTGGGGGGCGGGGGAGAGAAAGGGCCAGCAAGACTTACCAACAAAACTGTGTCCCCTGTCCCTCTCTAGAGGGAAGGTCTCTGAGGGGCCTGTGGTCTGACATAAGGGCTTGACTGTCTTCAACTGTCCATCAAGTGCACCTGATCCCTTCCCCTTGTGTCTGCCCTCTGAATGGCCTCTTTCCTGATTCACAAGGTGCACTCCATGGATGCAGACCCTGAGATGACCCACATGTGCTCAGGTGTTCATGAACTGGATAAGGGATGGCCTGCCACCTTGTCTTAACTCTGATCTCTGTCACCTTCCCACAGTGCTTTATAAAGCAGTGTAGGTGTGTGTGTGTGTGTGTGTGTGTGTGTGTGTGATCCTGTATAAGCTGCCAAGCAAACAAGCCGATCTTTATACCTATGTGTCACTAGAACAGCTCTTCCTTGGTGACCCTTGGAGGTTGCATAGAGCACCCAGTCGTGGTCATCAGGCAGTGACAATCCCAGAATTGTCCTTCCCTTCTGTGTCCAGTGGATACTCTGCGGGACTTCAGCCTCCAGATGCCCACATGGCAGCTTTTGGAGGACTCCCTTTGCCTGCCACAGAGCTGGGGTTGATGCACTTGGCAGGGGGCTGCAGTCCAGCGCTACTCACCAGCTGTGCGATTTGGTAGAATTACTTAAGTGTTTCTCTGACTCACTGTGTTTGAAAAGAGTAGCTTCGTGGAGGAGGAGGAGGAGGCATCACAAGTAGAACCTGCCAGCACAGTGCCCAGCACCTGGGGCCAGATGGCTATGAAGCCCAGCTTGCCAGCAGAAACAAAGCATACAGAAGGCAGGGGGCTTACCCAAAACTCACCCCCTGCCCTGATCCCCAAATCAGGCTGTTTGAGGAGTAAAGGACTTATTAAGTAACTTGGTTTTGACAGGAGAGGGAAGGACAGCTGATAGTTGGGAGTCAGGGCAGGTGAAGTAGGGAGGGTGGGGCCGTTTCTGGGTGAGAGAGCAAGACCTGGATGTGCCTGAGGAGGTAGAGAAAGGGTGGAACCATGCCCTCTGTCTCCCTGTCCATTTCCTCCAGCCAACATGTCTTGGTGTCATCTAGGCCTGTCCCTGCGCAGGGAGCCGTGATGGAAACGCTACAACCCCAGGCCTGGCCTCAGTACTCCAAAGCTCTCCTAGGATCGCTGCGGCCTCTCTGGGAAACTTGTGAAACTTCAGAAAGTGTGGGCAGTTAGCACGTGACCATGACCTTGGGAAGAGCCTGTTCTTCTTTGTCCCCACCATGACATCTACAAGGGGGAAAAATAATCCATTTGTCTTTCTCTGTGTTCCTTGGGGCTCCGTGTATCGCCGTGCAGTGTTTGCGTTGCCAAGGATACCTCTGCTGGCCTCGCCACAGCTTCTCATGCTGGGAACTTGTCTTTGGCGCTTGATTGATTAAAAGTAGGTTAAACTAATAAGGTAGGGAAGATGCTTCCAGGCCTCCACAGCTCCAGGGCCATGTTGGTGGTTGCTGGAACATTCCAACTAGAACCTGTTGAGAAGCAGATGAGTGATATGGCCTCTCAGTCCAGGTTGGGCAAGGCCTGTCCCCACATTCTCTGCGGACTGCTCACCGCTCCTAAAGCTGGGGGATGCTGGATCTGAGGACCCTGAAGTCAGGGGCAGCAGAGTACTTGGGTAGGGTCCTAGCAGGAATCCTAAAGAGACACTCATTTTCTTCCCTTTGGCCATACCGTGCCCCCATTGGAACATCCCCAGGAATGTCATGCTGGGAGCCTGGTACCAGCCAGAGCAGGAGCTAACTTGTCACCTGAAAAAAAGATTTCAGAGTTTCAACAACTCTCAGCCCATGTACCTGGAAAGACCAGAGCAGGCACATTGTAGATGAGGTGGGGAACCCCATGCCTTGACCAGAACTGCTTAGTTACAAAGATGTGTCTCTCCCCTCCTGCATCCATCTCTCTCTCTCTCTCTCTCCCTCTCTCTCTCTCTCTCTCTCTCTCTCTCTCTCTCTCTCTCTCTCTCTCTCTCTCTCTCTCTCTCTCTCTCTCTCATTTATCTGTGTGCCACACAGGGAGGTTGTAAGTCCTGAGGACTGAAGTCATATGATCAGGCTTCGTAGCAGATATCTTTACCTGCTCACCAGCCCAGTGTTTCTTGCTCTCTACTTAAGGCTAATCGCATGTCAGAACCCAGATGAGGATGGACTTGGCCTTGCAGATATGGGCCCTGAGCTCTTTGCTCTCCCTAGTGTGTGGCTGCGCGGACTAGATTTCCTCTCTTGCTTTTCATTTTAACTTGGTTTCTTTCCCTAGCTTGTCAGACAGGTGGCTGAATCGGCTTGTTAGGGCAGCCGGGGCCCAGTCTCTGACCCTTACAACTCCAGTGACTCCTGGGGGGCGGCCAGTGTATCTTGGAACTCAGCCGGGCTCCTCTGGAGGGAACTTGGGTTGGGTGGAGCTCCAGGGTCAAACAGAATCAGAATATTTTCGTTCATCCCAGGTTTCCAGCTCTACTCAGTCGGTCCCACCCCATTGTTACCTTGACTTTGTTACCTCCTCCTTCTGTTGGGCTTTAGAGCCAATGAGTGTCTCAGGGAGACTTAATGCCCTAGCTTCTGCCGTCTAGAACTTCTTCACCCCAGCTCACCACCTGTGTCAGAGCCTGGCTGGGCCAAAAGGCATTGCGAGTTTAAATTCCTGGGACCCCAAGTAAGGCCAGAAGTACTGAGTTTGAATCTGTGGTGGTTTGCATATGCTTAGACCAGGGAGTGGCGCTATTAGGAGATGTGGCCTTGTTAGGAGACAGGTGTGTCACTGTGGGTGTGGGTTATAAGACCCTCATCCTAGCTGCCTGAAAGTCAGTACTCTCCTAGCAGCCTTCAGATGAAGGTGTAGAACTCTCAGCTCCTCCTGCACCATGCCTGCCTGGATGCTGCCATGTTCCCACCTTGATGATAATGAACTGAACCTCTGAACCTGTAAGCCAGCCCCAATTAAATGTTGTCCTTAGAAGAGTTGTGTTGGTCATGGTGTCTGTTCACAGCAGTAAAACCCTAACCAAGACAGAAGTTAATATACTCACCTGCTCATGGTCTTGGGTTGTAATGTTTCTTGGCATTGGTTTCTCCAGTTTTACAAAGCACAGGTAACAATGCCCACACCATAGTTTGACTTTGAGGGATATCATCAATGTCAGCTCCCTTGTGCTGTGACTGCCACTTAGCACATGGTAGGCGTGGATTCTCCTACCAGCTCAGGGCAGGCAGGCATTGGTCTTTAAATCTCCTTTATCCTCATAGTAGCTGGTACCAAGCCAGAGCCTACAGTCAATAACACGAGTCCCTACTGTGTCGAGAGTCAGCTCTGCTGCACATGATAGGATGAGTTGTGTTTTAAATCCTCATATGCTGCTACATACTGATGGGAAAGCCGAGGAAATTCAGTGTGGCTGGTCATTTCCCACCCATGTGTTTCTCACCAGGAGGCAAAGGGGAAACCAGATGTCTTACATCCTTCAGTGGGTTTTACCATAAGGGTAAGGTTATGTGCTTCTGAAGTCTCAGGGAAGAGACCCGTTTCCAAGGAGCTCTGTCTCTTGTCCCCATAGAGATTTGTGGGTGATAGCTTGTGTGGTCATCTCTTTTTATTTCCTGGAGCACTCTGGAACACCCATGAGTCCCCGGGGGTGTGTTTGGTCACTCCATAGAATGTTTGCTTTATTGTTGGAAATTGCCATTCACTCACTCTCGGCTGAGCTTTGCAACCATCACACCCTGACAGGCAGTGTTCTGGGTAAAGAGCCAGGTCCCCAGATGCATACTGGTCCTTTTGTTGGTCAGTCACACAACCTTAAATACCACTGTGTTTATTCAGGTCTGACAGCAGGAGGCTGTGGGTAACAGAGAAACAGCTGAGCAGAGGGACGGGTGGGATCCTGCGTGTGGTTAGTCTCCTTGGGTCTTTCTACCGATAAAGTCAAGTAGTCTTCAAGGAAAATGGGGGGAAAAAACCCAACCATTGGCCTCAGTGGCCCACATCTCACCTTGGCCCCTGCCCTTCAAGTCTTCTGATGTCATGTCCCATTTAGGAATTCCCAACACCAGCTCCCCACCCTCCACAGTACCTCTCCCCGCCACTCTCTGGGATGCTTTGTGAAGCTGCTGTTAAAGAGTGAAGGTGGATGGCTTCAGGCTGAGGAGGCTAACCTCATTAGGCTTAGTGCCTCCTGCAATTACCACGCTGGCTTTGAGGAGCCCATTCTTTCCTTTCAGCTCCAGGGCAGAGCGGAAATCCTGATGAAGAAGGGCGGCCTCTCTGCAGGCCCAGCACTGCCTTTGGCTGTGTGCTCAGATGGCCCCTCCTCTTGTGCCTCTCTCTGGATGGGTTGGGGTGCTGCTCAGAGCCTGGGGAGCCAGTCTTCTGAGGCTGGCTGATGTGAATGGTGAGAACAGCCAGCTTCCAGCCGGCCTCAGGACTCGTGGAACTAACAGAGTGTTGAAAGCAGGGTTAGCTTGGGGACTGCACACAGCTCCTCCAACTTACTCACGGAAGGAGAAGGCGATTTCCTTCATGTGGGAACTAATCTTGGTTGTTGACTTGACACACTTGGGGAGAGGGACCCTCAACTGAGGGATAGCCTCCATCAGATTAGCTTGTGAACATGTGTGTAGGGGGTGCATTTTCTTGATTGCTAATTGATGTAGAGGGCCTGCTCTATAGTCCTATCCCTAGACAGGTGGGCTTGGACTATATAAGAAAGGTAGCTGAGCATGAGCCCAGAGCGAGCCAGTAAGCAGCGTTCTCCATCTTGGTCTCCGTGCCTGCCTTGCAGTTCCTGCCTTGGCTTCTCCTTGGACTATAATGGTCTATGATCGGGATGAGTAGGCCAAACACACCCTTTCCAAGTTGTTTTTGGCCATCGCATTTTATTACAGTGACAGTGTACAGTGGGACCCTTGGGAAGATGAGGATGATGGCTTGGGGGACTTCGTCACAGTGCCACATGGCTTGCTGACGATTGACCACCTCAGGAAGGAAGCGGAGGGCTCTCAAATCCCAGGGTCAGAGTTGGCTCCCCACTCCCTACCCACTTCATACCAGCGTGAGGGAAGCAGGTGTGCACAGGGAGGGCAGAAAGTACGGGCAAGGGACAAGGAACAAAGCCAGCAGCCGTGGCCCATGGAGTCCTTGTTAAAGACAGAGTAGCTTCCTTGACTTGAGCTATCTCACGGAGTCCTTCCAGGAACCTCAGTGTGGGTTCACCTAACATAAAGAACAAACCAGTAGAGGCAGGAAGGGGCTCATTTGAATCCCACAGGCATGCTTGTCTGTCTGTCTCAGGTCATCCGTCTCTGGAATCTGCCCTTGTAACCCCATGAGATGCTGTACAAGTATGTATCCAATTGGATGGACGAGTAAACCAGAAACCCAAGCAAACAAAGGGCAGACAGGAATTTCCTTTGCTCTGCCATGGCCCAGATGCCTGGTATGGTTCTCTGTGCCCAGAAAGGCAGATACAAGAGCTCAGGTTAGCAGTGGGTTACTTGGGCTTAACTAGTTAACCAGTAAGGGGTTAGCTAGTCCCCAGACACAAGGAGGAGGGAGACCAGGGTCAGAACAGCCTCCAGCCACAGTGCCTGGGCAGTGTCTCCCTACAGTTCATGATGAATTGCTTGTCTGGGTGTGTCCCACTTAAGATCTTGTAGTCACGGAGCTGGAGGGACTTCAGTAAGAAGGGACTTCAAGGCTTTTGATGTGGCATTGTCCCAGACATGGAAGACTACACTGGAGTACTGCAGTCATAAGTGGAAGGATTTCCTAGTCCATAGAGATGTCCAGTGTGGTGGTCAGGGGCATCCTTTGGGAGTCAGGAAAGAATCTGAGTTCGTTTCCGCATTGACTCCGTGGTTTCTTAATGTCCCAGCTGCAGGTGGGCTCATACTAACACCCCACTGGCTTGCCGTGAGGGATGGATGCCTGTGTGGTACTTAGAAACAGCCTAGGGTAAGTACTGTGTGGGTGTTTGTGAGATGCAAACCCTGAGAACCATTGAAAGATGCTTTTAAGTAATTTTAGGCTAGAACTGTGGGCTGCAAAATTATATACATTATGCTTCTAACTTTACGTGTGCGCATGCATTTCTATGCATGCAAATAATTGTCTCTGTTGTAAAAATTGGATGGTTTTGATTTCTTTATAACATTCTACATTTTCTCTATCATCTATAGTAAGCAAGGGTTACTTTAATTAAAAAATTACATTTAAAAACAAAGAGTGTTTCTATATGCCTGACTCCAGTTCCATCCCTCATACAGGATCAGTTCTGAGTGCACATATCATGCTCCGAGTTCTTGTCTGGAGCTGCTCAAGGCCTGTTTAAATATCCAGAGATGATGGCTGCCAAGGCCTGCCTCTTCCAGGCTGTCCGGGGTGGCCCCCATCTCCCATAGAGATGCTGGAGGGACCCTTATCCATAGTGGTCACTGTAGACTGAGTTTTCTTTGATTACAGTTTTCCAAAAATACGAGCATTTAACGTCTCCGCTGCTTGACCCTTCTTGCTGGGAGTTTGATGTCTTTGAACGCACTAGTGAACTTGAAGATTATTCCATGTTAAGAGACACCATGAAGTCCCTAGCTATGTGAGATACCTCTGCCCCGACATGGTACCTGGGAAAATGATTTATTTTACTATTTTATTACTATTATTATTTTTACCAGTCTCAGTTATGAGCAGAGAGAGAGAGATTCACTTTGGACACAGAAATGCAACTTTGGAGAGATGAACTCCTTGCTTAGGAGCATGTTCTCTGGTCGAAGCCAGTGTTTCATATGTTACTGTATTATTTTCAGACTTAAGGTGTGAGTGGAACTGTGTAGAATGTGTCTGAGATGGAATATGTTTTCTCTCTCTCTCTCTTTACTGCCGCCTTTTTTATTTCTCATCACATGACAGTGTGTGAACCCTTGCCAGCCTCGAGAAGTCCTGGAACGGTTTAGACCTCGCACCGATCACTGCAGGATGCTCGCCAGGCTCAGGATTTGCCTTGTACAGTGTGCTCTCCTCAGCCACCTAGTGATCAAGCCCATGGAGCAGGCACCTCCATGGGCTGAGAAGGCACTGAGCCTTCTCAGTCCATCCAGAAGCATTAGCAGTGGACGATGGAAGGGCCTGACTGCTCATACTCCTGCTTGCTGACCCACATCTGCTGCAAGGTAGACAAGGAGGCCAGGATGGAGCTGCCAATCCAGACTGGGTACTTGAGCTTAGAGCAACGATCTTAATTCTCACTGTGCTGGAATGTGGTCTCTTCTGTCAGCAATGTCTGGGTACTCGGTGGTGTCACAGATTGCGTTGCGTTGGCAAACATGTCCTTGCAGATGTACACGTAACACTTCATGATGGGGTTGAAGGCAGTCTCATGGATGCCACAGGATTCCCTGCCCAAGAAGGAAGGCTGGAAGAACACCTCTGGACTTCAGGATTCCTTACTGCGGATCACCTGCTGTCTTAGGGTTTGTATTCCTGCACAAAACATCATGACCAAGAAGCAAGTTGGGGAGGAAAGGGTTTATTCAGCTTACACTTCCACATTGCTGTTGATCACCAGAGGAAGTCAGGACTGGAACTCAAGCAGGTCAGGAAGCAGGAGCTGATGCAGAGGCCATGGAGGGATGTTACTTACTGACTTGCTTCCCCTGGCTTGCTCAGCCTGCTTTCTTATAGAACCCAAGACTTCCAGCCCAGAGATGGCACCACCCACAAGGGCCCTACCCCCTTGATCACTAATTGAGAAAATGTCCCACAGCTGGATCTCATGGAGGTACTTCCCCAACTGAAGTTCCTTTCTCTGTGATAACTCCAGCCTGTGTCAAGTTGACACACAAAACCAGCCAGTACACTTGCCCATCAGCCACTTCATAGCTTTTCTCTGAGGAGGATACAGGAGTAACCAACCAGATTACTTGCTCCAACCAGGGTAGCACAGCACAGCTTCTCCTTTGTGTCATTCACAATCTCTCACTCAGCCGTGATGGTGAAGCTGTAGCCGAGCTCAGTAGGATTGTCATGAGATGGTCTGTCAGGACCTGGCTAGGTCCAAATGCCGCTTGTCATGGGGAAGGTTGAAGCCCTCAGAGATGGGCACTGTATATGTGTGCTGGTTGCCAGAGTCTATGACAATGCCTGTGGTGCACCCAGAGGTATACCGGGGCAGCGCCACCTAAATGGCTACATGCATGGCTGGTTTCAAATATTACCTGCTTCATCTTCTCTCTGTTAGCCTTGGAGTTCTGGGAGCCTGGCTCAAAAGCACCAGGTGATCCTCGGGGGGGGGGGGGGGGGGGGGGGGGGACACCAGGCTCCTTGTAGAAGGTGCGGTGCCAGATCTCCATGTCGTATCAGTTGGAGACAATGCTACACTTAATAGGTTAATTCAGCATTAGAATACCCTTCTTGTTCCGGGTCTCATCTTCTACATGCACAGAAGTCCTTCTGGCCCATGCCCACCATGAAGCCCTGGTGTCAGGAGCATCTAACAATGAGGGGTATGTGCACTGGGAACTTCATTGCCAGCAAACCCAGCTTTGCATGCACCAGAGCCATTGCCAACGTGGCAATCTCTTTTTCCATTCGAAAGGACACATGGTGTAGACAAGCAGCTGAGAGTGAAGCTGAGCTCTCTGCAGAGGACTCTGAGGACAGTCTCAGCCCTAGAGGAAAGAATGGCACCTGGGCATTTAGTCAGGTCAGGCAGGCAGGCTCAAGGCTGTGGATCGGATTCTCATTGACATGCAACCAAGCCGTGTCTGGGCCTGCCTCTGGACAGACACCTAGATATTTGTGTGGACTTGCATTCTCCAGTCTTTGTTTCCTTCCCCATAAAATGCCCATCTTTATGAAGTGGTAGTAAGAGTTACAGGCCTACCTGGGCAAGGCCAGGCAATGTGTAACTGGGATTCCACTCAACATTAATTCGAGGCTCTAGAAGTGCTCCTTGTTTGCTGAAGCCTGACTCTGTTTATAACCGTAATGTTTTATTTACCAAATTCAGCTGTCGCTGCCTCCATCTGTTAACCTAGGCCTAGTCCTGGAAGCTTCTAGCCTCCGTACAATCTAATCTAGGCCCAGAATGTTTTCAGTGTCTAAGACTTATTTTTGAATAAGCTCACTCGTTCTTGTTCTTTTAAAACTCTTGCTGGCTGGTTCAACTCTGCATTTCTGGTTCAGACTCTCTGAGCCAGCTTCAGTTTCTCACTGCATAGCTCTGCTTGGCCTCAAACTAACTCTAGCAATCTGTTCTAATCTTCTGGCTCCTTCTCATCCTCTGGCTTGTTCTGTCTTCGCCTGTGTCTAGCTTGCACTCTATTCAACCTGTCTCTGGTACAACTCTTCTGGTAAAACTGTCTCTGAACTCCACGAACTGAACTGCCATGAGCTCAGCTCCACTGCCTTCGTCTCAGCTCACTGACTCAACTGCACTGGCTAGAACTCGGAGATCTGCTTGCCTCTGTCTCCTGAGTGCTGGGATCAAAGGCCTGTCTGGATCTAGTTGGATCACACAGACCTAGAAGGTCTTTGAATGTGGTCTCTTGCCAGAGTAGTCGTATTCTAAATTAAAATCCTTCTATATCTTTTTTTTAAAAAAATACTTATTTTAAATATTTGAGAAGCATTTATCTTCAGACAAAATCTCAGATGTTTAACCCTGGAAGACGGCGACTGAGGTGTCTGTGTGGACCATGCTTCAAGGTCAGACACGGCTCTCTGGGTTTCATGATGGTTTCATGATTGCCTCAGCAGCCTTGTCAAGGTTAACATGGAAGAAACCCAGGCTGAAAGGAGTTAAGTGGCTCGCCAGGGTCCCTGGATCATGAATGGCAGATGCTGAACCAGAAGCTAGTGTTTTCAATGCCCCAGCGCTTAGGATCTATGATCTTCCCTGGCGCACAGGACATGTGCCCTTCCAGGGAAAGTTTCTGGGGCCTGGGAGCTCCGAAAAACCAGCAAAGGGGCTTCTTGGAAAAATACCACCTCTACCTTAGGTGCTTTTGTTTTCGTGGCCTCTCAACAAACCTCTCTAACCATAAAGGCGAGGATTTCCAGGCCTGGAGAAGCAGTCCTGAGTGTGCCGGGTTTGCTTTTATAGTTCAGAGGAACAATAAAACAGATGAAATCACCCTGATGGCTCGTGAAAGAGTAAATTGGAATTCCTTGCCTGGGAAGCCCTGAATCCTAATATTCTCTGGACTCCTCCCGCCCCCCACAGTGTGTCCTGCTGTGACCCATCCTGGGCTCATCTCAGCCTCAGGGACTCTCCCTCCAGGCACATCGTCTGGACCGCACAACCTCAGTGTCACCAGGTTAGCCTGTCACCTCCTAGGGTGCCCTCCAGTGGATGCTTCTCAGAAGTTTGGGTTCCTGCACTCATTGTGTCTACCTGCAGAGTGTGTGAGGGAGAATGTCTTCCAGCCC
>NW_022196913.1:60944014-60983207 GCF_008632895.1 Mastomys coucha
CCCCCCGCATCATCACTCTTGAAATATCAATGGGGAAAGCAGTTGACATCAAAGGCTAAGCTGGACTGTGATCTACTTTCAAGTTTTACGTGGATAATTACAGTTTATCCTTAGTCATCCTCGTTTGATCTTAAATGTCCCCAAAGAGCCGTAGAGCAAAGGCTTGGCCATGGAGCTGTTGGGAGATAGTGGAAAACCTTGGGAGGAAGGACCTGGTGGAAGATGTGAGGTCGTTGGGGGCGTGGCCTTGAAGGGTACTTTGGAGCCCGCCCCTTTTTGGTTTTGCTTGGAGCTGTGATGAGGTCAGCAGCTTCACTCACCACGTCCTTTCCCATGCCTTCCATCTTACCTCAGACCCCAGACACCATGAACTGTGGACTCTTATCAGGTTGCCGTTGGTAGAAAGCTGCAGAACATAGCAACCAGAAGAGACAAACTCATTTCCATGCACATATATACTTAGACGTGTGTGTGTGTGCATTTCTTCTTCTGTAATTCATCCACTTGTGAAATTGGAGGACCTGCTTATACCAGGAACTGTGTTAAGACTGAGATTTCTATGTAGCACAGCGACACTAGTCTCTGGGAGATGGAACCCAAACCATACTCTGGAATGAGACATGCAATGGTTGGAGATGTGCGGGTTATATGTATGATAGCTGCCGATCATCTTTAGATGAGGATTGCGTATGTGCCTCTGGGTGCATATATTTTCCTGCTTCTAAGTGAAATAAGTTAAAGCCCTAGGAATTATGGGAAGTACTCTGTTTGCTGCTTTGACATTGCTCTGTCCACAGTACTAGGCAGAAACACTTCCCTTTAGGGAGGGAAGGTTAATTTTGGCTCACAGTTTTAGGGGGTTTCAGTCCATCATGACGGACAAGGGTGGCAGAGCAGCTCATGGTGGTGAGAGGATGAGGTAGAGGCTGTTCACATCACAGCAGACCAGAGAGACTGTCAGGGCCAGGCTGTCACCAAAGGTTGGCTTCTCGTCTCCCGAAGGCCCCATAGCCTCCCAAAATATTACCACCAGCTGGAGAGAAAGCATTCAAAACTACGAATCTATGGAAGAGGTTTCATAGTCAAACCATAACCGTGGAAAAAAGCAATTTCTTTAGCCGGGGACTTCTTACTGACCTGTGGTCAATTTGTTCCTAGGAAATTCATTCCAGAGACTGCAAAACAGGCTGGCTTTAATCTTGACACCTCTATAAATCGGCCAGGCAGTGGAAAAGGGGGCAGAGTTAGCTTGTTTACTGGGTCTGGGCTCCCTTTCCATCTCTGCCACTGACTTCTGGAAGGGCTGGGCAAGTGTCCTTGCTTTACCTTATCTCTGTGCTTTCATTTCTAAAGTGTGTGTGTGTGTGTGTGTGTGTGTGTGTGTGTGTGTGTGTGTAGGGGGGGTTACACTTGTTTTCATGGCTCCCAAGAATATATAGCTATGGATTTTTTTTTTTTTTTAAATAAATGAAGGCAGCGGGCAATGTGCAGCTTAGCCTTTGACAAAAAAAGATGCAAGTATCCACTGTAGGTCAACAGCATATGCCTGGCTTGCCTGGAATGACCCTGAAATCCCCGTGTAAATATGAAGACACTGGCTTTCTATCCTCAGAACAGTTTTAGTTTGGAAGATACATCCAGTGGCTATTGCAGTTCAGGCTCATTAGATGATGGCCACAGCAGGGTTGGACTCAGCCATGAGGACAGATGCAGCTTGTGTAGCGTGTTATCACAGTGAGCTGCCGCTGTCTAGGGAGCAGACCTTTGCTCTCTCAGGTGGCCTGGCATGTCTCCCAGTGGGCCAGCGAATGAGCTGGTTCCCAGGAGACTGGGTGCATCTTGGGAGGGGCAGGGTTCCTCTCCACCCTTGGCTCTGCAGTTGCAGAGCTCATGTCGCAGCATGCAAGGTGACGACACCCATGAAGACTGTCACACTTCGGCTCCGCTGCACTGGCTGATGGAAGCAGGCAGGGCCGGGTGGCAGTGGAAGTATAAATACACAGAGCATGTGTCTGTCAAGAGACCCACTGCTTCCTGAAGTGACCTGGGACACATCTTCAGTCTTAACTAGAAGGAGTATGAAGGGGTCCAGGACCTTTGGGGACTTTTATCAACTGGAAATTCTATTCGAAAGTGAGGCGGGTATTTTGGATGCCGAGATCCAATCATCATGACTTGGCATGCCCAGCAGGTGGAAGGGAAATGGGTCATGGGGTCATGTTGAGTTGTGTACCTTCAGCTTCTTCAGTGATTCGCTATAGGACCAAGCCCTACATATCTATCTGTATGGTTAAAAAAAAAAAAGTTCCATCTCTCCTGAGAACACCCTGTTGTCTTGCCTCTCTTCTGACATCTTGTGTCCTTCCTCCAAGATGGAAGGTTTACCTCAAGAGAAAACTGCTACCCAACAATTAGCCTTCTCAAAGGTGAAGCTAATTGTATACTGAGTGGGCTCAAACTATCTCCCATGGTAAATTGGGGTCCAGTCTTATCCCAGTCATCTCCTAATATACCACTTATCCTTACTTGAGAAATCAGCGAGCTCTGTAGGCACAATGTCAAGTTACTTATTCACTGAGGCATCTGCCCTGGGGCAGCATCTGTTGAGTGCCAGGACTACAGTGGTGGTCAGATCGGCAGAACTTTGGCTCTCATGAGAACAGACTGGCGGTGGACTGTAAAGTAAACAGTACATAAAATAGTTGGCCACCTCATCACATGTAGTGAAGTCATGGAGGGTTGGGGAGGGGTCGTTCCTGGGTCAGATGGAGTCTCGTCTCCAAGGCGACTGGAGCTTAATTATGAGCTCAAGAAGGTAAAGCCCATCCCAGGCTGAGGGACACACAGTCCTGTTACCATTCCCACCAGAACCATGGGAGATAGTTTGAGCCCACTCAGTATACAATTAGCTTCACCTTTGAGAAGGCTAATTGTTGGGTAGCAGTTTTCTCTTGAGGTAAACCTTCCATCTTGGAGGAAGGACACAAGATGTCAGAAGAGAGGCAAGACAACAGGGTGTTCTCAGGAGAGATGGAACTTTTTTTTTTTTTAACCATACAGATCATTAAACTGGAGAAGTAAACAACTCATTAAATTCAGGAAGTCCCTGAGGCTGATAGGATTAACTAGATTTCCCGCTCCACCCCAAGCATTTATACACTGAGAGACTTTCTCAGATAAGCTGAGTGGCCTAGAGTACGCTCAGACTAGCCAAGGTATCTGGAAGAAGCAGAGACTAGCTGAGCTGCCTGGAAGAGGCTCGGTCCAACTGAACTCCCTGGAAAGGACACTTTCCAACCTGTGGAGCTGCCTGCAGGCTGTCTAACGAGCTCCAGGCTCTTCTGTGAGCTGTCACCCCTGCTTTGGTGGGCTTTGGTGACGAGGCTGCCTTTGAGTCAGTTGAGCTGTCACCCCTGCTTTGGTGGGCTCTGGTGACGAGGCTGTCTTTGAGTCAGTTCTGCTCTTGCAACTGCCCCTCATCCACACTCCTGTGACTCCTATAGGGCTCACTGGTTGGCAATGTTCAACTTTGGTGGTACCATACTTTGGTCTGTTGTTGGTTTCTATTCTGGGGTTAATAGGCCTTTGTTCACATTTCCCTGGGGACAGGGCCATACAACACCAATAAAGTCAGGTGAAGAGCAAAGCATGCATGCGGGCAGCTATAATCTGTGAAAAGGGAACTGTTTGTTTATTCGTATGTATTGATTTCTCTGGAAGGATACATTAGAAACTGATGAGTGTGTTGTTGAAGTGTGTGTGTGTGTGTGTGTGTGTGTGTGTGTGTGTAGGGGGAAGGCTGAGGTAAACCAGATTCCCTTTTACATGTGTGTCTATTTTTACTGTTCAAAATTTTAAAACCAAAAAAAAAAAAAAAAAATTTAAAACCATGTGCATTTATCATCTTACGATGAAAAGCTCAGTTTTAAAAGTCAGTTCTAAGTGTATACTTGTTTGAAAATGTCTGTAGGCAACAAAAAACGAGAGAGGGGTATGGAGAATCTGCCAGCTGCCGATAAAACAAGCCTAGTCTGGATCAAAGATGGGCCCGAGGCCAGCTTTGGCAGGGAGAACTGAGGCAGGGGAGTGAGTGACCCCCACACCGGTCTGCTCGTGCACAGACACAGGTTAATGCCCTTTCTTCTCACTGCACAGGCCGGGGGTGCCTGTCCCCCAAGGCTGACGTTCAGACTTAAAATGTTTGTGTTTCTTTGGCCTGAAAAAATTACAGCCTCAACCCTTCCAACATGTACTGACTTCGTTCTAATTATTTATGTGTGAGTTTGATTCTCCCACAGAATTACACACCTCCAAGAATTCCCTGCGGGGTCCCATGCCTTCTGCGATGCCCTTGCTTCAGCGAAAGTTAACGGCATACAACAAAGCAGGCTCATGCGTGATGGATTATTTAATCCCTGTTCCTCCATACCTACTCTAGGGCTATAAAGATTTTGTTGAAAATATCTCTCATCATATTTTATGATTAAAATACCTCCGGTAAGTGTGTGCAGTGCCTATTGATGGTTATAGAATGTGTTGGGGTCAATCTAATTTCTGACCTCTTGTGTAGCTCCACTTGTGTTGTTGAAACACATAAGGCATGTTGTGTTTACTTTTCTGTGTGGTGCTTTAGCTGCCTGGGTGGGGGGCGGGGGGGATCCTTTCCTCTCCAGACCAGAGGGAATCAATACTAAGAGACGTTGAATGGTCCAAGTGGGTCAAGGTGCATTTTCATAATGTGCCTTTTGCTCTTAAGATTACTTCGAGAAAGCTATTCACACTTCATGCATGATTTTCCTGGGTGGAATTTTCTGATCCCTGCGTCGACAGAAATCAGAAGGCTAAGCTGGGTAAGTGCATGGATACTCTGACAGCAAGAAGACACTGTAGCATCCTGACAGTAACCACAGAGACAAGTTTCTGAGAGACGCAAAGCTGGGGACTCCGCGGGTCAGAGGGTCGAAGAGTCGCAGTTGTCTTGGTATCATATGGGAATAAGTCTGCAGTAGGTTATTCTGAATATTTAAATGTGAGCTATGTTCCACATTTTCTGTTTGAAGAAGAAGGAAGGCAGAAGTTTTAGATTCTAAAAGCGGAAATAGTTTAAAAGGTATGTGTGCGCATGTGTATGTGCACGCATGTGGAGCCTGAGGTTGACATCAGGTATCCTTCCTCAAATATATCCCATCTTTATTGTTTTGAGCCAGGGTCTTTTGAAGACTCTGAGGCTTGATGAGCCCACTAGGCTGTATGGCCAATGCTTTAGGGGCCTGCCTGTCTCTGTGCCCCCCTCCAAGGCTGGGGTTGCAGGCATGTGCTACCATGCCAAGTGTTGGGGATTTGAATTCAGATCCTCGTGCCTTGTGCGGAAGACACTTTTATGACTGGCCATCTCTTCAGCTCAGAAATAGTTAATCCTAAATTCCATGGTGCCAGCAATGTTTCCTTACCACCATAAAGAATACTGTCTAAACTAACAGCAGATACTGTAGGAAATAGGAAAGGTAAATAGAGATGTTCTCATCTGTTTGTTTGCTTGTTTATTAAACCGCCAGTGTGATATAAATGTCCCGCATTGCTTTCCTAACCAGAAGCAAAAGACATGTAGAAAACAACAAAACGAAAAACAAAAAGGGAAGAAACTCCCCAGCATTTTAAAGTAGTACAATTACCCCCCAAAAACCTTGAAATCATCAAAATAAGTATTAGCTTTAATAAAAGAGGTCAGTAAGTTGGCAAACAGCATAAATGCTTCATATGTCATAATTCTCTTTTATACCAAGAATAAGCCAGTTGGAAAAAGATGTAATACAGAAGATCTCATTTTAATTGTCTGAATATATAAGGTTTCTGGGGAGAAATAGAGTCAAGACTTAGGATCAAACAATTCCTAAGCCAGTAAGGATTATTTGAATCAACAAAAATGGATGCTGTACTCAGGAGCCAGCAGGGGAGCATGCTTGAGTGTGTAAGACAGTGCTGCCCACAGCCTACAGATGGGGAGTGGTAGTGAAATCACTACCCAAGCTGCAGCTAACTACTTTCCAGATCAGTTTTTCTCAGGCCTAGCATGGAGATGATAATGACCTGTCCCCCATGCACTCACTCCACGTCTGTGCCTGTTGAGACTGAGAATAGTACCTGGGGCGGGGCCAGGGCTCCAGTGTTAGCTGTGCCTGGGGCGGGGCCAGGGCTCCAGTGTTAGCTGTTATTTTTATATCAATTTGTTTTCAACTTATGGGAAGATGCAGAAAAGTTCTAAAAGTATTTGGGAGAAACTTTGCAGAGGTTATCTGCTCGTTAGCCAGAGATGAGGAGCTGGGGAGATGCTCAGTGGTTAAGGTCACTTTTGTAGAGGACCTGAGGTTGTTTGACACTTAACACTCACATTGGGTGGCTCCCTGCTGTGAGTAAGTCCAGGTCCATGGAGATGCAGCTTGTCTTTCTTCAGATGTCACTGACACTCACATGCACATGCTCTGACACACACATACGCACACACACATGCTCGAACATGGATGCATGCACACACAGACACACAGACACACACACACATACATGCTCGAACGTGGATGCATGCACACACACAGTGGAAAAGAAAGTCTTTAACATAAAGTCCAGAGTGAGAGGTGCAGGGCCATTTGTGTGCAGAGCTTATGTGTAGTTCTGAGGTCTTGCTGCCCATACAATGGTGGTCTCCATAGGAGAACTGAGAAGTGTACAGAAGAGAATGGAGCTTAAGAGTGACTCTGGCTGGATCTAGGAACATGGTGTGTTATCCCCATTTCACACTGACTGGTGACAGTTATCTGGTAAACGCACCAGACAGTCCATTCACTCAAACAATAGTTTCTTTATATCGGTGCTTATCAAGCGGTGTCCAGGGGCTTTACAACCTCTAGGAGGGCATTTATAAGATCTCCAAGCTCCAGTTAGGTTTGTGGGATGGAAGGGGCGCACTTGCCATTAAAGTGTGGGAACTGTTGCTAAATAAGATTCATCCAAATGTGTTCCAGATGGGAGGGTGGATGTCAGAATCGCCATCCTGGAGCCTGAAGACATTCCAAGGGTGTGTCTATATGCTCTTCTTTATTACTCCTATAGTTAAAAATATAACAAAAGACAACTGAACCACAGAAGAAAATGTAAAGAAAAGAGGAAAATACCAAACTTTACTAACATTAAAAAATTCACAATAAACGAATCCTTTTTCATAATTCATGAGGGAATAGCTTTAAGGATCGTAGTGTCCAGGCATGTAGAGGATATAGTGAAATGGTTACTTAGATATTCAGGTGTCGAGTGGGCAGGCTGGACCAGTTTTCTAAAACGCCTTTTATTATGAATCTGAAGACCAGCCATTGTGAAGGCCCTAACAATTGAACCTTTATGAATGGATCCAGAGGACGAGTCATGGACCCACACATGGGCTTAGATACTCAGGTACTCGTTGTTGTATTGTCTTAATAGGAAGAAATTGGAAACACGTGGCATTCCCAGCAGTATGGTAAGAGTTAGCTAAGTCATAGCCCATTCGTATGATGGATAGTCTTGTCATTAGCAGTCATGTTTCTGAGGAGTCCTGTCACCGCCAGATGACATGTGAGAATGCTCACTATATACTAACTGAAAACACCACCGTACAAGCTACAGCTAGAATAATTCATTTAAAAAAAAATAATCAGAGACAGAAAAGTGGTGGAATGAAGCCAAGAGACAAGTGGAGCACCGCGTCTGTGGCGGGCGTGGGCAATTTTCAAACCCTACTTATCAGGCTTTCTGATGGTACCATGTACACATGTTTACAATGAGAAAAATGTTAGACGATGACGAAGAGAGTGGATCGTGCAAAAGATTCTTGACACTGTGTTTTACTAAAATAAGAGCAAATCCTTGGCCTTACTAGGTAGCAAGGTGAAGCGGAAATAGAATCGGGTTGTATGACTGATCAGGAGCCCTGAGGACAGATGGGAAGGCTGAGGGGAGAGCCATGAGGGAGAGCATGGGGGACAGAGGGCACCAGAGCCTCTCAGAGACACTAAAACCCTTTTGAGTCACTCTTCACTGGAGATTCCTTGGCCCCAGCACAAAGACATGTTTCCAAGTGCCTGTGGTATCCTTAATAGCTGCCTATCCCCATGTTACCACGGCAACGATGTGTGTGTGTGTGGGGGGGGGTGTACGGGGCAGCCTCTCTTGGCTCTATTGCTTTGAAAGGCTAAAGCCTTTTTAGCATCAAGAGCTTGTAAGTCCTGGAGCTGTTTAATTCAGTTTCCTGGCTAAGATCTCTTTTCTTTTACTTCCCCTCCCAACACTCAACCCCATTTTGGATCTTGGATGTTCACTGGCCTAGAACAGCTGAACCTGATGCTTCTCCGTTGGCATGGTGCTTATTGCCTGGGGGTGGTGTCTACCTGACGATACTGGTGTGACTGTGGAAGGCTAGTCTTAGGGCTGGAAAAGTAGTAGACAGCTCAAGGATCTAGAAGCGGCCATGGGCTTGTCCTATCCCATCAGCAGGTTGGGCCTCAGGTCCCCTTTCTAGAAACCAGTTCCCTTTGAAATACTTACCTTGAGGGACTCTATGAGTCTTAAAAGGCAGGGTTCTCATCCCTGTAAGACTCAGAGGAAGTGCCCATAGTTAAGAGCTACCATGACCTTTTTTTTTCTTCTCAGCCTTGCTAAAGGTGAGCGATGCTCAGTGCTGAGTGTCAGGTGGTGTACGGTGTGCCCAACACTTGTGCAGCAGGACTTCCAGGAAAACATTGCCACCATCACGACTATTAGGGAGTTAGGGATGCTTCAGTTGCTGCCATGGCTTGTGTCTGACTGGTCCCATGAGAGGCTGGGAGGTTTCCCAGTCTGCCTTCACCAAAGCCTGCAGCTCTTGGGCATGCGTGGAAGGACCAAATCCTCTCAACTGTGGGTGCAGTGAGGATGGAGCGGTGGGTATGAGCCCAGGGTAGGTGTGGTCATTCCCCGAAATGAACACAAAGCCTGGCTTTGACTTTCTGCTTTGCTTTCCGGCATCCGCAGGAATTTCCTTGGCTGGGCCCTTGAGTCATCAGAGCTGTGCGTGGTCCCTGATCCAGAGGAGTTAGAATGCTGACATTTCAACCCCCCAGCATCAAGAGGTTGGCAAAGCAAACTGGAGCTACCGTTCAGTGACTTTGTACAGGTTAACTGCAGCCAGGTCTTTTGAAATTGCCTATGGTTTGTTTCAGACTTAGATTTAATGGAGATTAGGAAATGCAAAGCTCACGGAATGAGTGACACTAAGGTAGGATAAAAGGATCGTCTTAATACTGATGCGAGGGAAAGGGTGCAGTCAACTGCAGCTCAGTGATGACTGTGATAGAAGTTGTGACAGCGGTGTGGCAGTGGCCCACCTACTTTTTGTGAAGTGAATGTTTCCTCCAAATGTCCCTGAGGTTTCTGAAATGCCTGGCTGCAAGGTAGAGGAGCCCCATACATCTCAAAGGAGACCAGATCACAACTTTGAATTTTGTGTTCTGTTTGCAGCTTGTTTGAATACGTGTGGAGAAGGTGATATATATTTTTGGTACTTTCTTGGCTAGGTCAGATGGAGGAGGTGCTCCTAGTTAGAATTACTATGACCTTTGTTGCTCCTCCGTCCTGCCCAAGGTTAGCCATCTTCCTTTTTATGCTTGTGGTCAACACGTCAGAGGTCTGAGCAGCACCGCTTATGCGGATCAGGTGGCTAAAGTTTGCTACCTCGAGTAGGAGAGGTAGCTGCACTGTGTTCGAATTGTGATGGTACCCTGCCCTGGCCCTCAGTGCATCCCGTGGTGGTGTCCGTGGGGCCGGCAGGATGAACCACATGCTCAGAGTTCTTCACTGTCCCATGTTCAAGAGCAGGCTATAGCAGACATGGAGAGCAGGGAGAAACAGTCCAGTTAGAGCCATTTTAGTGTCTGGATGAGTGAGAGAGAGGCCAGGAAAGGATCCCAGAAATGAGAGCAGACAAAACTCTTGAAGGCTGGGTTTCTTAAGGGAGAAGCCACACAGGAGGACAAAAGAAAGGGGGGAGGGGGAGGGAGGGAGGGAGAGAGAAAGAGAGAGAGGGGCACTTGCAGAGCAAGCTTCCTGACTCTTCTACCTTCTCATGGACCGCCCTACTTTGATGCTTTCATTGCAATGAGTTAGAGTAGTACCCAGATCTATGCATTAAATCTGTGCATCCTGTAACAGTCTGAGAGGCAGACTGACCCTCTGAGCCTGGGAGCTGACTTCGTGCATGTGTGTGTGTGTGTGTGTGTGTGTGTGTGTGTGTGTGTGTGTGTGTGTGTGTGGTGGGGTGAAGGAACCCAGGCACTCTGGTCACTCGGGACCTGCTGCTAGGCACAGGCACATCTTTTTTTGCTGCTCGGCCTTCAGTCCCATGCTGGCCTGCCAGGCTCTTTGACTACACGGATCATCCAGAATTGGCTGGTTATCCTTTTACAACAGACATACACAGATTGCCCTGGTCCTGGTCTAGCTTGGCACCGAGTGTGAGGAGCATAGGGAGAAAGGAGACTGGCTGCGAGCCACAGAGAATCCTGGACCACGGGGCTGGAGCTCTTATGAGGTAAGCCAGCTCAAGCCAGCCTGGGGACACAGTTGAGAGGATTTGAGCCTGTCACTAGGTGACAGACAGGCTCTGTGGCAATTCTTACTGGGCCAGAGCAGTTCCAGGAAGATGACAGAAAGGAGACTGGTGGGTATGGGACAAATACCAGAGATGCCCCATCCCTCTTCCCTCCCCATGTCCTCCCTCCTCATGTCCTCCCTCCCTCTCACTTTGGAGGCACTTCAGAGACATCATCACCAGGATGGAGGATGGGATTCAAACATATTGTGGACTTAACAATGGAGGTTTGTGGAATTTCATCTTGTGTGCCTCGGTCCCCTGAGGCCACCCAAATCCAGATGAGCACATGTGTAAAGACAACGATATATGTCCACCTCACCGGGGCCAGGAAGCCGCAGCTGGGGTTCAGTTAATTAGGCTGTGGGTCTTCACAAAGACCCCAAAGCAAGAACCCATACTCAGTCCTGACTTCCAAGGAAGAGATTCCACATTATCAGTCTCATTGTTGGCGATGAGGTCATTTTGTAGAGCGTGAAGGCTGCAGTGGGCCTAAGGGCTACCCCGTGCCAGAATCCCTGGTGTTAGAACAGATTTGAGGCAGCCCAGCTTCAAGGGAAGAAAAAAAAAAACCTGAAAAACTCCTGGGTTGGAGAGTCAGCCAAACACCTGGGCTAGAATCTGAACGCAGAGGCCAGGCACGGAATGGCAGGAATCCAGCACCTGTGGTCAGGCTATTGCCTCAGAGGTCTATGGTGTCTGTCTTCTCCCTGTTGCCTCTTGAGGGATAGCCAGGGACCGAATGGGTAGCATAACATCAGTGTTATGGTGAAGGTCTGGGGCTCTGAGGTGACATGGACTGGCTTCTGTCTCAAGGGTCACTGAGGATGAAGTCAAGCAAGAATGGAAAAGTGGGAAGAGAAGCAGTCTATGAAGGGCAGCAGGCTAATAGTGTGCAACAGATGCATTGGGCTTGAGACCTCCTGAGGACAGGAGAGATGAGTCCGGAGTCATCACATCGGGGGAAGGGAGCTGAGGCACCAGACCTCAACTTTCCAACCGTAATGGTTTGAGCTTTTAACCACCCGGCCTTCTGGCCTTCTCTGACATGGGCTGGGCAAGCTCCACTAGTCCACGTAAACTGGGAAGATTTTTTAGGAACCAGCAGTGGGAAGTTATAAGGTAGTATGAGAGTGTCCCAGGGGGAGCAGGCAAGGTGCCACCAGTGTTGGGTTCCAAGGGACTCATAAACCAATTGGTTTACCCACAGAAAGGAACTTTCTGGGAGCCCAAGGGGTGATAGATACACTTCTTTTACACCATGGGGGTTTGTCCATCCAGAAGACGGGGAACTGCATGCTCATTCCGAGAACAGATGACTCAGGTAGAGTTGTCAGGTTGCCGGAGTTGAGTGGAGGCAACTCTTTCTTTCTGTCCATGTTTAGCATGTTGAAACCAGAAGGTACTCTCAGGCCCAGCTAGTCCCTATAGATACACAGGCTTGCCTGGCTCAGGAGGAAACCCTGGAGGAAAATCCCACGGTGAGACTCACTCTCAAGGATCGCGAGAAAAAGTACAGGCAGCCTGGGCAGGGGCTCGATATGAACGTTCAAAGCTTAGGACTTAAACAGGGAACCTACAGTGGCTTAAACCAGAGATGTCCCTCGTGGGCGCACGTTTGAGGAACACTTGGTAGGGTTGTTGGTGGGCATCTGATGGAGGTGTGACATTACCAGAGGAAGCGCATCACTGGGGGGCGGGGCTTGGATGGAGTATATCACTGGGGGCGGGGCTTGGATGGAGTACATCGCTGTGGGCGGGGCTTGGACAGAGTACATCACTGGGGGCGGGGCTTGAATCGAGTACCTTGCTGGGGGCGGGGCTTGGACAGAGTACATCACTGGGGGCGGGGCTTGAATGTTTATAGCCTTGCCCCACACTGGTTCTGTTCACTCTCTGGGCTTTCCTGCTGTGGCTGACAGTGTGACCATTCAGCTTCCTGTTCCTGCCCCGTGCCTGCTGCTTGCTGCCATGCTTCCCTACCACAATGGACACCCATCACTCTGGAACCATAAGCCCAAATAAACATTTCCGTGAATGCTTTTGGCTCTGGTGTATATCACAGGGAAAAGTAAACATTTTAGAGCCAGCCGGTAGAGTCGGGCAAGTTAGACATTTCTCTGCCCCACTGGGCTTGCGGGTGGAAGGGTAAGATGGGCCAGGAAGGGACAATTAAAGACAACTTTAATTGTCTAGCAAGTTTGGTCTTGGCTGGGCCTGGCCTGGAGGTGTACTGCCTCTATACTGGTGTATAGTCTGTCCACCAAGGACCAGGATAGAAGGCTTGTGATGTGGAAGGGCTGTGTGCCTTTAAGCTGCTAGTATGGGCCCTGAACATCCTGCATGAAGCCTCTGCAGAACCTTGGGCATTTTACTTTTGCAGTCTAGGTGACCAGATGGCCTGCTATACGAGCATGGGGTTCTCTGCGGCTTGGAGTTAGGGTTTATTTAGGAAGGGATGGCAAATGAATGGAGAAGTAGAATACACAAGTTAAGCTTCCCCCCATTTAAAGCTCTGGCTGCCTCTAGTGGCATCTCCTTCAGTGGGGGGATGGGCTCTCTGGGAGGGGAGCTGGGATTGCCCAGGGCATGCTTTGGCTGTCACAGCCCTGATCCAGCCACTTTCCTGCCTCAGCTTTGTTTTGTAAACTCCATCTCCACATAGCTCCTGCCTGGTTGGCACCTCCAGAGTGGCTCTTTGCAACTGTGGCTGTTATGGTTCTTATTTTAGGAAGGTTTCAGGCCGATTTACTGCTCTGGGGGGAAGGGGGCAAACTCAAAGCTGAGAGCTCCATGGTGACCCAGCAAATGCTTAATTTCCCAGAACTAATCTGTCCTGCTTCCCTTGTCCCCTTCCTTCGCCTCGGATCAGCATAACTGTCAGTGTGGTTCTCCTACTGTGCAAGCTGACAACTGTAATCCCACATGAATGGGGTGGGCCTCGTTCTGGAGAGAAGAGTGTCCTCAGGGTGAGTCATTTCAAGGCTGCTATGACGAAGCTTTCAGCTTAGCTCTGTAGGAAGGGCAGCCATGTGACAAGTCTCTCAATCCGTTCCTCCATCTGAGGTTCACTTGGCAGAGCGTTGTGTGTGGTGATTTTGCTCCTTATCCAAGCACTGGTAGGACAGGGGACAGACTCAGAGTCAAATCCAAGGGTAGGGATGCTCTTTGAGGCATTGCTAGAGACCTGTTAGAGACCGGGGCCTGCCTGTGGTGTCTCCTCAGGTCCCCTTCTACCTATATGATTGCTGGCCATGCCAAGGCTAGAATTGAAGAGGTGTGTTAGATTTAGTGACATCTCATGTAGCTGGACAGTCTTTTTCAGCGACCACATGGGTCATACCGTCGTTTCAGGTGATAGGTCAGAGAGCCTTGTCTCTGCTGTTCTGTACTATTTGGGCTTTATCTGGAGGGCCGTGGGGCAGTCCAGGGTTCCCAGCAGGACTGAGGAGGGATGTGAGATGTCTCAAGGAGGCATCCATTCTGATTGCAGGCAGGAGACCTGTTAGGGAAACAGGCCTATTTCCTGTAAAGTAGCGGTTTGTGCACCAGGCGAGGGGACGACAGGATACTAAGGAGGGACACTGTTAGCATCAGGGCATCCGAAGCCTGTGGAGATGCATGGGCGGGTCCACAGACCTGTTGCCAGTGCAACAGCCACCATATTCCCAGAATCCATTGGGCTTACCTCCCACCTTTACCTGCAGCTGCTTCGTCAAAAACCATATATATGTGTATATATATATATATATATATATATATATACACACACACACATACATATATAAACCATATATACATACATATGTAAACCATATATATATACACACATACATACATATACATACATATATATATATATATATATATATATATATATGGGGAACATTCCTTCATCTTTCTCTCTCTTCCCTTCCCCTCTTTCCATGCTACTGTCCCCCTTTCTCCCTCTCAATTAAACCTCTTACACGTGGAACTACTTGGGCCTAGTGTGTGGTATGTCCTGACGAGACCTGCCGTTCTAACACATCAGACACAGTTAAGGATATCTGAGATGGGAAACTTCAGAGGGCTTCTTGGTGTGTATGTGTTGACTGTGTATGTCAGGGTCGTGTGTAAGGTGTGTGCGAGTTAGGTGTGTGTGTGTATATGTATGTCAGTGTCAGAGGTGTGTATCTGTGTGAGGGGTGTGTGTCAGGTGTGTGAGTGTCAGGTGTGTGTGTGTCGGGTGTGTGTGTGTTTCAGGGCTATGTATGTGTGTGGCGTGTGTATCTGTGTGAGAGGTGTGTGTCAGGTATGTATGTGTCGGGTGTGTGTGTGTCGGATGTGTGTGTGTCAGGTGTGTGTGTGTCGGGTGTGTGTTTCAGGGCTGTGTATGTATGTGTATATGTGTGTGTCAGGTGTGTGTGTGTGTGTTTCAGGTCTGTGTGTGTATGTGTGTGTGTGTGTGTTTCAGGGCTGTGTATGTATGTGTATATGTATGTGTCAGGTGTGTGTGTGTGTGTTTCAGGTCTGTGTGTGTATGTGTGTGTGTGTGTGTTTCAGGGCTGTGTATGTATGTGTGTGTGTTTCAGGGCTGTGTGTGTATATGTGTGTGTATGTGTGTTTCAGGGCTGTGTATGTATGTGTGTGTGTTTCAGGGCTGTGTATGTATGTGTGTGTGTGTATGTATGTGTGTGTTTCAGGGCTGTGTGTGTGTGTGTGTGTCAGGTGTGTGTGTTTCAGGGCTGTGTATGTATGTGTGTATGTGTGTGTGTGTGTATGTATGTGTATGTGTATGTATGTATGAGGGATTGACCTAAGGGCTAAAGAAGGAAAAATGCTGTTTCCAGTTTAGAAGCAAAATACAAGCTCCAAGTCAAGGGTGACTTACGTGTGTCTTCTTGGGAACTTGTCACAGCACACAAGGGTCTCCACACCACGGCTGGGAAAGACAGAGGGAACTGGGAAGCAAATTCAAACCGATATTCTGAACTCCTTTTAAAATCATTTCCTAGATAATGCCACTTACACTGATTTGAAAAGGAATGAGCCAACTCAGTTTCTATTTGTGGTTGCCAGCCCCATGAATACTTAATGGTCTTGGATTCCAAAGCTTCCAGCCGTGGCTCTCACACACTCGGTAGGGTTGGAGGGTGAGGAGGGACCGTTGAGGAGACATTGATAGGCTGTATGCCTCTGTGTGTCTCAGCTTCAATAGCATCTATTTTGAGCTGAGTTCTTTATGAAACCCTGGCAGGGTGAGGAAAATGAGCATTCTTCCTGCTCCTGGGGCTGGCTGTCAGAGTTCAAGAGATGATCTGTTGTGACAAACCCACAGTTGTGCCTTCAGGTTCTGTGGGAGGACTGCTGGCCTCAGATGGGTGATTATCTCTGCGGTTTAATGGTGCTTATGGAGGGAGTTGACGGAGCGGAGGGAAGTCAGGAGGATATGGATGGAGATTATTTTTACAGGTTCCTTGTAAGTGGGTTATGCAGTCTAATCACAGAAAGATGCCTGGGCTGGAAGCATTTTGAACTTGAAGCACAGTGAAACTACCCACAACGCTGCCCTGGACCAGATTGCCCCTCCCCCCCAAATGCCTATGTTAAAAACTTAGCCCTCAATGAGGCTGTACTGGAGATGGGTTTTGGGGATATAATTAAGGTCAAAGATGCCATATGAGTAGAGTCCTGATTCGGTAGGGTTGGCGGTCTTTAATTTCTACCCCTACTCCATGTGCACATGCTAACAAAGGCTATGTGAGCACACCCAAAGAAGATGGCCATCTACAGGGGAAGAACCATCCCCAGAATAGGGCTAGCTTTCTGATCTTGGATCTCTAGTTTCTGTAACTTTGAGAAATAAATGTCTGAGGGATTTGGTTAAGGTAGCAGGAGCTGACTAATACAGACAGATACGTATATATGAGCATGATAGCTTGGGCATATTTGATTTGAACCCGCAGGTCTGTTCCTAAGGAGGAACCAAGCCTTCTGGATGTAGAGTTTTAGTCCTGCAGGATCACAGGAGGGAAGGGATGCTGTCTGTTCTGCGATGGTGAAGATGTGGATACTTCTGCTCGTTCCATTTTCAGTCTCTACATGGACACCATAAGCTCTACAAGGAACTTACATCTTACATCTTAAGTTGCACAGTGCCTGGAATATTCCATGCATGACTCCCGATTCAGTAATTCAATATTTTTCAGGGGAAAAATATTTTCTTCCCAGAGTTTGAGCTGTTTTTTGAGCCCAAGGTAGAGTGGCAGGGGAGGGGAGCCCGGTTGGGGGGAACCCCGGGGGTGGAGCCCCTGCTGCTTCCATGATTCTGTGGGGCACCTTGCCCATGGCTCTATCCTTCCTTAGCTCATTTTGCTCCTCACTAACAAGATAAGAGAGGGACCAAGTCCAGGATCATCTGAGTAATGGTGGTATTGTTTGTGCTTGGCCCCTGGGCCACAGCTTCCTCACTAGGGTTGAGACTGATCCCCTGCTGACCTGGGGGACAGGAGGGGGAGACAATGCTGTCAAAGGTAAAGAACAGAAATGCCTTCTGAAAATGCTTAGGCGATGCACTTTAACAGAGGTGAGACGTGGGGAGTGCATCTCCCAGAGCTCCCCTGAGAAGCATCTTTGTGCGGCAGAGAGGTTAATGCGGAAGCTCACAGCTGATCACAGTACAGAGGCTACGAGTCGGTTGGAGTGCTCAGTCACCAATGGGACCATCACCGCCCCCTCCAGGGCTGAAGGACCATCATAGAAGATGGGGTAGAAAAGGTTGTAAGAAGCAGAGGTTGGGAGGACCAGAGAGAAATAATGCCTTCTAGCCATGACAGATCTCTATGTTCATAAGCTCACAGTAGCTGCTGCGTAAGACCTGCACAAGATCAAGCCAGGAAACATGATAGCATGGAGCCCGAAGGGTCTTACCAGCTTCCGCCCCCAACTGAGGAGGTATTGATAGTTGAATGCTTCTGGGGGAAGGGGAGTCAGTTTTATTAGGTATGTGATACCCAGTAGGATGATGCTCTACTGGGTGGTCCTGTACCTAGAAGTATACAGGGTAACATAAATTGGACTTGATAGTTACTTTGTTTTTAAAAAATATGATGTGAAATTGGATGTTAAGTGGATAGGTGTGGCTCAAGGAGGAGTTGGGGGCTAGAGGTGGGGTGAATATGATTGTCTTGGTTAGGGTTTCTATTCCTGTGCAAACATCATAACCAAAAAGCAAGTTGGGGAGGAAAGGGTTTATTCAGCTTACACTTCCACGTTGTTGTTCATCACCAAAGGAAGTCAGGACAAGAACTCAAGCAGGTCAGGAAGCAGGAGCTGATGCAGAGACCATGGAGGGATGTTCCTTACTGGCTTGCTTCCCCTGGCTTGCTCAACTTGCTTTCTTATAGAACCTAAGACTATCAGCCCAAGGATGGTACCACCCACAATGGGCCCTCCCTCCCTTGATCACTAATTGAGAAAATACCTTACAGCTGGATCTCATGGAGGCATTTCCTCAAGGGAGGCTCCTTTCTCTGTGATAACTCCAGCTTGTGTCAAGTTGACACACAAAACCAGCCAGTACAGTGATCAAAATACAATATATATAATTCCCAAAGAATTAATAAAATGCTATGTTTTAAAAGGAGGTCTGTGTCTTGGGGTTTCTATTGCTGTGAAGAAATACCATGACCACGGTAACTCTGTAAAGGGACACATTTAATCGGGGCTCACAGTTTTGTGGATTCCGTCGTCTATTATAGTCATGGCGGGAAGCAAGGCAGCGCTCAGGCAGGGGCTGGAGAGGAGCTGAGAGTCCCACATCCATATCAAAAGGCAACAGGAAAAAAGAGAGCCACTGGGCCTGGCCTGGGCATCTGAAACCTCAAAGATCACACACACCTTCTCCAACAAGGCCACACCTCCAATAATGCCACTCCCTGGGAATCTATGGGGGCCATTTTCATTCAGACCACTACAGGGTGTTAAGCCCATTCTGGAGCTGAACTGGATCCAATGAGATATTAGCCAATGGCCAATGGTCATGATTTCATGGGGCCCTTGTGACCTGTGTAGCTCAGGAATGTTGAGCTAGACCCCATGGAAGGACTTGGGACCAAAGTGGAGATTAGTCCTCGTCCTCACTGTCCCAGAGCACCTGCTCTCTCTGAAGAAGCAACGCAGCCCCAAGCAGAGGCCAGACTGGGCTGACCTGCGCTAGGAAACCTCTGGAGAAGGAACTGGGTGATCTGGGAGTTGGTGGGGTCCTTGTGGAAGATTTGTTTGGGAGGTCTTTTTGGGAAAGACAGACTTTTTTAGAGTCTCCACTGGGACTGAAATCTGAGCTTTCCAGTTCTTTTCTTACTGCTAGCTCGTTCAGATGCTTTTTGAGTTGTACCAGGCCCGGGTCCTGCAACTTGACAACATGTAGCCAAAGCTGTATGGTGCTGATCAAGAAAACTACAGTGACACAAATGTCTTGCGCATGGGAGTAAGCCAGGTGTCCCCTGGGCAGTGAAGGCCGCTGCTGCTGTACCCTTCTTTAGTGAACTGCTAACTGCCTCCATCTGTGTGTCTCCAGACTCCAGTACCTACCCTTTTGTCCCAATGGCCCCATGTCTATCGGTTCCCCAAGGGAACTGGATGCCAGAGGCTGGCACGTAGGAAGGCACCTCCAGTCTCTGGACTTCTGCCTTCCGGATGGTTCAGGAGCAGAGCATCCAGATTGCTCCTTTTCTGCAGCAAAGCTTGTGGGGGAACTCTCAGGCTATGCATCAGAATAGCCTAATTCCAAATAGGCTGTTAACTCGGGCTCTGAGCCAACTAACCAGCTTCCGAGGCTGTATTTATTGAGCAGGGGCCTGGTGGTCATGGCAGTGTTGGTGTTGGAGACTCTGACTCCCAACTAAGTCCATCAGAGAGTTTGGGAAGCTGAGATGGTCAGCCCTGTGAAATTGGTGGTGGTTACAAAAAGCAAGAAGCCCAGGCTTCGGGGTTTTCTCTTCACACGGGACTAGAGAGGTTTCAAACCCACTGCTATTGGAGGGGCCCTGAGGGTCACCTTCCCAAGTGGCATTTCAGCGTGGGATCCTATGTGCAGATTCCTTTCATGCCAGCCACTTGATCTTTAATCAATCACACGTTGGCAAATGCTGAATGGCCAGCTCTCTGGAGGAGAGATTCTGTTTGTATTTTGTCAGTTGACCGATGGGAAGAGACTACCACAGGGAGCTATCATGAGACAGTATGGATCAGCTGCTACACACGGTTGCCTCCTGTGGGACACCTTGGAGGTGGGAGACTTGCCGTCCCTTTGAAGGACTCGCTTCATCTTCCCATCTATCAAGGGCCTATCAGATGTCACCACCCAAGCACACAACTTCATCCAGCCCTCAGCAAATATTTTGGAAAAATTTAAATCAAACCTGAATTTGTCATTCTTTCCTATTTAGCTGAACGTGGGAGTTTCCACCCAACGTTTCTAGTTCCTGTATCTGCAGCTGCTTAAGGGGCATCAGAGGACTTGAGGCCATGGATCAATAGCTCTAATACAAAACAATCATGTCTTTGGGTTTTTTGTTTTTTTGGTTTTTTTTTGCTTTTTATTATCTCTGTGTGAGCGTTTTGCCTTCGTGGATGTCTGTGCATCATGCGCATGCCTGGTGTACACAGAAGAGGGCATTGGATCTCCTGGAACTGGAGTTATAGATGCTATGAGACACCAGATGGGTGCTGGGAAAAGACCCTCCATTCTCTGGAACAGAAGCCAGTGCTCTTAACTGCTGACTCATCTCTCCAACCCCACGAGAATAATTATTTTTGACGGGTTTTTGGAGAGTCATCTTACTTCTAGGTCAGCCACTTCTAGATCCTTCCACCAGCACATTCTGCTCCTAGTGACCCTCAACAAGGACAGTGTGGGGTCCACTTTGTGGAACCCTGGGATGGACGCTGGGATGAACTAAACGAGGCAGTGTAATGGGACGACGTTTGTGGACCCGTCATTGGTATAAATACTCACATAAAGTCCTATTTTTATTTAAAGCTTAGGCCTTCAGCTTGGCAGTCTCCATAATATTCTAACCAGACTGGCTCTGGCCTGCCTGCGTCCTGCCATGTGGTCAGGTCTACCTCTCTGCTCCATACAATCCTCCATCTGCCTCTGTGTCAGCTGGTGAATCGGGCCTCCTCCTTCTCCCAGCATCCCTTTCTCTGCCCGGGAGTTACGCCCCCCACCCCTGGGTAGCAATTAACAATTGGGAACAAGGGCACACTTTCATAGCCAGTTGATACAATTATGTGTGGGCATAGATCATCCCAACAAGGTCATCTCAGCTCTCAAGAGGCTTAACTATGGAGGGAGGAACACAGCTGTCTAATGACCTAAGTGCATTGTTCCGTGGAAGAGAGTATATATTCACATTTCTGTGGAAAGGTTACTTCTGACTAGGTGGTCAGGGGCGACACGACATCGTAAGTGGTGATGGCGAATCATCTGTAAATTGCTGCATGATCATAGTTTTCTGTCCCCATTGTCCATAGTAGAGAAATGGACCCATTAGCCTGGCTAACTTCTCAGAAGAGAGACCAAACTCCCAGTGAAGTTCTGGAAACTATCTATCACACAAGTCTGCAGGAATGAGCCCCTGTTTCAGTGACAGCTGGGAAAGTCACCAGAGCCACCGTTAATCCGATCAATAGCTCTGCATGCAGAGTGGGTGGAGCCCGAAGCTCCCACCCGAGAGCCATCCTCTGAACCGTGCACACAGTAGCCAAGGCTTCAGATGTTGGGCTCTGCTCCAGTTTTCAACGCCTGTTACCCTGGAGGTTGAGCAACACCATGCACCATGCCCATAAACAGAGAAACATGTGTGGTGTGTGTGACTTGCCAATCCGGGCCGTGCCAGAGAGCTCCTCCTGGAGTGTGGTCCACTTCTCATGGGCCTACAAAGGGAGGTCAAGTTCTGTTCTGCCTTGGTACTGAGGGAGGAGAGGGCCTCTCTTAGGAATAGAGTTGGAGTTTGAGAGGTGTCCTTTAAAAACTAGTTTCTCAGGGTTGGAGAAAAGGATCAGAAATTAAGAGCACTTCCTCTCGCAGTGGACCTGAGTTCGGTTGGTTCCTAGCATGCACATGGCAGCTTGTAACTCCAGTGCCTAGAAACTGAGAGAATTGCATGCACATGGTAGACAAACATGTGTAGGCATAGCACTCATTCATATAAAATAAAAATAGATGCACCGAAAACAATAACAACAACAAAACCCAATGTATGAGTCGGGGTTCTCTAGAGTCACAGAACTTAAGGTAGTCTCTATATAGTAAGGGAATTTGTTGATGACTTATAGTCTGTAGTCCAACTCCCAACAATGGTCAGTAGCAGCTGTGAATGGAAGTCCAAGGATCTAGCAGTTGCTCAGTCCCATGAGGCAAGCAGGTGAAGAAGACAGAGTGAGTCTTCCTTCTTCCAATGTCCTTACATAGGTCTCCAGCAGAAGGTGCAGCCCAGATTAAAAGTGTGTACCCCATACCTGGATCAGTGACTTGCTTTGTCCCAGATGACCTTGAACTCAGAGATCTCCCTGTCTTAAACTGGGATTCGTAGCCACTATGCCTCAAGATCTCCATGCCAAGATCCAGGTCAGAAACTTGTATTCCCAGCCTCCAGATTAGGGTCACAGGTGAGCCTTCCAATTCTGGATTATAGTTCATTCCAGATATAGTCAAGTTGACAACCCGGAGTAGCCACTACACCCAACAACCCAATTTCTATAAAATACAATTACTCATGGCATGTGTGCCAGTTGGCATTTGTTTAATAGTCACATAGATTTGGAGTGGGCACATGGTGAGTTCAACTAATCCCATCTGTGCCCTTTCTATTACAATAGGGCTGAGGAGATGACTCAGTGGGCAAGAGTGCTTGGTACATAAGCATGGGGACCAGCACCCACATCAGATCTGAGTGTGCCCTCACATGCTGTGACGCCTGTGCTGTGGGGAGCAGAGACAAGCATCTATGGCCCTCACTGGCTGACTAGCCTCCAGGTTTGGGGAGAGGCCTAGTATCAAAGCCAGAAGGAGAGTGACTGAGGGAGACACCTGAACTTACTGGCATTGCACAATCACTGGCAACCTCAGTGCCGATGTCACCGTGTGCACATGTGAGAACCGGTTCTTAGCTGGCCGATGTCACCTTGTGCACAGGTGGAAACTCGTTCTGCCGTTTGTTTTGTCACTTTAGTTACAGTTATGCCCTTTGAGGAAGCCTGTTCAGTGTAACTGATACTTGTAGCGCATTTTCAAGTCTACATTGAAACATTGTCCAGAGGTATGCAAGGAAGGTGTCAGTGAAGCATATTATTTGTCATTGGATACATGGACAAAATCCTATGTTTCCTTACAAAACAACCAAGCATTTTAGTGAAAATGCTGTTCACACGTTAGCAGGCAAACAAATCAGATCCTGGAAATCCCTCTTAAAAGTAGCTGGGGGTAGCTGGGGGTAGCTGGGGCGCTTCATTATCGAGCAGCTCTCAGATGCAGCCAGGCCTACCGATCATGAAGGGGACTTTATGATACATGAACATGGAGCTTAGCTGCATGTGGCTGAAGCTGTGTCATTTCACTACAGAGCTATGTTCTCTTGCTAGGTCGTTCTACCAATGCCATATTTATAAGAGTAGTAGGGTGCTGAATTTTACTACAGTAGAGGTGTGATTTCAGATGTCTCAATTGCTATTACGATCATAACCTCATGTAACTGAGATGCCGTCTCAGTTACATGCCGACACGGACAAGTCCTGCATTCAGATGGCTTGGATTTAAAGGAACACAGCCTGCACACATTATTCACTTTATATAGGATCCAGAACCTTATCTCAGCTTTCCATAAGTACCTGATGGGATTCCTCTGCATTTTGTTAAGGAAGTCAAAGTATTGCATTCTCAAAAAAAAAAAAAAAAAAAAAAAAAAAAAAAAAAAAAAAAAAAACAAAAACAAAAACAAAAAAACAAAACATGAAGCATGCTCCTTCAAATGTGTTACCCTCCTCACAATCATCTTCTTTGTAAAATATTTATTCATTTTACAAAAGTTATGGAGCGTCTCAGGAATTTGCACGCTGTCCTTGTGCAGGGGCCATGCTAATCTTCTCTGTATCATTCCAATTTTAGAGTATGTGCTGCTGAAGCGGGCACCTTTCGTCGACTGTAACAGCTGGGATTAGGAAGTTCAGGTGGGATTGACGGTTTTAAACTGGATTGGCAATGACTCAAACATAAACTAAAACAGCACTGGCCTCTTAGCCAAGTCATCAGATTAAACAGCCAGCTAGGATGGGAAAGCAGGGGACTCCCCCAAAATGATGTCCACACACCAACAGGCACGAGAACAGTATGCTACTTTTAGTACGCACCTTCAGGCACAAGGTATTTGGCAAGGCTACCGTTTAACTACCGACTTAGCGTGGTAATCCTAAGACCATGAAAAGAAAGTTATTTTTGTGCATCGAGAGCTGCCGCACAAGCAGGGCAATGCCAGTCCGTGAAAAAGTCAAGTCTTGGCCACTCTCATGTGCGGCTCAAAGAGCTTGGTATTCCACGGGAGTGCAACACAGCAAGCCGGGGTGAGCCGGAATTCAGACTGTGAGGATGGAGTCTTGGAGAGAAGGGAACTGTGGGAATTGAAGTGCGAGCCCTTGTAGTCCTTGGCTGAAGGATGGGGGATGTATTTTGAGTAAGGTGAGATTCTCAAAACAAGTGGATACCCTGGGTCTGGGATCCTGGTAGAACTAGCTAAAGATCTGAAAGAATTGGAAGATGGTCACGGCAGAATCAAATTAACTCAGTTTATAACATTAGAAACATTCAGCGAATATAATGGAAGACTATGCCTTAAGGGTAAATGCGTGTCCTGGGGATAAGAGCCGTAGCCTGAGACTCAGGAACCAAGAGGGGGTCTGCCTCAACAAGAAAAAACCAAGCAGGATCACAGCAGGGTTGCACATGTACGTCGGTGATTTTACTTATTTGCTAGAGCAAGTGGCAATGCCTTTCACGAGTGACAGTATTGGGGCTGGAGAGATGGCTCGGTGGTGAAGAGCACTGGCTGCTCTTCCAGAGGTCCAGAGTTCAATTCCCAGCAACCACATGGTGGCTCACAACCACCTGTAATGGGATCTGATGCCCTCTTCTGGTGTGTCTGAAGACAGCACACAGTGTACTCATATATACATTAAATAATAAATAAGTCTTTAAAAAAAAAAAGAATGACAGTATTATTTAGACTCCTAGAAAATAGGGATCTTGTCAGGAATACAATAAAAATTGTCAGACATAGCAAGAAATAGTAAACACAAGACAGCTACTCCAGAAAAAAAAATGCAGCCCATAGATGAGCCAGTATATTTAAGAACTGAAGGTAGGTTTAACCCGAAGATTAACATTTACCCTTGGATTGTTTTTATAATGTGTGAAGCATAAATATCTAAATTAAAGAATTGCTTAGATCGCTTTGTTTTAGGATCAGACACAAGACAAGAACATGCACCCTTAGGCTCCTACTCAACACTGTAGTGCTGTTCTTAGACACTTGAGTTTCAGATGTCAAGTTGGAAACTGGACTTAAAAATCGAAGATTTGGGGAATAAGGGCTTAGAGATTTTAGGAGATGAAGAAAAGGTGTAGGTGGGTGAGATCCTGGAGAAGAGCTGAAGGCCTAGGGCTGAGGGTGAGTCTGTGTAGTCACTGAGGTACAGTTGGCCATGGTTCCTGTGAATGTGGAAGGAGAGACATTCTGGGCCTACACCATGCTGTGTGCTCAATAGAGAACAGTTTCTCACTCTGTGCAATGAGAGGCTACAAGGGGCTGTGGGGACGCCATCTCAAGGCTGACTACTTCCATGTTCAGCAGGAGGCATTCTGTGGTAAATGCCAGGGCTGTCTCCTCCACTGGCTTTGTATGCTTTATTACCTGCTTCAGTCGCCAGGCCAGGCCTGATGTGCTCTGGAGTTCTGTAGAAACAGGAATGTTCGAATCCATCACCATCCATAACACACTGTCAGCCTTGGAGCTCTTGTTGATGTTCCATTTCTGTCTTCCCCTCCTGGTCCCCCTCCCCAGCCTCAGGAAGATGAAAATGCAGGGCATTTCGCATGGCCTTAGGATATTGATGACTACTGTAAAATATGGAGCCAGATGGATTTACATTTTTTTTTCCTGAAGACAAAACATAGCTTGCCTCTGCTAAGATCTTATCTATTTAATGAGCAGAGGCAGTATAATTAAGGCTTTTTCTCCAAGGCTGTAGACGTGCCAGGCCTGCTGGAAACTTTGCTTGCATTTCATAAATCAAGTCTATTTGGACCTGAATGTACCCAGGGCCCGGTTCTGCCCTGTGTTCATGGAGGCTGTCAACAGTGGCAGCTTCTTTTCTCACAGCTAACCTGTCCTTGGTCACAGGGAAGCTTCTTGGATGCTGTTGACCATGGCCAGGTGGCCACTCTTAAGGCAAAGGCAGAACATGGGATGAAGGAGTGTGGCTGGCCAGTGGATGGGTGAGGGGCCTTACCGGGGTTCTGAGAGTGAGTCCTCCACCTTTGGGAACCTGGCACCATCCTGTGTTGGGCAGCCCTTGGCCAGTGAGCAGGCCTCAGGCACTGTCCTGTGTTGGGCAGCCCCCATTTTGGTGGCTTTCTTGGTTCTCTTGGATATAAGAGGTCTGAAAGTTTCCCCAAGAGCCTTGTGAATTAAATATATTTGCAATTTGCATTCAAAACAAGCTGTGTGGACTAAATATGCTGGCTGTATGGTTTTCTTGGCTCTTATTCATTTGTTAATAATGTGTTGTTTTTTTGGGAAATAGCCCTTACTCTGTTGGCTTGGAAGAGGAATCGAAGGAAAATGTCATGCTGAATCCTGTGCTAGAATTCAAAGCAACACGTGTGCTGGAGTGATCTGGTCAAACAAGGTTATGGTTTCCTAAAATCCTGTAATGAGTGGGGTCCAGACAGAAGGTGGACCGTGGATGGTAGGTGCTGGTTCAAATATGGCTTCTGATGAGCACGCTGAACAGAACAAGTGGTCAGGGAACCCATGGACTTAGAGAACACATAACTGTGGCCTCTGAAAGGGAATCAAGGTAGGGATGGCCTACAAGTCCTGACCCTGCGGCACATAAGCAGAAAGAGGGGCCCAGAGGATGCTTGCTGAGTGGGCTCGGCCTGTCACGTGTGTCAGCCCCCCGGTCAAAGATCGCAGCACACATTTGCTGGACATGATGTCTCATTCCAAACTGGGTTCTTTTTACAGCCACAGCTGCTCAATTATGTTCTGAGCTGTTCCCTGATGGGCAGTGGGGACAAGCTGAGAACAGCTGTGGCTGGAGAAGGAGGAGGAGGAGGAGGAGGAGGAGGAGGAGGAGGAGGAGGAGGGAAAGGAGGAGGGAAAGGAGGAGGGAAAGGAGGAGGAGGAGAAGGAGAAGGGTGAGGGAGAGGAGGAGGAAGAGGAGGAGGGAGAGGAGGAAGAGGAGAAGGAGGAGGGTGAGGGAGAGGAGGAGGAAGAGGAGGAGGGAGAGGAGGACGAGGATGAGGATGAGGAGGATGAGGAAGCCTGTGTCCTCCTGCATTTGTGGCGCTGCTTACCATGGAGCTAAACTTGCAGAGCTTGGAAAGAGGTGGGTGCTCAGTTTCTAGGCTCTTCCATGGTGAGCCCCTTAGCACAGAGCCTGACCGCTCCTGTAGAAGAAGTCATCTGGCCTTGGGCATAGAAGACAGGTGGAAGCCTGGCCTTCTATGCTCTTCAGGGTGGTGGTGCGGCTGAGTGGCAATGTTTCTGCAGAAGGTCATTTCCCATTACAAGCTGTCTATCTGGGCCTTACCTTTCTGCATACTCACAGCGAGGGTGACTCTCCCTCGACTACCTACCCTCAGCACTGTCAGAGAGGTCAGGACAGACTCAGTGTCGAAAGCTGCCATCCCAAGAGAAAGTCCAGTCTTACGCTGTCAACGTTTGTGGAGCAGTTGCTCATGCGGGCTCTGTGCTTTTTCTGTGGGACCACGCGGGTTTGGGCCTTGGGAACTTCCTAGTTAGTAGACTGCAAGCCCCACTAGATTACATAAGTTCTCAGGCAGTAAACCAGGATTTACTAAATTATTATGTGTCTGATTTTAATCTAATTTAATCCTCCTTGCCTTTCTATCTCATCTGTTTGCCAGTGGGATTACTATCCCATTTTCCAGATGCAGAAATTGAGGTCCAGGGAGCTAGATAGCACAGACATGGAAGAGACATCTGTATCTCATTACTGTGCTATGCAGGGCCAAGGCAATAGTGAGACGTGGCTCTGGTTTACCCTGGCCTGCATGGAGGCCATGGGGATGCGCCTTCTTGATCATTTCCCATCTGCCTCCATTCTAAAGCAGGCCAAGGCTCTGCTCAGGTACACACTCGGAACGGAGGAACCAGCTTCCATCCAATCAGTGGGCAACAGGAGTAGTGAGACAACTCCAAGAGTCGGGACTCACAGACAATTTCTCTTGGTGTCTTTTGGTTGTGTTTGGAGTTTACAGATGTGAAGCCACAGCTGGCTTCCCCGTTTCTCTGAGGGGCCCCAATAGCCAGTCAACTGAGTTTTCTATTGTCATTTTTTTCACAGGTTTAATAGCTGTTGGCAACCACGTTGTGTTATTTTGTTCACATAATTATTCACCGAGCGTGAACATACCCTGGAGCGCCTCAGCTGTGGCCATGTTTGCTGGATGCTAGGAAGTGTCTCAAACATGTGTGTGTGTGTGTGTGTGTGTGTGTGTGTGTGAAATGAGGAAAAAGAGGATTTTATTTGTTTGTTTCCTAATTAGATACATCAACCATTGAGAACAAAGCCTGACACATGCTGTCTGTGTGACATGTGAGTTGGATTCACCTTGCATTGTCATGACATGGGCCCTGACATTTGCCTGCTCTTCTGTAATTCTCTCAGCAGAGAGGGAGAGGCAGTCTGGCTTCCCTGGAAATGGCAGGTGGTGGCAGAGACCACAGAGCCACGTGGAGGAGCACCTCCTCTTGGAGCCTCAGCCGTGTCTGTTCTTCATCAGTGCGTCTGGGCAGCAGCGGCCGTGAGTTGTTGAACTTTAGAGAGCGAAGGCATTAGGAAGAGGAGATGCTAAGCTTCAGCCTGTTCTTTGTCTCCATGTTGAACGAGGTGGGACGGAGAGGAGGGCGATGAGAAGGAATTGCTCCTTTTCTCTCAGAATGCAGAAGTGGGCGGCTGGAAGCTCAGGTCAGGAGGGGCGGAGGGAAAGCTGAGGGATTTGTCTGGATGGGTACAACCAGGCTGCTCATGGTGGCACCCACTGATGGTGTTGGGGGTGGGGCTTGCATCTTGATAGAAACAAGCTAGTGGGTAGAGGGAGGAGAGAACCCTCTCCCAGTAAGTCTCTGAGGACAGCATTCTAGGCCTTTGAGATGGGAACAGGAAGGACTTCAATTCTCCCCAAAGGATCTACAGGCTACAGGGAAGGGTGGTGGCTGTGTTTTCCAGGTCAGTGCACAAGGAGGAAGTGTCCTGTCAGGCTTGTGTTTCCGGGACTCAGGATAAGTTGACTGGATCTCCACTCAGCTAGGAGACGCCCTGTACACAGGGGTGTCTGGGCAGCTGCCTGGTCTGACTTCTGACCGGATAACTGCTGCTAGCCCGGACTCTGGGGCTCTGTGGTGGTGGCCTCTGTTTCCTTGGCTGTGAGACGGAGCTTCTAATTGCAGCTCCCATCCTGTTTGGAGGACGGCTACTTTATATGCTTCAAGCACTCAGGCTATAGCAACAGCTCTACCATCTACCCGCATGTAGATAAAGAAGTGCAGTAGATATACAGCAAGAGACGGAAAACTACAGCACAGGGGACCTCAGGACACAATGCTACGTGAACTAAGCCAGGTGCAGGAGGACATGTTCTGCACCACCTCATTTCTGGATGGAATCTTTAAGAAGAGGCAGAGAGTGGAGTGGTTGTTGCCAGGAGCTGGGGGATGAGAGGGCTGGGAAATGTTGGTGAAAGGGTGTAACTTTTTAGTTTCAGAGAGTGAATAAGCTCTGGAAACCTTATAATTAAATACCAAAGTGCATGCTTGGGACTTAGTGACTAAGTAAATCTTAAGTGTTCTTATCTCTCTTACACACAAGATATGTACATATACACACACAATACATATATATGCAATACATGCATACACACATATGGACATGTACACACAATGTGTATGCATATGGAGATAAATACATGTGTGCTCCACATACACACATATAGACAAATGTACATAACGCATACACACAATATATACACACACACACATATAACATGCCATACAACACACATACACTTTCATGCATATCACACACATACAACACACACACATACACCCCATATGCCTACATTTCATACACATACACTCATAGGCATCCACTTATAAAGCACCACACACACATACACATACACACAAGGTAACTATGGCTATGAGGTAATGGATTGGTTTGATGTTACAATCTTTTCATATTCTCTGTAAACAATTATCACTTCAGGCATCTTAAAAACAAATTTTATTTGTTAGCGATGCCTCACAAAAATCTGGAAATAAGCAACTTTGAAAAGGATATTTTATAACTCAAAGAGACTAAGAAAGCCAGGCATGGGGCCAGCAAAATGGCTCAGCAGGTTCAAGCGCTGAGACAAGCTGACTCTGATCCCAGGATCCCACAGTAGGAGAGAATTGGTCCCCAAAAGTTGCCCTCTGACCTCCACACACATCTGTGGGTCCCATGTTCCCACACTCACATGAACAGATGCCATAGGTCTGTAATCCCAATGCTTGGGAGAGTGAGGCTGGGAGATTGGGACTAAGGGCTGATGTAGAAGAAAGAGTACAAACTACAAAGGATTTACTAAGACATCTGCTTAGGGGACATTGAATCACATAATGCAGAATTTAGCTAAGGGAGCGCTGGCTCCAAATACCTACAAATAAGTGGTCTTCAAGCCAGCCTGTTAGAGATAAGCAAAATTTACATTGCTAGGTGCAAATTTTTATTCATCAGGACCGACCAGTTATTAGGCCCATCTCCCAAAAACCATGCCTCTCTGGACAGCTCAAGAGCCTAGTGCAGGGTCACAGCTCTCCTTAAGATCTGGGTCTGCCATTCAGCCCCCTGCATTTTTATCAGGGAAAGCGGAATCCTGCCAGGTGAGCAAGATGAACCTGGGTAAAAACTATTCACAACCACGAACACTGGTGTACCTAAAATAATTCTGGCACTATCTTTGCTGTGTAAATCTCCCAACTGCCCAAGTGGCCAGACTTGGAGTCTCCTGTCTGTATTTAGATCGTTGGAAGTATAACCTGGGGCCAGGACCTGAAAGGACTTAGGTATGCATGTTAGGAAAATCTATTCACGGTTGGCTTTTTCTTGGGCATTAGCTGCTACCAGCCATGTACTACTTTTTCTTTTTTTTTTTTCCCCAGTAAAAAACATTTTCCCTTATTAATTTCTAAGTATACAGAATGATTTCTTACTAGGAAGGTATATTGTTTAATGGGGAAGCCTGGGCTACATAGAGAGAGGCAGAGGGAGAGATGGAGAGAGGTTCTGGAGAGACAAAAAGATTGAGAGAGCAAGGTTGGTACATTAACTAGACTCATGATTTTATTTGGATTTTATTCTTTTGTTTTTTTTTTTTGTTTTTTTTCTGTGAGTTTCAGGCTGGGCAGCAGGTTACTGTGGATTGACTTCTTTTATATTCCTGCTCATCTGCAACATCCTGAAGTTTTGACACAAGTCTTAGGGATGCTGTCAGTGACTGCTGGAAGATGCCTCAAGCATTTGGTTTGGGGAGACTATTAGGGTCAGGGTAGTCATTGTCTTGCTTACTAATCAGCTGCCTTCCAGCTTAGGATATGTGCAAAGGGGTCTCCTGGGCCTGAAGACACAGAGATAAGGGCAAGTGAGGCAATCCCTGCCCTGTGTCCACAGCTAGGAAGGCATCCCCTGGCTTCCCGGGGCAGCTTTTGTCCCCCCTGCCATCACAGGCCAGGATAGGATTACAAGGTGCTCTGCAGAACAGGTGCTGTGGAGAGAACCCCAGGGCCTGTAGCTTTTGTTGTAACAAGATTCCTCAGAGCATAGGCCTCCAGGACCCTCCAGGAAATTCCTTTGCAGAAGTTCAGAAAGAGCTTTGCTTAATTTCCTGCCTGGGCCTGTTATGGTGGAGGGAAAGGTGTTGGCCCAGATGGCTTAGGGTCTGTTTGGTGCCTTCCTGGCTCATTCTAGGACTTTGCCTATACCTCCTTCTGAGGCTGAGGTAGGAGGTCTCTGCTGGGATCTTCATTCCTGGGTTCGCTGAGACCCTTCTAAAGGCAAGGTTATCTCACATCTCCCAATAGAGCAGCTCCTGGTAGATGATGTTGACTTCGAGGAGAGCCACACTTCCATCCAGTGACTCCAGGGCTTTGCACAGCAGACATACCCCACACATCAAGCCCCAGAGCGTTCTCATCCTACAACAGCCTGCCTGGTGCTGGGGCATGACTGACAGCCAAGCATGTACACTTAACACACATTCCTTTGCCAACATCCTAGGCACATGAATATTTCCAAACCTCAAATCAGTTCTTTTAAAAACCAGAACCACATGCTGGCAGAGGCGATGTGTTCATGGGCCACAATGTTTTGAGCTGGGTTGGGATTCATGGTTTGAGTGGTGATCATCTCTGTACCCAACTCCAGTGCGCCTAGGCAGGCACACTTCCCCTCCCGAGCCTGGGTTTTTCTGGCCACAAAACAAGAATGTTGGAACAGAGAATCTTCATGGGCTTACAGCTTTAAGGATTTATGATTTTTGTGAGTTGGAGACTCTGAAGTTCACTGGTTTATAGGATAGTTTATGTGAAATCCACAAGGGCCCAGGATTGCTTGTAAATGTTTGAAATGTGGTGTTTTGCTTTGTTTTGTTTTTTTTTTCCCAAGAGTCTAAACACAGGCAAAAATGACAGGAATGTAAACAACACCAGAAAAGTCCTTTGGCTAGGGCTTGCTGGAGTCTGGGTGAAGGTAACGGTACCAAGGAGTCTGTACATGGTCGGAGCTGGAGCTGGAGACTCTGTCCATGGCTGCTCAGGAAGGAGGGCCAGAGACTGGATGCTGGGTATGGCCATGGTCCCTCACTTCTCTCTCACACCGCAAGGACTTGGTCCCGACTTCCAGCTTCTCTTGAGAGGCCCTGCAGATTCCTTCCTGCCAACTTGGAGTCCTTCTTAAAGCCCCCAAACCTTGAGAATTGGTGTCTTTAACTAGATAGCCTCTTGGAAGATGGAAACAAACCCCAGCCTACAATTGCGCCTTTCTCTGAGTATGGCAACCTGGGTTCCATAGGAGACGCTAGATGTGGGGCCTGGGCTTAGCTTGGTGATACTGTAACTGGAAAGATCAGTGTCTCAGTCAATGGAGTGAGCAGTGTGGGGACCATCAGGAGCAGAATATAGGACTCCAGAGTGTTCTTTCTCCATGTTTGTGCTAGGGTTCATGGAGACAATGCTGGCATCTGACTTGATGGTGGCTGCAGCTTGGTGTGAAGGGCAGGGGCAGGAGACTCGTGGATGAAGAGGTCATCTGGCCTGATGAGAGGGAGCCAGTAGGCCCGGGAGAACCACCCTGAGGAGATGGCTTTGTTCTGAGACCAGAGGACTTAGGATTTAGTGTGCTGAATATAGGGATAGAAACCCTAGGCTACACAAATGATTGAGCAGAGGGCTAAAGCTCAAGGGCTGGACCACAAAGTGGTAATAACAGGGAGTAAAGCCACTGAGGCTGTGTGCAGGGCCACTCTGGGCGTGGCCTGGGCAATGGGGCAGTGTGGACTTAGGATGGCTGTGCGGATACAGAAGGCAGTGTGTGCCCACCAGAGAGCCTTAGTCATGACCAGAGCGCAGCATCCAGGCGCTTGAGTAGGAAGTTGAGAGTCATGACTCATTCAAGGTCGGAGGGAATTAATAGAGTCCTTCCCACTTCCACCCACTTCCCGCTCTTGGCCTGGCAGGACCCATTCTCAACTTTTGCCTTTGTGATTATTCATATCTTCCAAATGGTGCCTACTTGGGATTCCTGCAGTCTCATTGTTTCAGCTAGTCTGCAGTTGAGAAGAGAGTGGGCAGGAATGACTCCGTGTGTGTCCTTATCCAGTGACAAAATGACCTCCATCCTCAGAGATCAGGAGAGGAACCAAGGGAGGAAGTGGGTGGGAGGAAGGGGGTGGGAGGAAGGGGGTAGAGGGCTCAGGATGGGCTGTGATGGTGGAGGTGAGAAGCCAACATGCTGTTCTTCTCACTGGGACTACAGAGGCACCTGCATAAGACCCGCCCACCCCCCACACCTTCATGTTTGAGACCCAGCTCTAAGGCCAGCAATTCTTTCCAGCCTCATTGCATGGGTAAGACTTGCATCCTTGGGCTCAGCGGGTAAGAGCGCTGATTTTTCTTCTGAAGGTCCAGAGTTCAAATCCCAGCAACCACATGGTGGCTCACAACCACCCATAATGAGATCTGATGCCCTCATCTGGCGCATCTGAAGACAGCAACAGTGTACTTATGTATAATAATAAATAAATAAATCTTAAAAAAAAAAAAGACTTGCATCCTCAACTTGGGAGTTCTTAAGTCAGTTTTCTGTACCCTGCAGGCCTGTGCTACCCGGTGTGTGGTCAATGGTTTGGGTAGGGTCATGGCCATCAAAGCCAGGGGCTTGTGTTTTAACTTGTTAGGCGAGAGAGGAGGCGAGAGGGCAAGAGGAAGACATTTATGAGCAGGTTAAGTAGAGTCGCGAGATTCCTGGAGAAGGCTCTGAAGCTCTCAGAGCATTCCTCAACCAAGACAGTGTTTGCTCTGTGACCTGAACTCAGATGTTATGAAATCGAGGCCACAACTTGGAGACAACAAACGTCTGACAGCTAAGGGACCGGATGTTGACCAATGTTTTCCTCAACCTCAAATACCACAGATCCCAGGGTAGCTGTTTGCTTCCTGGTTTCTCTTTCTGAAAGTCTAAACTACCAAAAACAAAGGTCAAAAGGGATCCTGGCTATGACAGAACCAACTCTGGTAACAGACCAGTTCTCCTTGGCTGCCCTTTCCAGCACCAACACATGCATACAAGATTGCTTAACACCAGGCTGGGAGACCTCGTCAGCATCCAAGAGGCCAGAGTTGTAGGGAGAATGGCTCAGGGTCAATGTTTGCTGCACATGAGTAGAAGGAAATCCTCCATGCATAGACTTCTCAGCAACCAGCCAGGGACTGGTTGGTTTCCTGCAACAAGGGCCACCAGGAGGGTGGCTGAACGTCTTTAGGACAAGGGATGAGCCAATGAAGCATAGCCTCTTACATAGCCCTGCTTGTTAGTAAGCAGTGTGGTTCTCCCTGCCTTGGCTAGGGTCTCAGCAAATGAGAGAAAGTACTCAGGCCAGTGTCGGGCTCACAGGAAGAGCCTCCAAGGGTGGTTTGCTTAGGATCCAAGAGGACTGAGAACATCTAGGCCCTATGCTTGGGTTAAGCTTGCTGTCTTGGTGGTGATGGGAAGGAAGTGCATCTTCTGTCTCTCGCTGGCCCCTTTTCCTGATTGTGCCCGTCTCGTCTTTTGATGAGCGGTTTTATTTGCCGGGCTCTGCTTGGATAGCACCGTGCTGCCTCGTGTTGGCGTGCTCCCTGCCGCGTGCTGGTGTGCTCCCTGCCACGTGCTGGCGTGCTCCCTGCCATGTGCTGGTGTGCTCCCTGCCACGTGCTGGAGTGCTCCCTGCCACGTGCTGGAGTGCTCCCTGCCACGTGCTGGAGTGCTCCCTTCCACGTGCTGCCCTGCTCCCTTCCACATGCTGGCGTGCTCTCTGCCGCGTGCTGGCGTGCTCCCTCTAAGGTCATCGCTCCTGGCACGCCCCCTTCCCTGTGCCGATCATCCGGCCCATTGCTCTGCAGTACTTCAGTCCATCCTCACTGGTCTGTTTCACGATGGTGGAGGTGGGATTTGCAGGTGGTTCCCTTGCCAGCTGGCACATGTGAATCTCGACAATAGAGGGACTGGGAAAGAAAGGGGACTTGTCTCTTTCTGGTTTCTGTGAGCCTGGTCACACATCTGAGGTTTAGGTCCGGGAGCACATGGGGGGATGCTTTTCCCCAGTGCCTGATTCAGCAGCGAGGAAGAGCCTGAGCTCCTTCCTGTAGTACCCAGTGGCTGTCATTTCTCTCCTGTCCTCAGGAATCTTTTTCTGGAAGTTTCCTAGTAGAACGCTGCTCCTTCGGTACCCCCTCCCCCTAGCCAGTGGCTCTATAGCAGGCACACTCTGGCTTATGGAGCCTTCCTGGGTACCTTCACCTGATACCACAGGGTCGCGGTCCCAGCTTGCCCCCTCAGCATCTATGTGCTCCTAGTGGTCCCTGGAGCAGGACCATGCCTTTCTGGGTTTTTTCTCCCTGGCAAGGAGGAAAGCGCTTCTCCTCATGTGCACTAACTGCCTGAGGTATAGAGGCTGCTCCCTATGTCTGTTATACCTAGACTTTTAGGATTCTCATTAACATTTACTGGTTAGCACACCAGTCCCACAGTACCAATTCTGTTTGTGTTACTATGCGGCTTCTGTATCTAGATTGGACTTTATAAACAGAACTTTGAGCAGAACATCTGACTGTCCAGTCACATGAAGGGAGAGCTAGCCGGAAGTATAGAGCCACAAAGCTTTGTAGGAATCGCTAATGGTTTGTCTAGGTGCTCAGAGAGGTGGGTAGTCAGGGTTCTATTAGTGACAAAGTCAGAATGAGCATACAAGCTGTGAATGTGTGCTGTGTGAATGTCTTAAGGGCATCAGTTAATATAGGGGACCTTAATGATCAGATGGACAAAGTAACTTGCTGGGTAACTGTCACTTAGCAGCCCCTGAAGGCTCATGCTGGGGCCCATGAACATGGATGCGAATTAGCAGGATCATGGAGGGGCTTGACAGGTAGACTTCTCCATTATGAGTGTTGTCTAGTTGCCTAATCTGCCTATGGGAGAAGCCAACACTAAACCCCTGACAGCTACCCAGTGGCCAAATGGTTTCATTGGCCTCTGGTACCATGAACATGACAGATACTTGTGGCCTCTGGTCTAGATGCATTTCTAACAACAAATATTTTTTCTTAGCATGTGTCATTTCTGCCAGCACCACCAGTTTTGGATACGGGAATGACCTGACACCTCAGCCAGCACCACCAGCGATGGATATGGGATGACCTGACTTGACACCTCAGCCAGCACCACGGGATGACCTGACACCTCAGCCAGTGTTAGGACATGCTCTAGAACACTTCGGATCCTAGCTTAGGAAGCTAGCAGTAGGCCACTACCAAAGAGTGAGTGCCTCACTCTCTCCCATTAGCCAGAAGCGGCTGTGCTATGTGAAGGGCGCAGTGACTTATCAAACACAGGGTTGCAAGATCCTGAAGGACAGGGTTCTAATTTACCGGACACAATGTCTTCTTAGAGTCAGGGACCACAACATGGTCCTAACTCCCCAGAGTCAGGATACACTAGGCTAGAAATCAAGGAAGCCACCTCTCTTACTATTTTGCTTCCTGATCTATATACTGAATTGCCGATTCAGATGAGGTTGCTGTGGCACTCTGTCCCCCAGGTCTGCATCATCTAGAAAACAGAACAGCTGTGATTACCCAAAGGGACTCTTACAGGACTGGGACTGTGAGTGCTCCGCATAGGAAGAGGAGGTGGGAGGATCATTGGATGCTCAGATGAGAATCCAGTCGCCCCCCACTCCTTCCTGTAGCCTCACATAAGCTTGCCTCAGTTGTATGTGGTCTAGGAAAGTGCTAGAATATGTAGGAGGTGATAGTTAACTGAAGGAGAGACTTTATCCATAGATGTGGCATTCAGGAGTGTCACCTATGCCAGGGTAGGTTTTCATGCTGCTTGGGGACTCACTCATACTCCAGTAAGAAATCTCAATAAAGCCAGTGGTACCAGTGGTACAGCAAGCCAGACCTGAATCATTTCTGTGATCCATCCTTGACCCAGAACAATATATCTGGAGTGTATGTATTCACTTCTCTCTAGGAAAAGTCAACATAGGGATCAAGGCCGTAGTTCCATTCAACTGAAAGATAAACCTTGACCATCTTGGGGCTCTTACTATTGAATGAACAAGGAGGAAGGGGCTGCTCTGCTGGCTGGAATGGTTGGTCCCAACCACTTGAAGACAAAGAGGTTGTAGCCTCATTGGGGCAAGAGGGACTGGAAACCTCTCATTCAGTACTAAAGTTTAAAGGGAAAGGACACCAAAACACAGGCAGGATAGCTAAGGCCTCCAGCCACTCAGAAATTAAAGTTTGGGCCATTTCACCAGATGGAAGCCCTCCCACCCCACTCCATGACTGAGCTTGGGGGACACAGAATGTCAGTGATGGAGGAAAACAGACATCAGCAACAGTAGTCAGGACAGTTGTAGGAAAGGAGACAGTGGATGGCTGGTTTGTGTGTCAACTTGATACCAGCTGGAGTTATCGCAAAGAGAGGAGCCTCCCTTGAGGAAATGCCTCCACGAGATCCAGCTGGAAGGCATTTTCTCAATTAGTGATCAAGGGTGGGAGGGTCCCATTGTGGGTGGTGCCATCCCTGGGCTGATAGTCCTGGGTTCTATAAGAGAGCAGGCTGAAGCCAGGCGGTGGTGGCGCACGCCTTTAATCCCAGCACTTGGGAGGCAGAGGCAGGCGGATTTCTGAGTTGGAGGCCAGCCTGGTCTACAGAGTGAGTTCCAGGACAGCCAGAGATACACAGAGAAACCCTGTCTCGAAAAACCAAAAAAAAAAAAAAAAAAAAAAAAAAAAAAGAGAGAGAGAGAGAGAGAGAGAGAGAGAGAGAGAAGGCTGAGCAAGCCAGTAACATCTCTCCATGGTTTCAATTCCTGCTTCCTGCCCTGTGTGAGTTCCTATCCTGACTTCCTTTGGTGATGAACAGCAATGTGGAAGTGTAAGCTGAATAAACCGTTTCCTCCCCGACTTGCTTCTTGGCCATGCTGTTTGTGCAGGAATAGAAACCCTGACTAAGATAGACAGAATGGCTGTGCATCTTTTCTGCAGAGGGTACGTGTCCTAGTCTGGAGAATGACCACCAACAGCTGTGCTCTCGGTTTCGGATGAGTTAAGTATACAACAAGCAAAGGTAAAAAAGTAAATGGGGAGTGACAGAGAGAAGTGGAGGCAGACAGTGAAGCATCAGCCAATCAGAGCTCAAGGACTGGGTAGTCTGATGAAGAGAACAATTCCAAGGTGATCATCAAATCAGGGGCTCACAAACACCCAGCAGAGGTTAGCTAGGGATGCCTTGTTGAAGCAGCCAGCCTGAGTCCTGGCAGGGTAGTGTCCCCTTGGGTGTGGCTTCCAGGTCAAAGAACAAATGGCAAACAGCAGCTAGAGAAGCATCAGGTACTTACAGAAATGGCTGGGGAGGCCAGCTGAGAGGCCTGAGCAGGGAGGGGCGGGG
>NW_022196913.1:60983888-61012701 GCF_008632895.1 Mastomys coucha
AGGGGCATTATCTCTGTGGAGGAGCTCCCCATAACTCAACATTCACCCAGTCCCATGGCAGGATACCCTTAACAAACAGCACTAACTTCTGTTGTAAATGGTTTACCTTCTACCTGTCTTCAAGGACAAGATTTTTTTTTAAAGATTGATTTATTTATTTTATGTATATGAGTACATTGTCATTATCTTCAGACACACCAGAAGAGGACATGGGATCCCATTACAGATGCTTGTGAGCCACAATGTGGTTGCTGGGAATTGAACTCAGGACCTCTGCAAAAGCAGCCAGTGCTCTTAACCGCTGAGCCATCTCTCCAGCCCAGGACAAAATGTTTTTTTTTTTTAAAAAAAAAAACATTAGCTGTTCGTTGTTCTCTTTTCTTTGGCACAGAGTTAGAGGCCAGCCCATCCCAGAAAAAGGTGTTATGGAGAATATTTGAAATAAACACAGTGGAGTCTAGGACAAGAGGTCCCATCTTGCTCCCAGAATCTACTTGCAACAAGCTTAAACAGCAATGACAATTTATCAATATTGTTTATGTTACAAAATGTTGGGTGAGGAGCCTGGGGAAGGGCTGAGAGGTGCCTAGAAGATTGGCTAGTCTCCACTTCCCAAGAACTCTGTGTGTCATAGGAGCTGAAGACAGAGAGGATCTAAGCCAGTAGGTAGGGAGGTGCTGCCTCGAGAAGGGAGTGTTCCCTTAGAAGGCCCCAGTCTGAGGACTTGGCTTGCTGGGCAATTCTGCAGCCATACCTGACTGGGCAAGAGTCCTCAGGATCCTCAGAGGGAACTTTGTTCTCTCGGGGCTAGGAGGCTTTGGTGATACATTTGGGATGGTGGTGACCCCGTTAGAAGCAATGCTGGCCTGGAGTCTACCGGGGAAAGCCTCTATTTCTTAGAGGCGATATCTAACAGGGAGCAGATGTCTCCTAAGGGCACAGCTGATCCTGAGAGCCAGGAGCAGAAAGGATGAGCATAGATGTCTCCTGATCTCCCAGGGATGGAAGGCAGCCGTGAGGGTAGATGTACGCTCAGGTTCTGGCAGTGCATGCTGGGAAGTCAGCATCATGCATCCTTTGGTGCTTTACAACTCAGTCCATATCCCATTGAGGCATTCCCAATCTTGGAAGTATTGTAGGCTCACAACTATAGCCAAGGCTTCCCTATGCTAATCAGCCTGTAAGGCAGAATCATTCCGGGGCACAGGCTACGCTCAGACTTCTCATGACTACAACGGAACTGGAGCTGGAAATTTTGTCATGGGGATTGGGCCTGAGCCACCTTGTGGAAAGTGGGAGAGATGCCAATGGAAGACGTTCTTTCTCCATTTCGTGTTGAACGGAAGTTACCTTGTATTCACTAGGAGAATCTGGGCATAGGACAATGACCAATGGACCCAGTGTGTGATGGTTGATTTTACATGCCACTTGGCTGTGCTGCAGGGGCCAGTAATCAGACATGGACCCAAGTCTGGTTACATCAAAGCGAGCTAGTTGTAGGAAGAAGAGGTGTTTGTGTGTGAGGAAGTGGGGGCTCATCAAATCAGTTGAAAGTCCTAAGAGCCCAAAAAGAAAATGAGGTTTCATAAAGAAGTTCTGTCTGTGGTTTGCAAAACTGCCCCCTGCTGGAGCGTTCAGCTCCATCCCCCAATGGACAACAGGAGCTCAGCTGCCCCACTTCTATATGTGTTCCTAGCAGTCTTGAGCACAGGGCTTGGCCCAGCCTGGATGCACAATAAATATTTCCTGTATTGAAACGACATCCATCTGTCGGAGTCGGTGTGAACAGAGCTCTGCCTTGGGGCAGAGGCGGAAGCTGAGGGACCTCGGAGGGCCTTTCCTGTTCTTAGATCCTGTGACAGCGAGTGGGAAGTGCTCCAGATTGCGGAGAGGTTGTTGGGAGACAAAATGGGAAGGGAATATCTGGGATAGGAAAGTAAAATTGGATTTTGGGGGGAAGGGGGGCAAGAGTCGAGTGGCCCGAGGGGTGGGTTCCAGGCTTCAGCCTGCCTGAAGAGTGCTTGTGCAGGTGAGGATGTGTGGCCATCCCTTCTGACAGGACAGGTGCTGCCCAAGCATTTATGTTAAATCCTTTCATGTTCACAAGAGTCCTTGAGCTAAGTACCACACTGACACATATCCAAGATGGCGGAAAGGAAGAACAAACAAATGAAGTAGCTAGGAAAGAGACTGTTGCTCTCCCTGGGGGGACCCTTCTCCAGGCAGGTCAGCTCCAGCAAAGACAAGTGGCCTTTTTGTCTATCACATCTAATCCCAGCAGGTCTCAGCTGGATTCTATTTTCCTGAGTTTGCCAAGAAAGCCCTTCGGGGCCGGGTGGGTTTCTGGGACCCTTGGTGTGCTTCACATCCGCCCCGGTGGTCTTCGGCATGGGGGACGGATTTCTACGCAGAGCCTTTCTCTCGGCACTGCAGAGCTGGCTCTGTGGCCACATGTGCAATTCATAAAGTTAGTCTGCATTTTCCAGAGGACCGGGTTTCCAGGACGTCTTGGCCTGAACACCGTGAGCTCTCAAGAGTTCCTCAGAGAGCTGCTGTCCACAGATCGCTCCACTCTGCACATCCTCTGTGCGCCTGTGAAGTTTGGCACAGGGATTCTGTTATTGCTCCAGGATCAAATATTGGAGTTTTATTTTATTAATATTCTGTCTCTTTAGGGAGTTCTTTTTTTTGGAGGGTGGGAGGTGGGGGGTGGGGGTAGAGATCCGGACTAACTCTGATTTCTCTAGGTTTCCCCTCATTCCCAGCAGGCATGCACACTTGGCCTGTTTCTCTCATTTTTTGATCCCATTTGCCATGTTGACTCATGTCTTCCATATTCCAAGGTCCGGTCCTGTGCAGTTCATAGAAATAAAAATGTGACCTTAGGCTGGGGAACATGTTTATAACCACTATAAAGCTGTAGCCATTGTTTTGGGCTTTGCCATTTCTTTGGACACTAATTTTCTCAAAACCAAAATAAGCTTGACTTGAAGGCCAATCTTGTGTTGCAAGTATTGATCCTGCCTCCCTCCCATGCTGGACTGTGGAAATTCCCAGAACTGTCCTGGCTAGCCCATGAGGGAGGACATGCTGGTCCCTATTCATGCTGGCTACCCTGCCTCCTCTCCTCTAAGCCTTCAAAGTCTGGGGTGACCAGGTTAACTGTTGGTTGCCCAGCTGGGGCATGGTTACTGCTAAGGTTGACATTCCCTGGGCCTTGTCTCAGCCTCTCTGCAGCATTTTTTGGGAGGTCTGCTGTCTTTCCGTCTCACTGTAATGTGTGTATTGTGTATCCCCTCCAAAGCGGAAACCTTAAGAATCCAACTCCTAGGCCGTCAGAATCCATCTAATATGGAGTGATGTCACTGAGGTTGTGCTAAGTTACCTTAAGAGCTCATACTGCATGGGAGCAGGCCACTTATCCTGATGTCCTTGTAAGAGAGGTCACAGAGACACAGAGGAAGAAGGCCACATGGTGCTGAGGACAGAGGCTGGAGCAGAGCAAGGGAGGCCAAAGCTTGCTATTGGCAGCAAACTATCAGAAGAGAGGAGCCAAAGGCTTTCCTTTCTGGGCTCCAGAGTATCCGAGGCCCCGCTGATAGCTTGCTCTGGATGCTCCAGCCTTGAGCAGAGTGTGGCGGCGAGTGTCCGTTGTCATTAACCAAGCAGTTTTCGGGACTTTGTAAGTGTAGACATAGGTGCTGGCTCCGCCTTCTTGTCAGAGGAGCAGCTTTCCTGTCCCTTGTCACAGTCAGACCCAGCGGGGGGCCACCCAGCAGGGGCTACGCAGCAGGAGCACCGAGTGCTACTCACTGGCCCCCGTACCTTTTCAGAGGTTGTATGTTAGGCAGGCAAGGCTGAGAGCAGCTGCAGAGGCCCGTCAATCAAGTCTGTTACTACCTAGTCCTAAGTAAAATGATCCTATCGGGCAGATGACTCTGGCCAGTTAGACTCTAAAGTTGACACCCAGAGGAGGCATGGATTTCCTTTCAGTGGATTGTTCCCCTGTACGGAACGAGCTGAGACCCTAATTTGGTGAGAGCTGTTTTCAGAATGCTGGTGGTGAAGAATGAGGCTCGTGAAAGCTGAGCATTCATGAAAGACTTTGTTGTTGTTTGTGTTTGGCTTTGTATTTTTTTGTTTTACTTTTATATTTTATTTATTTATTATTTATTTTTTAAAAAAGATGTATTTATTTTATGTATGTGAGTACACTGTTACTCTCTTCAGACACACCAGAAGAGGGCACCAGATCCCATTACAGATGGTTTTGAGCCACCATGTGGTTGCTTGGAATTGAACTCAGAACCTCTGGAAGAGCAGTCAGTGCTCTTAACCACTGAGCCATCTCTCCAGCCCTTAGTTTTACTTTTTGAGACAGAATCTGGCTGCCCTGGTAATCGCTTTGTGGTCCAGCGCCTTTGCAGGAAGTTCCGGCCTTGGCCTTTTTCCTCCATGAGCTCTCTACCAGTTTTGGAGCAGGGCTTCAGGTCTGGTCATCTGTTCTAAGGACATTAGTTCTCATACAGACCTTGAGGAGAGTCATCTTTAAGACCAGATTGAGCATGTCCGTCTCTGACAGTGTGCCCATCCCTGCTCCATGAACTACAGAGTCCACAGGAAAGCACGGGCTGAGAAGAGATGAGGCCTGGGGGAGAAAGAAGAGTTGCTGCACAATGGCCAGTGTGTCCTGCAAGCTGTGGTCACTGAATAGGTGTGGGAGGTCACACTCTGAGAGGCCATTGCTCTTCCAGCAAGTGTTCATCCAGTGGCTATCACATGCCAGATGCACATGCTGTGGGAACAGCAGTAGACGTGGCAGGTCACAGCCCTTCTGTGGTAACAGTAATAGACCTGGCGGGTTACAGCCCCTGCCCTGCTTTCTGTCCAGACAATGATGAGAGGAAGCCTGAAGGCAGGCAGGTGGCCATATGCTGGAAGGACCAGAAACAAGCTGGGGACTCGAGCGAGCTGGGTCTGAGCAAGTGACTTGGGCAGAAGATGTGCAGAGAGCCTGATGCTGGTGGCAGGTTTTGGTGCCTTGCTGGTCTCCAGCCACTGAGGAGAAGCCGAAGGGTCGAAGTCCCTTCAGACCACACGGTAGGTCTTGCAAGCTTCTGCTGAAGGTTTAGGAAGTGCAGCGTGCACGCTGTGACACGCTCAGGTGAATGCTTTGTCCTGTGTTTGGAGCTGCCAGTGTATGTTGGTCTGCTTGTGCTGATCTGTCAGCAGGATAACCACCTTCCCAAGACATTCTGCAATGAGATCCAGATTTGACTCTTTGCTCTCAAAAGTCATCACTCTCCTGGATACTCTGCTCCTGCTTCAGGCTGAGGATGGATCGGCCCTCGGAGGCCTCCTTTCTGTTCTGTTGCCTGAAGAGATCCTTCCTTTCATAGGAGGTAGGTGGTGTATGTGTGTGTGTGTGTATTGTGTTGTATGTGGTGTGAGTGCATCAGTGTGTATATGTGTAGTGTACATGTAGTGTATATATGGTCTGTGTGGTGTGCATGTGTGTGTGGTGTGTGTGTGGTATTTGTGTGGTATGTGCAGTGTATGTCTAGTGTGTATGTGAACATGTGTGTTGAGTGTGTGTATGTGTGGTGTGTGTGTATATGTATGTGTGTGTTGTGCTGTATGTGGTGTGAGTGAATGAGTGTGTATAGGTGTGGTGTACATGTAGTGTATATATGGTCTGTGTGGTATGCAAGTGTGTGTGATATGTGTGTGGTATGTGCAGTATATGTCTAGTGTGTGTGTGTGAACACCTGTGCTGAGTGTGTGTATGTGGTGTGTGTGTGTGTGTGTGTGTGTTGAAACTGGGGTTCTGAAACTAAGAACAGTTAAGTATAGAAATACAAATGGCTCTGGCCCTTAGTTGTGATCGATACAGAGGCCCCCACTCATTCCTCTGGCTTTAATTGTGCATATTTTAATCAGAACACACTTGTGGTCCATATGCATGAAATTTAACTTTGGCTCACCCAGCAGGATCCTTCATTGAAAGACTTAACTCTGGAGAATACTTCTTTAAATATTAAAACTTTTCTGAGATTCCTGTGTGGTTGTAAGACATACCGTGGAGACTTACCATGGAGACATACCATGGAGACATTTCTGTACATTCCTGTACATTCCTGTACTCAGTTTCCCCTTGTAACATCTCACTAACCCCTGATGAAGACAATGATGCTCTCAAGGCACAACACGTCTACAACAAGGTTCATGCCCACCCCTCCATCTCTACAGCAACCACTCCTGTGGCCATCATTTCTAGAGTTCTGAAAGATGTGCTCCCATCATTCCAGCCTTGGTGACTTTAGTTTTCATTGGCAGCCTCGATCTGCTATTTGACTTTTTTTTTTTAAATTGACTTTTTAAAAAAAAACAACAAAAATCTCAGTCATTCAATTTTACCAGGAGCCAGATGCTGCAGTAAAAGCCTGCTGGCTTAGAGAGGCAGAGCAAGCCCCCCCTCCCCCAACCTTCCTCCTCAGCTAGTATCCCACTATGCATGCCCCTTGATTACTCCATCTCAAAAAAAAGAAAAAGTCCTGAATGTCCCTCCTTTGTAGCTCCCAGGAGTCTCTCTCTGTCCACCTGACTCTCTGTACTCTCTGGGTTTTCTTAACAATCTTATGTTCACTTCCTGTCAACTTGTTGCTTGCTCCACCTCTTGACCTATGGTTGACTTTATTTAATCCCGTTTTCAATATTCTAGCAGAGAGCCGTTGGATTCAAGGCATGTGCTAAGGCCGAGCTACACCGCAACCAAAAACCGGGTTTTCCCAGTAACACAGTCTCAGGGTTCACAGTGGGATTACATATCCTGCAACAGTAGCACCCAGTGTGCAGGGTACAAAGTCAGATTGTCTGGGGTGGGACTCCTCCCTATCAAAATTATTGGCTACATTATCTAAGATATTTACTCTGCCTGTGTCATAGACCCTTCATATGTAAGATTGGGGTGATGATGATAATGGAGTCAGCTGGGAAGGGTATTGTGATTTGAATAGGAATGGCTCCCGTAGACTCATGTGTTTGACTGTCTAGCCCATAAGGAGTGGTCCTATTAGGAGGTGTAGCCTTGTTGGAGGAGGTGTGGCCTTGTTGGAGGGGGTGTGGCTTTATTGGAGGAGGTGTGGCCTTGTTAGAGAAAGTGTGCCACTGCGGAGGCGGGGCTTTGAGGTCTTAAATTCTCAAGATACCCACATATTTGTGGGTTGAGATGTTGACCTCTAGGCCCCTCCAGCCTTGCTTCGTCTAACGCTTCATGTGGCCCCCGTGACCTGCCTACCTTTGCGGACGTGTGCCCAGCCCTGCTGCCGGTCTTCATTCTAGCCGATCTGCTAAGGGAAGATAATGTCTTGTACTTACTTTTAAATGTGTCCCGCTGGCCACTGGGATGGTTGAACATCTTTTCTGATTCTTCTCCGTCCACCTGCGTCTCAGGAAATGAGATGGAGGAGCACACTGGCTAAGGCCTGTCCCCAGCTCAGCTCACCTCTGCTGAGGCGCCATAATGAGTGTCAGGCTTCAAGCTGTGAGCTTCACTGAGAAGGTTAAGTGAAATTTATTTGCTTAATGTTAAAGCTGATGCAAAAGCAGACACAGCAGCCCCAAGGGCCTGTAGCTCATGTTTTGGGGGCAGGGGTTGGGGGAAGCTTCTGTTTGTGACACGAGACAGACTCCCCTGTCCTGGTGACTGTATATTGTCATTCCCCATCTGGAGCAACTGCTTCCAGCCTCCTGTGTGCAAGCAAGGAGCCTGTCCATAGATCTGTGTGATCCTGTGGTGGTCTGATGTTGTAGGCAGGGGCAGCCCTGGGCACATGGCCAGCAGACGCAAGTTCAAACCCCAGCCCCAGCTCTCTCTGGAAGACATGGTGAGCTGCCTCAGCCTTCTTCCTCTCCATTCTCATCGTGGTTTTACAGTGTTTGACTGATCTTTCTCTTCTGGTTTCATTGCCTGTGTGTCCACTCTGGCCCCATTTGGGTGCCACCAGCTCCTCTCCAGTCCTGGGACAGCTCTCCTCTCCCCTGCTTCCACAAGGGCTTTCATCTGGGTCTCTTCCAAGGCCCTGTGGATATTCCATCCCCTTGTCCCTAGAAACTTCTGGGTGACTGTGTTGCCCTGTTGCGCTGGCTTCCAGTGAGCTGCTCATCGCCAGCTGCCAGTCCACATCCTCTGCTGCTCTCTGAGCAAGGCACCTTGCTGTCTTGTTGCAGTAATACCAGGGAAGCACATTGTGCACATGGTGGAACATGCTTTGTCCTGTTTATCTTCTCCCCCTACATGTATCAAGTCTTTAGTCAAATTGACTTGTCGCTTAGGCCAGAGACCTCAAGAGTCACACCGTGGGACCACTCTGTGATTGGGAATTTTCTTCTAACTGCTCACTTCCCGCTGAATACAATTCAGATCTAAGATCTTGTCCTAATTTAACTTTTTGCTTTATCGACTCTTGCATGCATCCTACATTCAGGTCAGACTGGTCCCCTGGCAGTTTCTCTTAGAGCATCAGTGTCCATTGCAAGGTCTCTTGGTCTCAGCATTATTAACGCTTGAGCCAGGTTCTTCTTTGTGGCTGTCCTGTGTTCTGTGAGATGCTTAGCAGCATTTCCAGCTCCCACATCCCAGTAGTATCATCCCCTCTCCATGTCACAACCATCAGAATGCCCCCAGATGTTGCCAGATGTGTCCCCAGGAGACAAATTCCCACCCTGGTGAAAACCAGAGCCACAGAGTCATATTCATTCACAGTGCAAAGTTCTCGCCTAGATCTCTCCATTCCTGACTCGAGAGTGCAAATGACAAAAAGTGCCTAGCATGGCATTAGTGGTGGGGATCTACATTAGTGCAGTGCCTATGGAAATCATTGTGGAGTGTTTTCCAGAAAGCTAAAAATGGAGCTATAGTGTGATCAGCTACACAGCTTCTGGGTACCCAAAGGAATCATTCAGGATGTTACAGAGGCACATCCATGTTCATCCGAGTGCATGGCACAGGTACCAAGATATAGGTTTCTCCAGCTGTCCATCAACCTGTGAACAGTTGAAGGAAATATAATGTATGTATATTGTGGAATTTTAATCAGCAATGAAGAAGAAAGAAATTTAAGTTTGTTTACTAGGAAATAGAACTGGGGAACATCATCCTATGAGAAGTTAGCCAGACTCAACAAAAACAAGTATTGCATGTTTCTGTCTTACGTGTGGAATACTAAGAGGTGAAAGGGACCTCAAGATTAAAGGGACAATTGTGGGTGTGGAAGGAGATCAAGGGAGCAGGCATGGGGGATACAAAGATGCTGTCTTAGTTAGTTAGGGCTACTGCCACTGCGAAGAAGCTCCATGGCCCAAAGCAAATTGGGGAGGAGATGGTTTAGTAGCTTGTGCTTCCATATCACCCCACATTAATCACTGGGGGGAATAAGGACAGGAACTCAAGCAGGGCTGAAACCTGGAGGCAGGATCTGATGCAGAGGCCATGGAGGGATGCTGCTTCCTGGGTTGCTCCTCATGGTTTACTCAGCCTGCTTTCTTATAGAACCCAGGATCACCACTACTCAGATTGGCACCACCCACCATGGAGTGGGCCCTCCCATGCTCAGTCACTAGATTAAGGAAACGTTCTGTAGGCTTGCCTACAACCTGATCTTTAGAAGGCATTTTCTCCATTGAGGCTTCCTCTTCGATGACTCTAGCTTGTGTCAAGTTGGCATAAAGCTAGCCAGCATAGGTGTCAATATGATCACAGTGCATTATAGCCATATATGAAAATGTCACAATAAAACCCATTACTCTGAACGATTAGCACATACTAATAAACCTAGTTGTGATGGTTTGAATGTTTGAATGCTTGTCCCATAGGGTGTGGCATATTAGGAGGTGTGGCCTTGTTGGAGGAAGAGTGTCAGTGTGGCGGGCTTTGAGATATCCTATGCTCAAGCTACACCCAATGCAGCACACAGTCTCCTGCTGCTGCCTCTGGATCAAGATGTGGAACTCTCAGCTTCTTCTCCAGTGCCATGTCTGCCTGGATGCCATGCTTCCCACCATGATGATGATGGACTGAACCTTTGAAACTGTAAGTCATCTCCAATTAAATGTTTTCCTCTATAAGAGTTGCTGTGGTCATAGTGGCTCTTCACAGAGATAAAACCCTAAGACACTATTTTAAGTTAAAAAAGTTAAGTTTCTTTTTTTAAGTTAAAAAAGAAATTTAAAGTATATACTAGGATTGCTAAGTGTGCAAGAGGATGGGGGTTGGGAAAATGGGTAGAAGCGAGTTTAGTGGTGTGACTGGGCTCCCTGGGACATGCCCACACTGGGTTAGAAATTGCTATTGGCTGTTCCTCAAGAAAAATATCTAGGAACCCTTCATCTCTAACAGCCTCACAGAATCCCATGACTGACAGATTGCTCTTCACATGGAAGCTGTCCTGTTAGGCTGCGGCGTGATGTGTGGGTATGAGCCTCCTCCCAGATTCGTATGACCTCCATCAGGCACACTGAACTTGTGGCCTTGAAATGTCCTTGCGAATCTGGAAGGCTGGTCTCTGTGGGTTCCTTGCAGAACTGTGGAATGCAATTTGAATGTAGCTGGTCTCTCTTAGTTAGGGTTACTGCTGTGAACAGACACCATGACCAAAGCAACTCTTATAAAGGACAACATTTAATTGGGGCTGGCTTACACATTCAGAGGTTCAGCCCATTTTCAAGACAGGAGCATGGCAGCATCCAGGCAGGCACGGTTCAGGAGGAGCTGAGAGTTCTACATCTTCATCAGAAGGCTGCTAGCAGAATACTGGCTTCCAGGCACCTAGGATAAGGGTCTTATAGCCCACACCTACAGTGACACACCTACTCCAACAGGGCCACACCTACTCCAACGGGGCCACACTTTCTAATAATAGTGCCATTCCATGGGCTGAACATATACAAACCATCTCATGGTCTTTGTTGCTTACACAGCCAACCATGGTAGGCTTGGCTGGAACATCAACCAAGGGATAGAGTAGTGATGAGTCCATAATTCTCCTGCCTCAGCTTTGTTTCTGACTGTGTCTATGAAGCAAAGAAGTATTAGTGGTATGCATGATAAGTGAGTCAGTATGGACTGGGTCCTCTGTTACAGTGGGAAGCGGGGTTATAAAGGACCTTCGCATATAGAATTTTCTTACACATGCTTGCTAGTTGTCTTTGAAACACTGTAATCCATCCTCACATCCTGCCTCCCATCCCGCCCTGCTTCCACTGGCCTGGAAGCCAGTTCTCAAGATAGTGACTTGTCAGAGCTTGACCTCCTTCAGAATCTTACGCTTTGTCCCCTCATTAGGCTTTAACCGGCCCGGAGTGTAGGGCTACTTTCCCCTGCCTGTGTACATACATCTTAGGATACACAGTGCCCCCCAGACTCCTGTAGGTTAGCACTGCTTGGTATAAACTCCAGCTGTGTGACGGACTCCTTGAAAACATGGTGTTCATCATGTCCTGTGATCTGGTGGCAGGGATGAGCTCTCGTGGTGTGAGATCCTTCTACAAATATCCAGGATAGCTGCTCCTTCCCTGGAACCCTGGCTACCTCTCTTGGTCTGTCTTGTAGTGCCAATCTGTGGTGTAAGGGGAAAGTCCCCAGCCCAGAGATCTGGAAAGACCCTGTGCCTAAGGGCACTGAGCCTCAGAGAGGAAAGTGTCCCTATTTGGCAGAGGCTAGTTTGAGTAATCGGTGTGCCTTAGACCAGGAGATGGTGGTGTGGGTTTTTTCCCAGTAGAGTACCTGGGTGATCCTATCTTCAGATATATTTCACACAAAGAATACATGTTCAGGAGGAGCTCAGCAGGCGTGAGAATTGAAAACCAGTTCCAGCCACTCTGGCAGCTATCAGCTCCTTGGGTGTGTCGTCTTCAGTCTTGACAGCCATGATACAAAGTTTCTGGGAAGAGTAGAGCAAAGACTTGATTTCTAATCAAGTTCTGTCACTCAGAGTCAGAGAGTCGAGGGGCAAGATGCCATCCGTCAGAGCCCACCTGGGATGGCAAGGGACCGGGAACAAGAAAAGAAAGCCGTCTGTTTCCTACCTGGTTCATTTTGGAAGACAGAAGGCATAAAGAAGAGTGGCCATGGAAAAGAGAGGGAGGCAGTCAGTGGGTAAACAGCCTCTTTATCATCCAGAAGCGGGGGAAATAAAGTTTACCATAAATGGGTCTCTTAAAATAAGGAATATTTATCCTGTGAGTGGGAGTCTGGGGAAGTGTTACCGTTGGGGGAGGAGGTCTTTCTAGCAAGCATCACACTTCTTTTGCAACCAAGAAATGGCACCAGATGACCTCGTGTGTCTTCACACTTCAACTTTGGTCCCATCACTTGTACCTCGAGTTCTAGACAGTGTCCTCTGGCATGATCTGGAGCTTGCTCTGAGCTTTCGTACCACTGGGATTTGGTGGCCTCTGCCCACTTGTCTGCACCTCTCAGATAATCTCCTCCATATTTTCCTAACAGCTGCTTGGCATCTGGTGTATACTGAGACTGCCAAAGAAACCTGTCTGAGTGAGCAATAGACAGGCCAGAGAGCCCCTGCCATTGAGCAGCTGCTCAGGTGGTAAAGCACCTTCATTTGTTTCCAAAACAGTAATGTTCTCATTCACAAAGGAGAGACACTGCATTTACTCACCTCTACAAACATGCTGTCGTCTTGAACCCAGGCCCAGGTGTGATGCTAGGCACCAGAGGCAAGTCACATCTAGGCCATTTCCTTGGGAGTGTGTGATGGCTTGCTTGATGTCGTCAGCTCATCACAGACTAGAGTCATTTGGAAAGAGGGACTCTCAAGTGAGAGAACAGTAAGTCTGTATTTCATTTTCTTGATTATTGAGTGTAGTGGGGGGCCCAGCTCACTGGGGGTGGTCTCACCCATAGATGGTCCTGGGTGCTGTAAGAAAGCAGGCTGAGCAAGCCATGGTGGACAAGAGAGTAGGTGGTGTTCCTCCATGTCTTCTTCATCAGCTCCTGCCTCTATGTTCCTGCCTTGAGTTCCTGCCTTGTCTTTCCTCAGCGGACTGTGCCTTGGGACATACAAGCCAAAGAAGCCCTTTCATCCCAGGTTGCTTTTGGAGTTTTATCCCAGCAATGAAAACCTAATTAAGGCAGAAATTGGTCCCAGTGGGTAGACTGTTGTTGTGACAGACCTTACCTCATTTTGTGGAGGATTGTGGTGGCATTTTGAACTTTGCACTCGGGAAGTCATCGAGTCCCCTGGCATGGCAGGCTGTTCTGTGGTAGCCCGGATGGTGAGAATGCAGGTGGTAGGGCCTGGCTTGAGGGACATTCTGAGAGTCCCTTAAAGTTCTGTCTAAATTAAGAATACAGTGGACATAGTTGGGTGCCCTGCTGCTATTCCTTATGTGTCATTAGAGAAGGGGTTGGCTCCCGACCACGTCATGTCTCAAACCAAGTTGTTCTGTGTACTATCTCTCTGATCTCCATGTTCTCTGTTCTTGAAGTACCTCGTGTGGCTGCCACCTCTTCCTCCTCCTACCTGGTGCTCGTAATCTTCAGAGTTTGTGATAGTTAGAGGGTTGAATTTGCAAGAAGAGGATCCTTTTGTATCAGGGTGAGTTTCAGCCCTGCCCTGCAGCATATGGGACATTCCTCAAGATTGTACCCAGAAGTACCGACTTACCTAGGGCACAAGCTGAAGTTACCATGCAGCCATGGTAGAACTCGCCTACAGGCAATCCTAAATGCACACATTTGGATTGCACTTCTGGATAGCGCTAATATCACTTGAGGAATTCCGGCTTCAAGTGTTGCAGTGGCTCTGTTTCTTATCACCAAGTTCTTCCATTAGAGCTCTGGGGTATGAAGACAGTCCCTCTATGTAGGCTTTAGTGTCTAGTGCAAGAGTCAATGATGGAGCTACCTGAGGCCAACATGGCTGCAGACACACTCCAAGGTATCTTGAGCCTGCACAGCAGTCACGAGTGGCAGATGAGTTCATGCCTGATCATGTGTTTAAAATCCCAGCTAATAAACATTGGTGCTTTCAAGGAGCCTGGATTTCCCCTTAATGGCCACAGGAACTGAACTGAAGAGCCTCTACACTGGCTTGTGGTTTGAAAATGGGGTATGAGCTATTTATATACACATCCAAGTAAAATGTAACCTGACAGCCATTAAATATATCTAGTTAAGCAAAGGTACTCTGGTATCTTCTAAATCCTGAAATAACCTCTCTTCAAAATCAGCCCAGCCTAGGTTGGCTCTCTTCATCTGTGAGTGACATGAGTTCAGACGTCACCTGCCAGTTGCTGGCATACCCTGCTCAGGTTATTTAAGTCAATTGATATTCATTTACTAAGCATCGTGGGCCTGCTGTAAAGGACCATGGTGCTATCCCAGAGGCAGTGGGAATCCCAGTATAGAAAAAGACAGACATGAATGTGTGAAAGGTGAGCTTGCTCAGAACCCAGGACATAAGCACGGTTACTCTGGTCAGTGAAAGCTGGCCCCAAGCAGCAAGCAATTCCTGAGGAAATTGAAGAGGCAGGGAGTTTATTAGGGACTCAGCCCCTGAGCGGAACACACGGGGCAGTTAGTGTGGCCCCTTGCTTCCATGCGGGAATAAACAAGTAGCCCAAAAGACAAACAAGGTGAGTCCCTGCAACAGATCCACATGGAACAGCAGCCCTGGGGAAGGCTCTTCCCGGAAGACAGGGAGGAAGTACCCATGGCACGTGACTCCAAAGATGTCAGCGGGCTGGGAGGGAGAGAAAACAAATGTCAATAATAACAGCAGCCACGCTTGAGTGAGCACTCTGTGTAAGCTCGGTGTGCTACTGAGTGCCTACCATGCCCAGCCATGTGCCACACCATGCCTTGTTTCTCATTGTCAGTTCGGAGGCTGTGAGATGACAACCTATGAGGTGCCTCTTTGAGGTCCAGATCAAAGTCTCCCCTTGGCCCATGTTTTTGACTTTTGCCCTGCAACTTAGGACTGGAGGCATAAAAGATATGCTTTGGGGTGTTAGGAGTGAGTGGAGGGAACATCTTTCTACACTGGGGCTGAAGTGGCTCTGAGACATGGGATGGAGGCCACGTAGTGTTGTGGGAGTTCATTTCAGGAAGTAATGGTCAGGAGTAGAGATAGGAAAGGGATTAAGTAAGGGTACGTACAGTCAGGCAGCTTCCCTTATGGGTAATGATTGTGAATTGCATTGGGGACTTCAGGAGGACAGTATAGGCTGACTTGGAATTATTGTGTTAGTGTGAAGGAGCTAGGGCTAGGGGTATATAAATACCCCAATACCCCTAATAATAATAATAGTAGTAGTAGTAGTAGTAGTAATAATAATAATAATAATAATAATAATAATACCACCACAGCAATCCCTAGCCACTAGCTGGGAGCCCAGGTTCTTAGAAACATTGGCTTGCCTGTAGAATGGCCGAGCCTGCTCCAGCGCTTAGTAGGACCCCAGCACTTAGTAGGACTCTAGTCAGTAGGGAATCTCAGAGCTCTCAGTAACAGCATCATAAAGAAACTTCCTGTTCTTCTCCAAGGGTCTGTGAGAGTCTATGTCCCTGGCCAGTAGCGCTCCAGGTTCCGGGAAGGGCATGCCAGCCTTTGTCTCCATACTGTGCCTGGGGGACACACGCTGCTCACTGCTTTTAGTGATGACAGATCTCTGGATTCCATGGTGGTAAACCTACGCCTAGAAACGGGGAGCCTCTTATCTAAAAAGGACTGTGGGCACTTTGTAAACCCTCCTTCACTGACCAGAGTGCTGAATGTCCTGGCGACTTGTGGTCACCAAGCTACAAGGTAGTTAAGTTAGCTGCTAGAAAAGGTTTTGCCCATGAGTTGTTAAGCCATGTTGGACTCCGGGTGGTTCTTCAGTCCGGATTCAAATCTCAGCTTTGCTGGGTCGTCGTTGCCTAACTTTGGGTCCATTTAACTTTAGGTATTGCCTTTCTCACTTGTTTAAGGTGACTGTCATCAGAGCCAGTCCTGCCCACCCACCCCAGGTCCCTGTTAGCTGGTTAGAGCAGCACACAGATTCACCAGCACAGGGAGGACAAGACCTGCTGGTCAAGCTCTCTTTAGTTCTTGCATAGAGCAGTCCACTTGACGCTGCTCAAGTCAGTGCCCTGGTGTGCCCTGGCGTGCCCTGGCGTGCCCTGGCGAGCCCTGGCGTGCCCTGGCTCCAGCTGCTGCTAACGGGAAAGCCCGGCTGGACCTAGCAGTGGATAAAGAGGATAGGTTTTGTGACCTGTGGAATAGCATTTTGTCTCTGCAGCTCACTGACTGGCTCCCTCCAAGCAAACTGTCCATCATTTTACACCCCACCCCCACCCCACTTTTAGAATGGAGCTTAATGCACTCAATTCTAAAGTCACTCAAGGCTGCCTAAGTCCCACTTAGCATGCGCAGCTCTCTGTACAGTGTGTGGTGATGCCGAGAACTCAGTTCATGTAAGCTTCCCATTGCCATCACTTACCTCGGTGTGGATCCTCTTTCCACTCAGGGAACTAGGAAGGGATGCTGGGTGCCCCCTGCTACCCAGAACCTCCATGTCACAGGAGCAGATGTTCCTTTGCCTGTCTCCTTAACTGTCAGCCTTTGTTCCCTTCCACAATTAGACATATCAGGCTCAAAAGACACATTGTTTCTCACTAATGAATAGATTAATAACCTCCCTCCCCAGATGCAGGTCTTTATAGACTTATTGAAATGCTGAGTATCTCAGAGTGGGAGCTGTAGGGAAATGCTGATCCACCCCTGGTAGATCAGAGCTCCCCATTTGCTGGAGGTGGGAGGGATACTCTAGACTGGCTTGAGGCCCAGTCAGGGGGTACAGGCCATGAGTGCCCACCTGGGCTGACCCCAGCCACCTATATGGTGAAAGTTGAAGCCTAGATCCTAACATCTGCTGTAGTGAGGGACCGAAGGAGCTAAAGACAGGAAATGGAATGTCAATGGAATGTAAGGGTATGATCCAAACCAGCCTGGGATGAGCGGGGGATGCCAGGCTAGCTTCGGCCTGGACCTGGGAGGTTGGTTGTTAATAGGGTACCAATGGACTCTATGCTAGCTGTAGTCTCTGCTCTGGAGGTGCTATAGAAATCCCGCTATGTCGCCCTTGGCTGTGTCTTTCCTGGCTTGTGAGTGTTTTCTGTAGGTGAGAATCTGTTCTGTCGTCCATCTGAGGGCCCCTTTGTTTCCTTTATCTCTAAAGCATATCCCAGCCGGCTGATGCTGGGGGCAGGCCCTTGGACCCATTAGCCAGAAGTCTTTGCTCCCACCTGCTGGGGAGCCAGCCCCTCCTTGTTAGCATCTGCTGAGACCTGACACTGTTTACTTTCCCTGCAGGAGGCCAGCGGCCTATTGGAGGAAGCCAGACTAATTTAGAAGGAAGAAGTTTCTAAAACAAACATCTGAGACGAACAGTCTGAACAAATGCCACTGAATTTCTTATTTATCCTTTTTGTTTTTGTAGAGGAATCTGACCTACCCTGGTACGAATTCTTAAAAAAAAAAAAAAAAAAGTGTCAGCTTTTCCTCTCTCCCAAATTAACTTTGAAATTTTGGGGGGCAGAGAGTGGAAGAAAAACTCTGTAACCAAGGTATCCAGAGTTTTCAGAGAAGCCCCCTTGCCCCCGGCTTGGTCAGTTTGTAGGAAGTAGCCTTCCCAGGGGAATCGGAAGTCTGAGCAAAGCCAACCACTAGCTCCTAAATTGATTTTCAAACCAAAATTGGAACAGTTCTCGAATGCTCCCAGGACCTGGGGATATTAATACTATGGAACCAGAAGGAGAAACTGAGTGTGCAGGCGCTGATTTATGAGCCAAAGGAAGTTGCAAGCTCGGAAACTTGTACATAGCCCAATCATAACCCCTCTGGAGGTGTGCCAGGGAGGAGTTGGAGACCGTAAAGGAAGAGGGTTTCTCAGGGCTGTGGATGCGTTGGGGGGGTGGGGGTGGGTCGCTGGAATGAGCAAGATGCTGACCGAGTTGAACTTCTCATAAACCCGGCTTCATTCGACAGCTGTCAGCAATGCCTGAGACCGGCCACTTATCCTCGCCTTTTCTTTCTTTCTTTTATTTATTTCTCACATTATTTTCTGTCACTGAGTAGGCTAAATGACAGGAAGAGAGTCCCCCCCATCAGGGTGTGGGACCGTGGCCACCGCTGCAGCAGCCCGTGGTCTTGCCTCTGGTGTCAAGTTCTGAAGTGTTAGGGTCACAGATCCAGCTGCTAACCGCTGAGACCAGCCACGGTTGGATTGGAGTGGTGTGACGTGAGAAAGTGAGGTTGGCCAGTCGGATACCGGCAGGTGTGCTGGGGGTAGACACCCGAACTCATTCTTTATTTCTTAAGGCTTTGTTACTTAAACAATTTTATTGGGATAGGTGTGCACTAAATACTGATATTTAAAGTATTTGGTTTGATGAACTTTTGGTGAATGTGTAGCCCAATGAAAACCACAATTACAACCAAGATAACAAACATAGACGTTAGAGAGATGGCTCATTGGTTAAGAGCACTAACTGTTCATCAGAGGGTCTAGATGTCCATCTTGGGTAACTCACAACTGCCTGTATTCCCAGTCCCAGGGGATCCTGCACCCTCTGCTGGTCTTGGTGCGCATCTGCATGAAAGTAAATACACACACTCTATGCAGGCACACATATGAAGTGGAAACTTAAGGGTTCTTTGGAGAGGCAGTTGTGTTGGATGGCGTTTTGCTGGGGCAAACACGTGAAGGTGTGTTTTCCTGAAGCAGACACAGGTGAAAGACTAAGACAGACTTATGAAAGAACATTTTGCTGAAGCTGACACAGGAGAGAGAGTGTTCTGCTGAACACGTGAAAGGACATGTGATGAAGGATTCTTTGCTAACAGCACACATGTATTGGTCTGCCTTACATTGCATAGTTGAGTTCCATTTGTTAGGACTCCATAGAAAAATGCACCAAAAACTTCTGGTGGTGTACCTCAGCTTCTGGCTGCTTCCTCGAACTTAGGCTGTAGAGTGGTGTCAACTGAGACAGACTCACATGCTGAGGCAAGACCCGTGGAGGACACATGATGTCTGGAGGGTATAAATAAGACTCCACGGAGTGACAGAGACAGAGCTTGGCTTGCTGGTACAGCTAGCTGTGCGATGCTTGTAGTCTCGAGTCTCTGCTGATCTTCAGTTGCCCCAAGAGAGGCACAGCTGAGAACTTCTCCTGGTGTCCCTGCTGTCCCTCCTGCTGCCTTGAGCAGAGGCTGAGGCCTGGCTGTCTCTGCTGGGTCATGCAACTACTGCAGCTGATTCGTGTTTGTTATACCAACTCTACTGAACTGGACCACTGGTGAATCCATAAAGTGTTTGCAGGTGGATCGAGCCGCTGCAGTCTGCTGACCTGTGGACTGAACTTCCGATTTCCAGACAACACAGATGGGAGCTGCTCCAAAGAACCTTTCTAAACAGGTCCACTCCCCCCACCCTGACTGTATCCTTTCTTTTCTACTACCTCTGGTGGGTGGTGGGCTAAAAAAGGGAGGTAAGAGTGCTTACAAACCATCATTAAAGATAGGTTTTGGAAAAATTAAAGTTATACACATACATACAAATGTTTTGAAAAAGGTAATTATATTCTTTGTTTCTCAAAGTTCTCTCAGGTTTTCATAAATATTTCTTCTCAACTCACTATCCCCAGGCCGATGATCATTTGGATTCTGTCTAGAGATGAATTTGAATTTTCTAGAATTTTTAATAACCGGAAGAACTGAGTATATATCTTTTTGATCTGGCTTCTTTTGGCATAATTACGTTGACATTTGCCATGCTGTTGTTGCACGCACCCAGCCTTGTTCCTTTTGAGTCATATTCCATTACGTGACTCTTCCATGACGTGTGCTCATTTGACTGTTGATGGGTGCTTGGCTCATTTCCAGTTTGGGATTATTACAGATAAAACTGTAATGAACATCCTTGGAAGAGTCTGTGTGGAAATGGGTTTCCATTCTCTTTGGATGAAACTGGTAGCAGGTCTAAGGCGGAAATGGAAGTTCCTGAGAAGCCAATCGGCCGTGGTTTAAAACATCTGCACCTTACAATTGTGCCCCAACCTGAAACACTTGGGAGTGTTGGTCCTCACATGGTCATTAAAACTCGGTGTGGATACTTGACTTTTGGTCATTCTGGTGGAGTGACAGCTGGTTGCGATTTCAGCTTCTGTCTCCCTAATGACTAACACTGTCTGTCCGGATCCTGCCATGTGTCTGGTGTTTCTTTAGTGAAATGTTGGCTCCAACCTGTTCTCATTTGAAGCTGGAGCCTCTTTTTATTACCAAATTCCAATGATTCTTTATATTTCCTAAGTAGAAGTCAGATGTTTTACATTTTTTTCCAAGTTGGAGAATTGCCTCCTTTACTCCATGGGGAGATCTTTTAGTGGGCAAATATTTGAAATGTTGATAATGTCTAATTTCTTCATAAAATGGTTTGTGGTCTTTGTGTCGTGTTTAAGAAAATCTCCTCATGTGCAGAGTCACTCAGACTTTCCTGAGATTGTCTTCCATGGATTTCACAGTGTTAGTTCTTGCGTTGGGTCTCTCGTATGTTTCAAATTCATTTTCTTGCATGGTGTGAGGTAAGCGGGATGGTTCTTGCTGTGGTTTGCCCATAGCTGTCTGATTACTCTCACATAACCTGGGGAGAATTTCTTCTTTATCAAATATATATATATATATATGCCTGTGTATACATTTCTATGCTTCACCTTTTGGTATATCTACCTTATGTAAACACCACACTGCCTGGTTGGTATACAATTATGTCTTGAAATTAGGTGCTATAAATCTTCAAATGTTGTGATTTTTCAAAGTTTTTATTATTATTTATTTATTTATAGCGTAGGCCCTTTGCATTTCTATTCATATTTAACTTGTCCATTCCTACTCTGGGAAATTTCTTTTGGAGAATTTAATCAGGACTAATATGAATTTATAAATGAATTTGTTATACAATTCAGATACTTTTAAATATCCACTTCAGTCTCGGGGGGTTGTTGGTTTGTTTGCTTTGTTGTCTTTCTGGGACCACAGTTTCACCCCCCAGCCTCCAAAGCCACCTCACAGCTCTCTGTTCCTGCCCTTTTCCCACAGCCCTTTCTCCCATTTTTTCTTTTAATGCTTTCCATTGGTGTGTCTTCAAGTTCACTAATCTTTTCTTTGGCACTTTCTTCCCAGGATCGGACAGTGAACCCAGGCCTCACTCACGTTGGTGAGTTCGCTGCCACTGCCCTGAACAGCCTCTATTCTAGTCACCTTCCCTGGCATGTGTCTTCGTTAAAGACTCTGTATTTTCATATCTAGAAGTCCAGTGTAGGTCATGTGGATGTCTTGCATGTCTCCTCTTAACAGCCTACATTTCCCTGCATCTCCTGGAACACAGGTAGAAAGGTCTGATGAGCCTTTATGTCTCTTTGTCTGCTAGTTCTGCCTCCTGTGTCAGTCATGGCTGGGTCTGTTGGTGTTGACTGACTCTTCGGCCTTGATGGTGTGCAGATGCCGGACACTGGTGGGGTGGGGCTGGGGGTGGCGGTGCTGGAATCCTCTATCCTTAAGCTTTGTTCTAGAACCCCTGCCCTACTTAGAACCAGTTTAATCCTTTAGAGATTTCTTTTTAAGACTCGTTACTTGAGGCCAGAACAGCCTCTAGTTGAAGGCCGATTGCCACCTTGAATATGTTGACCCATAGTCTAAGAAAGGCTTCTTGACTCTGGATCGTGGCAGGATGAGCTCCTGTTGGCTCTAGATGATCCAGCACTGATGAGTGTTCCTCGCTGGCAGCAGGTTCTTCCTGGCCCCAGGGAGTTGCTTCAGGCACAGCTCTTCACTAAAGAGGCCTGATTCTGTTACGGCATCATTTCTGGCCTTACTCATCAAGACGATTTCCTGGTTCTTTCCAACTTGGTCCAGGATATGGCAGAGGAATTGCATGTGTGTTTCTATAGTACGTCCCAAGTGTGATGACTATGTTTGTATGCATATCTGTATATGAACGAAAAGACTCCGGTAACCTCCAGTTTTCACTTATCAACCACAGAGAGATAAAGTGTGGGTCCCAATTAAAATGTACCACAATTAAAAACATTTTGTGGTCCTCAGAATGGACTAGTGACTGTCTCTTTCTAAGATGAAAAGAAAAGTTACTCAGTCCGAAGCATGTGACTATGGAGGGAGCCTAAACAAAGTTTGCCCTGACACGGTCTTTCATATGAAACGTGTAATTCTACTCATGATCTTATAGTGAGGTGCAACATGTCTAGGTTGGGTAACATGATTAGTTGTGATAACTAGTTACCCATTTTACAGCTTGTAGGCCCAGGGAACTGTGGAACTGGGAGGAGCCGGTCCACAGCGGGAGCATGGTAGAGTCCTGTCCAACCCCAGAAATCTCATCTTGAGAGAGGTAGGAGTGGGCCCACTTCCTCTCCTGCTCTGGACCTGCATGTTAGATAGTCCTGCACCCCCATCTTTGCCCCACCAGGGAAGATCATGTAGCCAGTAACCTGGTTAAATTTCCTTTCCCCTGATAAGATCACACCCAGCCATGTCGGGAATTGTTCCTCATACAAATGGGGCATACCCAATACCCTGACCCTGGCCAATGACAAACACTTATTCCATAGCCCCTACGCACCCCCAGAGGTGCCTTTGTCCCCCCAGTTCTCACTCCAAACCCCTTCCCAGGTGATTTTGCTGTCTCAGGTCTAGAGCAGAGTATAAAGTTCAATGTTTGAATGGAAGGAGGCAGAGAGAGTCTGGTCACTGAGTGGTTTGTGTCTGCTCCCAAGAGCAGACATCCTTTTTGAGTGGCCCAAGGAATCCCCACACTGCCAACATTGTTTGCAATCCCAGCATCAATGTCAGGGCTCTATGGGCCTAGCCAGGCTTCTCAGTAACACATATTACTATCGACTGAGTGAGAATGGAGAAAGCTCTGTGTGGGGTCAGCTCTGGCCAAGGAATGGAGTGCAGAGAGGGTGGTGAGCAAGACAAAATCTAGTAACTGAAGACTTAACCTTTGTAAAGGCTTTTGACGTGTGGTCAGGACCGGAATTGGTGTTCCTTGCCCCCTTACCCCCAAGTCTGAGAAGCTGGGAAGTGCCTCTACGCCCAGTCTCGCCTTTCGCCAACTGGCGTGCTTGACTCTGAAGTTTTGAGAAATTCCCTGTTTGGAACATTTCAGTTTTGTAGCCACAAGAGAGGTAAGGAAGAAGTTTCCAGAAGCAAGGGCTTGGCAGGTTACGAAATCAGCAACTCTGGTTTGGAAGAAGCTCCGGAAGAACACATACCTGCCAAGTATGTGCTGACAGGCTGGGTGGTCAGCATCAGACAAGCAAGGTCAGGCTTCCGGTATCTTCCCAGAAACCAGCTTGATGAGAGGGTGAGCCCTGTTGTCTCTCAGGGCTCATAGCCTGAAGACCCTAGACCCATGTTTTCTATTCCTCTGTTATGGGAATGTGGGTTTCTAGTAAAGGTTCCTCCATCAGTTGGGATTTCGGAAACATCCCTGTGAATTTTCCAGATAGAGAAATCTTGGAGAATTCCTTTCTTATTCACAGCCTGGCTGGACACAGAATGTCCCTGTAGATTTAGAAATAGACAAAAAGACCAAACCAACCAAACAAACAAAAAAACCCACCCAACATCTTTCTTGCATTGTCAGCGGCCAGGCGGCAGATGGCTGTGGGCTCTGGCTTCAGTGCCGTGGTGTGGTATGTCGTCTTGCGGAAGTTTGCGCTGCTCATTTGTGGGAGACCTGTAGAACTTTGTGTGCATCCTCCATTTCTTTCTACATTAAAAAAATTGTATGTGTGTGTTGTGTATTGTGTGTTGTATGTGTGTGTTGTGTGTTGTGTGTGTAGTGTGTGTTGTGTGTGTGTTGTGGTATGTGTGGTGTGTGGTGTGTGTGTATTGTGGTGTGTGTGTGTGGTGTGTGTGTATGTTGTGCGTGTGGTGTGTGGTGTGTGTATGAGAGAGAGAGAGAGAGAGAGACAGAGAGAGAGAGAGAGCTAGCGATTGCACATGCCACAGCATGCAGAAGTCAGAGGACAACTCATGGGAGCAGGTTCTCTCCACTGTGTTGGTGCCAGTTACCAAACTCAGGTCCTTAGAGTAAGTGTTCTTACCTGCTGAGCCACCTCGATGGCCCCACAGTATTTTGACTTCTGCAGCCTGTTTATCTCAGTTAGTATAATACCCTCCAGTTTTATCGATTCTGCTGCAACGATAGATAGTATTTTTTCCATGGTTGGCATTCTGCTGTTCCCACATACTATATCTTATTTACCCCTCTATCCAATAGAAGTCTTGGTTGACTCCATATTTTTATGGAATTCTCTTTTCCTGTACTAGGCCGATGCTCTGCCACTGTGTTGTATACTCAGCCCCCTAAATGTCTCCTTAATGTCGTGTTTGCATTTCCTTTGGGCGCACACTCAATAGTGACATGACTGATCCTTGACATGACAGCTGTGTTCTTGTGTTCTGAACACCTGCCACTGTGATCCCCAAAATGGCAGTGATGCTTCAGAGCGTTGCTTCCTCTGCATCATCTCATGTTTTGTCTTCAAGGTTGCTCTCCTCTCTTGGTCAACAGCACGTGGACGTAAGTCCCAATTCCACGATGACACTGGATTGCCATTATAGATGGTGTTTCCCCGTTAGATCTTGTATCCTGGGAGTAAGTTACCCCCTGGGGCCCCAGGTGGTCTTGTATGAAATGGCATCTGCTCCGCTTTGTCCACAAGTCTCCACCTTTCGGTTCTTAGGGCATGCCCTGGCTGGAATCTGTCTTTACCCCAGTGGGGCTTATTGTGTATGGGTTTCCTGACAGATGCTTCAAGACTCCTTCCTATTTTAATTTCAATAAAACTCACACATTACAACATTTACCACATTAACTATTTCAAGTGTACAGCACAGTGGTCTTAAATAATGTGTACAACCATTTATCTCCAGATCCTTCTCCATCTCCACCTAAGTCTCTACTTCTACCTCTACCATCCACTTCTGCCATCCACCTCCACCATCCATCCCCACCATCCACCTCCACCATCCATCTCCACCATCAATCTCTATCATCCACCTATACCATCCACCTCCACCATCCATCCCCACCATCCACCTCCACCATCCATCCCCACCATCCACCTCCACCATCCATCTCCACCATCAATCTCTATCATCCACCTATACCATCCATCTCCACCATCAATCTCCATCATCCACTTCCACCATCCATCTCTACCATCAATCTCTATCATCCACCTCCACCGTTCATCTCCACCATCAATCTCCATCATCCACTTCCACCATCCATCACTACCATCAATCACTATCATCCACTTCCACCATCCATCTCCACCTTCAATCTCTATCATCTACCTCCACCATCCATTACCACCATCAATCTCTATCATCCATTTCCACCATCCATCACCACCATCCATCTCTATCATACACCTCCACCATCCATCACCACCATCCATCTCCACCATCAATCTCTATCATCCATCTCCACCATCCATCACCACCATTCATCTCTATCATACGCCTCCACCATCCATCACCACCATCTACCTCTACCATCCACCTCCACCATCCATCTCCACCATCAATCTCCATCATCTACCTCCATTATTCATCTCCACCATCCATCACCAACCATTCACTTCCACCATCCATCTTTACCATCCATCACCACCATCAATCTCTATCATCCATCTCCATCTATCTCCACCATCCACCTTCACCATCCACCTCCACCATCAACCTCCGTCATCCATCTCCACCATCCATTACCACATCCACTTCTACCATCAATCTCCATCCATTTTTATAATGCCCCAAAGCTTAGGAAAGTTAAACTCTATCTCCATCCGACACTAACTCTTCATCTCCCTGCTTCAGACCCTGTCCCCACCATTTTACTTTCTACGTATGAACTTGGCTACTCTCAGTGCTTCAGGAGAGGGAATTACACAGGTTTTCTCTTACCATAGTGTGCTCAGGGATCATTCACACCGAGCATGCTCCCAGTATCCCTCCTCTCTAAAATGGAATCCACTGGGTGTGAGGTCCTTCTTGGCTGTCCATTTTCAGTGACACTATACCACTTCTGTGTTTCTCTGTGGCTTTTCACAGCCTCTGTGCCTTATTGAAAGGTTGGCCTTATTGGGGTCTGGCTCTGCATAACCCAGACATTCCTGTAGGGGACATGATTTTGGAACCAATTCTCTTGGCTATCCCCGGACAATGTGTACATGTGAAGATGCCCAGACACAGTGGAGAAGTCTGTCATGGATGGATCTGCTGCTCTGCTGCAGCTGGGCCACATTCACACATATCTGAAAGGATCACTCAGCAGCTGACACCAGGAGGGACCAAAGGATTACTCTCTAGGGACTATCGTTCCAGTCCTCTGCTTGACTCCTGGTGTGAGAAGGTGACATCCAGCTCGTACAATGGAAGCGATGGGAATGAGTCTGGCCCTGTGGCCTACCTGAGTCCTTGGGGGAGCCATCTCAGCCATCACTGTGCCTGTGAGTTGGGAAGTATAGGAACCAGTAAGACAGATGCTTTCTCTGCCAGCCAGTGCCACGCCCACCTGGCTGAGTTCTCTCTGGAGTCTAGGCTACCTGGAGCCGATGGGTCTGTGCCACATGGCTGGTGAGTTTGCCAAACTGTACTTTGAACCTAACCTGGCAGGACCGATGCTTCTGACCCCTGCCCTTTGTGAAATCAGTGAGACAAGGTGATGTTCTCCCACTGTCCTTTGGCAGCAAGAACCTGGGGACTTCACAACCCCTTGGGTCATCCCCCTGCCTCCTCTATCTCAAAGATGGGCCCCATCCAAGTCTTTGACTATTAGCTATTCTCCTCACCCATCTACCCTACCCCCTGCCACTGCTCCTGCTGTGAGAGAGAAGTGCTCAGTTGAGATTTGTTCTCAGTAGCATCAGCCCCTAGTGGCAGCATCCATTTGTATCAGATCAGTCTAAACTACCAAAAGGTCTGAGCCAACCGTGCAAGCTTGAGCCGCGTGTCCTCCACAGTGAAGACTCTTCGTCTCTCTGTTGATAAGAGAGGAGAGATGTTCTCTGAAGGCTTCCATGTCTATGCAGGATTGTGCCCTACCATGGAGCAATAGCTACTGGCAAAGTCATTAAAGGTGAAGATGTTTTATTCAAATGGGCATTTTCTCTACCTCCAGCCCATCCCAGTCCCCTCTGGCCCAGCCTCTCTCAAACAGCAAAGATTGTGTCCTTGGGAGTCCAGCTCTACCTGGACCACTGTAGCAGAAGACTGAGGAGAGGAGTCACAATGCTGGGAACTGGGAAAGGACCCAGTCATTCAGGCTCAGCTGGCCGCTGTCTGGGCTCGTCTGGGATGGAGAGGCATCTCGAGAGCCCTGCATTGTGTGTCAGCACCAGAACGTTTCTGGCAAAATGAGGGGATGGTAGAAAACTCCCAATGCCCACGCGGGAGTTGGATCACTCTGGAGATCCACAAAGGGATGAGGATCTCACAGGGCTGAGAAACACCTCATAGGACAAAGCCAACACGAGGCGAGGAGACTTGAGGAAGGCTACCTGGAGGCTGGGGTACTGCCAAGGCCCTAAACACTCAAGACTGCATCAGCGGCAAATGAGAACGGCTGCACAAATGACCGTCTCCACTTTAATCTGCAAGCTTAGCTACTGCTGGGTTATGCCTTAAGGCCCCTCCAGCTTCGCCCCACTTTGGTCCCCTCTTTCCCTTGGATTCCGCCATCCCTCCCCCAAACACCTGCTCATTAACTGGCCACCAGCCCCTCCTCCAGAGAGGTGTCTGGTGAGCCAGGATTAGGGAAGCTTAAGCTCAGAGAGGTTAAGTGACTTGCCAAGAATCACCCAGCAGATCAATTTTGACTCCAAAAACAGGAACCAGATGTCTACACCTTATTTTGTGTGCTTGCTTTAGAAGGAGGGGTTGGGGCTGGGAGCCCCCAAAGAGAGGCTGGAGTCCTTTGGAAGAGGCTAAGAATTACAAGTCATCATGTGACTCATGCTCAAGAGTTAGGGGGCAGGCGTTCTTATCAAAATACAGGCTCACAGACACTCTGAGTCTGCAGCTTTTGCTGTGACCCGGATCTCTGTATGGAAAGATGCCGCAACAATGAACCGAATGAGTGAGGATTTGGCACAGGCTGTATCAAGTATCAAGTAATGAGCTTTCCATTTCCAGTCACACAGTCAATGTTTCTCAATTCAGCCAAAATTGGCCAAGAGCGGAGCTGGTTATTAAAGGGAGGCTGGAAAAGGCAATTAAGTGCTCCTGGGGTTAAAAGGCCGATTCCAGTGGAAACAGGGCTCATAAATTTTACTCTCAGATATCCTTGTTGCTCAGAGGCCATGGCTCTACTGAGGAGTGTAGGACAGAAGGCTCTCACCCAGGTCTGGATTCTGCCAGGGTTGCTTGCCTGAGAGTCTTGCATGGCGCCCAGCACTGGGTTTGGGCTTCTGCACAGGGGCTGGGGAGACTTGAGTTGTTCCATCCTGAGAAACACCACACTGTGGGTAGGATTCTGTGTCTCTGCCTCCTTGGCTGTTTAGACGTAGGCTCCACAGCTGTCTTGGTTTTCCCAGGCCTGGAGGGTATCCTAAGGTGTGAGAGTCTTCCTCTTCTTCCTCCTCCTCCTCTTCTTCCTCTCCTTTCTCCTCTTCCTCCTCCTTCTCCTCCTCCTCTTCGTCTTCTTCTTCCTCTCC
>NW_022196913.1:61013008-61015373 GCF_008632895.1 Mastomys coucha
CTTCTTCTTCTTCTTCTTCTTCTTCTTCTTCTTCTTCTTCTTCTCTTCCTCCTCCTCCTCCTCCTCTTTTAAAGATTTATCTATTTATTTTATGTGAGTACACTGTAGCTGTCTTCAGACAGACAAGAAGAGGGCATCAGATCTCATTACAGATGATTGTGAGCCAACATGTGGTTGCTGGGATTTGAACTCAGGAGTTTTGGAAGAGCAGTCAGTGCTCTTAACTGCTGAGCCATCTCTCCAGCTCCAACTTCCAGCCTCTTAAGCTGTGGGCCACAACTTCATATGGGGGTCATATAACTGAGTGCAGGGCTGGGCAGGGAATGCACGAGAGCAAAAGGTTTCAAACACACAGCAAGTAAGCCTCCTGACGGACAGCGAGTGCTAGATGTTCCTGTCAGCTCACCTGCGCTGCATCAGGAGGGCTTCACCACAACCTCCTGTGTGTCACACTTGGCACTCTGCACTGCGCATGCGCACACGCCGTGCCAGCCAGGAGGCGCTGGCGGAAACAGGAGCAGTGCTATTGTGTGTTATGAACTGAGGATGTTTTAATATACAATCGAGTTTTTATAAATTTAGTTGTAGGGAAGAAAGACAATGTTTTCCTATCTTCATTCCTCAGCATCTAAGTTATAGGAAATAAGTGGATAACAAATAAGTGAAAAATGAAACATGGGGGTGGAGTGGGGGTGGGGATGCAGGTTGAGGTTTTTGACACAGGGTCTCACTATCTAGCCATGGCTGGCCTCCATTTCACCGAGATCTGCCTGCCTCTGCCCTGGAGTGCTGAGATTAAAGATGTGCATTGCCGTGCCCAGCCTGAGACATTTTTAATATATTATTCTACAGAAAGGTCAGCAGCATAGAGAAAAATAAAAATGGCTGTCTTGCTAATTTGGCATGAGACGGTGACTTTATAAAACAAGGAATTTTTGCATTTCTCTGAGCTATTTCTCAGATTGTTTATTTTATTATCATCAATGTGTGATGTGTCCCATATCGTGAGACATTCCTGATCTCTCCGCCCATAGGGTAAGACTTACCCCAAATTCTCGATCTTATTGGTTTAGGACACACAGCCGTAGCTAATGAATAATTTGGGGCTTGAGACCACCCCGTTATCTGATCCTTGGTTCAGCAACATAGACAACTTGTCACATTCAGAGTGGCAGAGGAGAGGGCTTGGTGCCTCCTGCTCCCTGTATGGACCTTACACTGCAGTGGACCACAACAATTTACCTCTTATGTAAGTCTATCTTTGGTTTGTGTTGTTAGGATTTTCCACTTTAAGTTGCTGTTTGAGTTTCTGACTTGAGTTTCATTAAAAAGATCATGAAATAACATTTGGTATTAGGATTGGGATGGAATTTCTGAAAAAAATCACCAAATCGTCTTCATATACGTCTATCATTTTGTGGTAGAGATTTATGTGAAGGAGCATTCTTGGCATTGATGATTATAAAATGAATATTCTGACTAAGTCAGAGAGGTGTAAAAATTCTTTCTCCAGCAGTATTAAATATTTGGCAAGATTTAATTCCTTAAGGGGGGAAGCACATCTATCTCAATATGTAAATATGCATACATACATACATACATACATACATATAATATTGCCACTTGTCTTATATATAATATATAAATATGTTTAAATAAATCTATAAAGATAAATATAAACACACACATATATATACATATTATATATATTAAGCAGTTGCTTAAATTTTTCTTTGCGACTTATTACCAGCAAATTTTTTTATTTTTATGATAACTTTGTGTGCCTGCGTAGCTAGGGCATCCTAAGGTTTTCTTGGGTTGAAGGGGACAGTAAGGAGAGTAACTTAGGCAACCCTGCTCTGTGAGGCCTTTGTCTTTTTATGGGAGCATTTTCTGTCCAACAGCTTTGCCAAATGCAGAGGGAGCCGAGTGCTGGCTTCAGACATCATGCTAGCAGCTGAGCAGTGGGTGGCTGTGGACTCACAGCCCTGGGGTTTAGATGTGGGATGGATGCAGTGGGGTGAGTGCCTGGGGCTTAGATGTGGGATGGATGCAGTGGGGTGAGTGCCTGGGGCTTAGATGTGGGATGGATGCAGTGGGGTGAGTGCCTGGGGCTTAGATGTGGGATGGATGCAGTGGGGTGAGTGCCTGGGGCTTAGATGTGGGATGGATGCAGTGGGGTGAGTGCCTGGGGCTTAGATGTGGGATGGATGCAGTGGGGTGAGTGCCTGGGGTTTAGATGTGGGATGGATGCAGTGGGGTGAGTGCCTGGGGCTTAGATATGGGATGGATGCAGTGGGTGAGTGCCTGGGGCTTAGATGTGGGATGGATGCAGTGGGGTGAGTGCCTGGGGCTTAGATGTGGG
>NW_022196913.1:61015420-61015820 GCF_008632895.1 Mastomys coucha
ATGTGGGATGGATGCAGTGGGGTGAGTGCCTGGGGCTTAGATGTGGGATGGATGCAGTGGGGTGAGTGTACCCTAAGCCTAGGACAGGGACACAGGAAAGGCAGCCGGACCACCGGACCACCGCAGGGTCCAGGGATGGCCCTTTGCTCACTTCCCTTCCATCCTGAAGCAGCCTAGAAGGGCTGTAAGTCCTTGTACAGGGCCTCCCAAGAGCAGCTCAAACCAATGTAGATGATAGCTCAGGAGAGCTCTTTGTATGGCAATGGGTCCATCTCAGTGCAGCCAGTAAGGAGGCCCTGTGTCAGGGACCATGAGATGTACTGATAAGAATGGACTTATAAGCCACCAACATCTCTCTCTTTTCCTTCTTCCCTCCCTCCCTCTTTCCCTCCCTCCCTCC
>NW_022196913.1:61015830-61018466 GCF_008632895.1 Mastomys coucha
CTCTCTCCCTCCTTCTCTCCCTCCCTCTCTCCCTCTTTCCCTCCCTCCCTCTCTCCCTCTCTCCCTCCCTTCCTTCTTTCCTTCTTTCTTTTAGCATCTAGGCTGACCTGGAACTCACATAGTCCAGACTTATCTCACAGCCTTAAACTCACAGCATCCTCCTGCCTCAGCTTCTTGAGTCCTAGGATTATGAGCATGGGCTACCATGCCTGGCTTAGTTTTCTATGAATGGATTTAGAATACCTGTATCGTCCAAATAGAAAACTAGGTAACAGTAATTCAGACGGGCTAACAATGGACCGCTTTCTAGTATTCAAGAATTCCTTCCCACTTTGTCCTTTCAAAGGGTTACTGTTTATTCAGAAGCATAGAAGAGATAAGGTCTGGGCAGACAGGAAGCCCAGCTGTGGGTGCCCAGGGTGCCCTCAGCCCTCTCCCCAGGTCTGAATCTCTGGAAAGTGTTTCAGGGCAGATTCTCCATCCACATTTACATGCTATGCAGTCATCCACTGTCTTTGCTGATAATCTAGCAATTAAATAGGACGAGGCTGCCAATTAAGCCTGCCAGTCAACAAAGAGATGCATATTTGTTTTCTGGTCAGCTGGGTCTGCCAGTGCCTGTCTTACTGCAGCTGAAGTCCCAAGAGTGGAGGCTTGCATTACAATGTAAGCCCCCCCCCCCCCCCAGAGTAACAGCTCTCCAAATGCCTTTAAATTGTCCCTCTGGAGACAGGCTCTCCAATAGCCCAGGCTACCTTCACCTCAACAACTTCACAGGCAAGACTGGCCTCAAATTCCTGGTCCTCTGACCTCCTTTAAAATGGACATACATGCCAGTTAAAGTTAAGTGAAGTGCTCAAATAGTGCCAAGGATGGTGCTCACACCTGTAACCCCAGCACTGGGGAGGCTAAAGTAGAAGAATTGCCACAAGTTCAAGGCTAGCCTGGGCTACAGAGTGAGGCCCTGTCTCAAAACAAAATGCTCAAACTAAATCATCTTGAATTTCAAAATAAATTGACACGCTTTTTCCTTGTTTGATTTTTGAAGGGACTGTTAATGACTTGAATGTTCTTATTTGTTTGTTTTTTGTTTTGTTTTTAAGATGTTAAACTTTAATGTAATTAAAATACTCACTACTTACCTTGGTTTATGATCAGGGATCTAATCCTGTTTTGTTTACTGTGGAGAACTGCCCCCAGAGGATGGTGGGTTTGAAACCTGTTTTAGTTGCCATGAACCTGAGGAATTTTGCATCAAATGAAGAGATTAGGCCTGAGAAACACTGGGGCAGTTCTTACCTGTGGGCCCTGTACTGAGGTGTAGCCAAGAGAGACAGTGCTTAGACGGTGACTCCCAGGTGACTCTGAGGGACCCGCTTACAGAGAAGAGAGAGGTCTCTTCCTGATGTCTCCAAACTTACCCTCCTTGGCTAGAACGGGCTAAAGTGCCAGCATGCCTCTAAGGGCTATGCTGTTTCGAATCAGACATCACCAATCAACCATCCTCTCACCTTTGAGCCAGACATAATCTAAAGTCCCATTAACACTGTTCTCACAGTAGCTGCTTTCAAACAAAGGGCCTGGATCCTGAAGCCAAGCACAGTTCTCATCTTGAGAGCAAAGGAAGAAAGACCTGCCCGGGGATGGCCTGAAGGAAGCCTCTGCCGACCCTCCTTCTCATAGTAGGGGGAGGGGAGGACATGTGGAGCAGCGGGCCTCCCTAGCTTCCAAAAGCCTAGTGGTCCCTTTGTCCTGATAGTTTCCAGGGTCATTTAAACAGAACATTCTAGAAAAAACACTTCCTCGTGGAATGGTTAAAGAGAGTCACTCAATTGAAGGGCTGTTTGGAGAGCAGGGGTGGTGAACCTCAGGCCACCAGCTCACCTTTGCAGCTTGCCAGGGGTGTCTGTTCCAGGACAATATGTCTCAGGAAGCAAGACAGCCATAACAGTGGGCAGGAGCAAGTGACTGGCCCCTCAACGAGGCAGGGGAGGCTTTAAAGAAGATTGTTGGCAGCTGGATGAAACGCGCCGTGTCTCCTGGGCGGCCCAGAGTGCTGTGTGAAGGCTTTTTATTGAAGTGCTGCGTCCACAGATGTGTCCACCCACACAGTCAGGGTCGGGGAGGCAGCAGAGGCAGACACTATCTGAGCGGCCTTTATCTTCCGTTCTGTGAGAATAAGACCTGCCCACCTGCTAGGACACTGGCTATGTGGTTTGAGGTGCTGTTATGAACAATACTAAGACAAGGAGTCCGTCCATGACCCTTGCTGTACTGGACCTTTGCTCACACAACAGAATGACTCAGAACTGAGCTCGCCAGACGTTTCCTGGGTTCTCACTGTGAAATTCCAAGTTCTCCCAAGATGGAGTCCAAGGCTTTGAGCAGACTGCAGCCTACCTGCCAGCTTCCACGGCCAACGTCATCATTGGCATCTTCCTGCTTGGCAGAGCCCTGCTTAGCTCCACCCTTGGGTGGCTGAACCAGCCTGTCCCTCTGCCTTAGGGTCTTTTGGGGGAGATGCTGATGCCATGGGTAGGTCAGCTCAAAAGTCCATCCACACAGAAGCCTTCTCCCACAGAACCACGCTCTCTCCTACTTATCTGAAATTGTCTGATATCTTTTCTTTGCTTGTC
>NW_022196913.1:61018479-61022604 GCF_008632895.1 Mastomys coucha
CAACCCAGTCTCCCAAGAACACAGATCTACACGAGGGTAAGGCTTTAAGCTGACAAAAAGTATCATGTCAATCAGCAGGCTATGGGAAAAGGTCTTGGGTAGAACTCCCGACCAAGCCAGAGGATCCTTTTCTTGTCCTGCGCTTTCCCAGCATGCTTTGGGGGCTGCTGGGCTACAATGGGCACAGACTCCCTGCAGCTAGTAGGTCCAATTCTTGCCTGAACTACTTTACCCTTTCTCCTGAGCCTCTGATGGGCACGAGTGGACACCCTTCCCCCACCCCAGGACCTCGCTCTGGCTGGCCCCAAGCCTTGGGCAGCTGTGCTGTCACCTTCTTCCCACTTCTTGGGCTGGAGGCAGCTGTGTTTCCTTTTGGACCCCAGCTGGAGGACAGAGGTCCCTGGAGCCTCTCCTCTGAAGCTAGCCACATGTTTTTGCTCCTTCCCCAAACTTCTCCCCAGAACATGAGTTATTGGGCTCAGGAGCAAACTCATGCCCAGCAGCTCTACAAGTGGGGTTGGGGGTGGCAGTTTTAGTCACTCAACAAGAGAGAGCTGGAGAAGCAGGACCTGTAAGAGCAGATCACGTGCCCCTTTACAGCCCAAAAAACCTTGAATCAGGCAGACACATATCTTCAGTCTCTCTGTCCTGTCTAAGCTCTTCAATCTGCCAGTTCAAACTCAAGCCATAGAATGAGGTCCTAGGTTATCACCGGGTACAGGTTCTGACCGTAGCATCAATCAGAAGTTAATACATTCATTCCCTTGTCCTCATCAGAGACACTGAGACTGCCTGAGGGTTAACCTGGGCTTTCCATATAGGACAGTAACTCTGTAGGCGACCCCTGCCACCTCCCACCAGTCACTGTGCTCAGTGGAGACACAGGGGAGATAGTCTTGGGCTGGGTACACTAGCCAGGCCTAGGACACTCATTGCCTAGGGACAATGATCATCTTACCTACCAGTGTTTACTCGGGAAGAAAGGATAGAAGGATAATTGGAAACCCTCTTCAAAATGTTTTTTGAAGAGAGAGGCAGAATGCCTAAGTGTGTAAAAAGCTCTATTTAAATGTCTTGTCTGTAGCATGTACTCTAACCTATAATTATGCCTTTGGAAAAAAAAGGATAATTATGAAAATTTCTGGGCTCATTAAAGACGCACAATTGACACCAGAATCATTTGAGTTATAAACGATGCTCAAATGACTCTCTTGAAAGAGACTCGGGGAAGAAACTTGGCTTTTTAAGAACTCTTTAAGTCGCAGATGAACCCAGAATGTCACAGGTCACCTCAGGTAATGCTTCTTTTCTGAGGAAAGAGGTGACATAGGCTTTCTCCTCTGCAGTGCAGCCCAGCTTGACTCAGCCAGCTCTCCTGCTCCGTACAAAGTGGTCACTGTCTTCAACGTTGGACTCCATCTGAACTCTGTGTTCAGGACACTGACGGTGTAGCTAGGCCCTTCTAGACCAGTGGCCTTGGGAATGTCTCTTGCCTCTGGAGTCAGACTGCCCACTCGGCTCTCTGGGTCCCTGCTCACTAGCCGTGACACTTCTCTCTTGAGGAGCTGGACCTCAGCAAGACCCTGCTCATCTGTGAGTCCCAAGCAGCAGCGCCAGGATTCAATGTTTGGTCCCTACAGTACGGGCGAGTGACAGGGGTGTGTCATTGTGCCCGCAGAGCCTTCAGGGCTCTCAGGGTACTGAGGTACATACAGACAAGACCCCCCTGCAGCATGGATCAGCCCCAGGCCTGGAGGGCCACCAGAAGTGGGAATTTCTGGTTTCTTTGGGGACTCAGTTGTGTCATGTGATTTTTTTTTTTTTTTTTTTTTGGAAGCTGTCTTGTGAAAGGGCATCAGTTTTGCTGGAGCAGATGTTTGAGAGGACTCATGATGCTTAGAAAGAATATAAATATAACCCACAGCAAGTGGAAGGATGCTCTTTTGTTGGTTTGCCTTGCAGTACTCCACTGGTCTTCACTGGATTTTGCTTGTGGGGACTTCACAGAGAGCAACAGACCAGAGGACTTCTTGTGGTATTCTAGCTGCTTTGTGCCACTTCTGAAGACTCATGCAAATTCGGTAGAGCCTTGTGGTTTCTTCTGGGCCGAGCCCCTGCTTTGATTCGTGTTTGGTGTGTGGACTGGACTGCTGATATCCTGACAGTGAAAATTGTAATTGCCCCGAAGAACTGGCTCATATCCTTCATCTCCTGTTAACCTTTCTTTCCCCTTACCTCTAGTGGAAGGAAGCTTGAAGCGTTTAAGAACCCTTACTAAGCAGGTTTTGAAAACTCTAAGCCTACAGCCATCTCCAAGTGTTCTGTGGGTGAAGGAACGTGGCTCACAGGTCCCTAGCCACCAGACTGGACTGCCATATTTGTCCTTAGGACCACAGCTTTCGCTCAAGGCTCTTCCTCCTGAGATCATGAGAAGCCTACCTCATGGCCTTACATTGCCTGTGTCCACACCAATGTGTCCCTGTACCTGCTGTCTCAGTTGTGGGAGCTCTGAGCCCGCTGTATCAAGCCTGAATGTGCTTGGAGCTGTCTGTATCTGGTGGCATGGTCGTACTATCTTCCCAGCTGTCAGAGGCCTCTGGGACACAACCAGCTTTGGGGACTGGGTTTCCCAGAATCTTCCTGGTGGCTATCCTAAGGCTGGACTAAGTCTGTGGCTTCCTGGGCAACTGTTGGGCCACACTGTACTCATTGGAGTTGGACTGCAGATGAAACTTTGGTGCCTCTCCGTGGATCCAGGGAAGGGGAGGAAGCATTTTGTTGAACTAGTGGATGTGAAGCCAGTCATTTTTGGCCTGCAGTCAGTTGGTGTTATCTCTGGGGATGGGTTGAAGCCTTGGTGGTAACAAAAGGCCTTTCTTTGGTCTGAAATGACGTCTTTAGCCTGAGGCTCAAGTCAGGTCCAATCCTGCAGAGAACTGGAGTGCTTCCTCAATGTTTATGGCACTAGACAACCACCACAACTTAAAAACAAAGCTATGCAAGCGCATGGTGGATATGAATATAAAAACCTAGAAACAAAACAGATTCCAGAAAACAAGCAAGGACAATCCTAGAGTAGTCACAGCTCTGGGGTGAGCAAAGCTTTCTCGGGCAAGATACAGAAAGCACCCATTGCAAAACTCCATTAAGAAAGTGAATGCCTGGGCTGGAGAGATGGCTCAGCCGTTCAGAGTACTGGCTGCTCTTCCGAAGGTCCTGAGTTCAATACCCAGCAGCCACATGGTGGCTCACAACTGTCTGTAATGGGATCTGATGCCCTCTCCTGGTGTGTCAAAGACAGCTATAGTGTACTCGTATACATATAATAAATAAATAAAATATTAAAAAAAAAGAAAGAAAGTGAATGACCTGGTAGCCGCACAGATAGACAAATCTCTGAGGCTCCTTCACTTTGAGCCCAAGCCTGAGGCCTGGCTTGTTCTTGAGGGTCCCTTTGTACCAGCTCCTGAAGAAGGCATGGCTTAGGTGGTTTCTCCTGTCAAGAGGCAGACTGGTGCAGTCATAAGCAAAATATTGGTATACTCTTATTGATAGGTTAAAACTGAAAGACAAATAAGCCAAGTTTACACATGAAAGCCCAGGTCTCACAAAAGCAGGTTATGGAGGTGACCACAACCACAGGAACCAAGTTTTACATGCTCAGTGGGAGGTGACCTACATTCAGTGCTGCAGTGAAGCAGGCTGGCTGAAACCAGGGACTGCAATGCCCCGTGCTAGGGACGTCCAAAGGCTGGAGCTCATGGGCACTGCTAGTGAGGTTGTGCAATGGTAACCTTATTTTCAAAAGCTGTTTGGCACTGTGGTGGTCTAAAGGAGAATGTCTTCCATAGGCACTTGAACCCTCATTTGGCGGTTGGTAGCGCTGTGTGCAGGGGTGTAAGAGGTATGGTCTTACTGGAGGAATTACATCACTTGGGGTGGGCTTAGAGAGCCTCAGGTCTCCCACCAGTTCTAGTTTGCTCTCTCTGGTTCATGCTTGTAGTTGAGGATGTGAGCTCACAGCTTCCTAGTCTGGCTAGCAACATCTGTTGCTAGCTCCCCACCATGATGGGCTCCTATGCCCCAAATAAATTCTTCTATAAGTTGCTCTTGTCTTTTTTTTTT
>NW_022196913.1:61022614-61042513 GCF_008632895.1 Mastomys coucha
TTTTTTATGACAGCAATAGAAAAGTAACCAATGCAGGCATCCCTTGGTTAATATATAATTTTAATCTTTATTATTTTAATGCTTATTTGAAAATAGATTTTTTCATATAATATATTCTGTCTATGATATGGCTCAGCAATTCCACCCTAATTATTACTAAAAAGATGTGAAAACGTATGCCTGTAAAGAAATACATAGAGGGTGATTATAGTGAACTTATTTATAACAGCCCTGAACTAGAGAAAAGCAAATGGTTATCAACAGGAATACAGAATGTTTAGTGAGATCCTATGCACTGAAGAGAAAGAAACTGAAAATATCCGCAACAGCATGAATGAACATTATGGACAGTATGCTGAGCAGGATGGGGCCTCGGAGATGCAGCTCATCGGTGATGTTGGGACTCCGAAGGTGCTGCCTCTGGGAACAAGGGAGCTGGATGAGGACTAAGCTTTGCTGTCAACGTGACACACTCGGGAAGCAGGAACTCAGGTAGGGAAGTATCTCCATCCCATTGGCCTGTGGCATTTTCTTTATTGCTAATTGGCATAGGAAAGCCAAGCCCATATGAATGGTGCTATCTCTAGGCAGGTGGATCTGGGCTGATTAAGAAAGCCAGCTGAGGCTGGGCAGTGATGGCGCACGCCTTTAATCCTAGCACTTGGGAGGCAGAGGCAGGCAGATTTCTGAGTTCGAGGCCAGCCTGGTCTACAGAGTGAGTTCCAGGACAGCCAGGGCTACACAGAGAAACTAAAAAAAAAAAAAAAAAAAAAAAAAAAAAAAAAAGAAAGAAAGCCAGCTGAGCAAACCATGAAGAATGAGCCAGTAAGCAACCCTCCCCCACGGTCTCTGCTTCAGTTCCTGCTTCAGTTCCTGCCCTGATTTTCCTCCATGATGGACTGCGACCTGTGATCTCAAGTCACAGCCACAGAAAAGCAAGCCAGGATACAGCTTGTCTGGAAAGGTCACCTGGGTGTTTCTACAGCCACTGGGAGCATTCAACCTTGCTGTGTGGCTCTGGAGATGGGTCTACAGGTCATATAGTTCTCAACAATGTCTAAGATCTGTGCTTTTATTTTACACAAACTACAACTTTAGAAAGATAGTGTCAGTAACCAACACTGGAAACCTTGTGTGCAAGTATGGCGGCCACCTGCATGATCATGGCGGCCAACCTCATGAGCAGTGGTGCCCACAATACTCCCAGCCGCCTAGTGGGGTGGAACCCACAGAGACCTTGTTTTGTCTCATGAGGAGTTAGAATCTCTGAGGGAGCTACAAAGCCGTGAGTACTCCGGACAGAACTGGAACTCCTGGGACCATGGACCTATTCCAATATTTGTCTGTTTGGCCTTCAATTCATGATCTTAGGGCCTTCTCCAGTTTGTCCTGCAGGCACTTGGGAAATACTGTTGATGGAAATATGAACCTCAGCATTGCAGGGGTCCACTGAGCATTAAGCACTGTGCCAGGGTCTGGACCTCAGACCACAGCACCATTCAGCAGCCAGCCAGTACCCATGCCAACCACCCCATGCCCAGAACACTCTCTTGTGTGGCTCTCTAAGGCTCCATCTTATACCAGAGAGGGTCCCAGGTTGGAAATATTTTCTTTGCTGGCACAGGTGTCCACCCCTCACACTGGTTGTGGAAGCAGGTAGCTGCATAGACAGTCTGGGCGGGAGTTCTGACGGCTTCCTCAGGTGCAGTGGACTTGTGCCAGCTCCCCCTCTCTGAGGTTCTGAGGACACACCTGCATCTAGTGCCTGTGTTTGTGGATTATGCTTCATGGCCTGGAGGCTAGACCTGTCTCTGTTCCCACCTTTAAAGGTAGGTTTGGTGCAGGCTGACACAAACCCATAAATCACAGGCTCCATAACTTAGAGGAGCCAGGCCCCAGGGATCCCACATTTCTGCCTCGCAAAGGGAGGTAGAGTTTCTGCCAGCCCTGTCCTGCCCGTAGGTTTGTGATAGGGTGCTGTCTGCTGCACCTGCACTGGGGTCACCTGGGAACCCACACTTCTCTCTACTCCTACTGCCTTCTGAGCTCCAGCAGAGATGGTCAGAGCCATGCTCGGCTGTCTTAGCACTTGGTCATCTGGCCCCGTCATGACCTCTGGTTGATGGATGGCTAACCTGGTCACTCAGCCCACTGCACTGTCCCTCATCCTGGACCGTTGCCATGGCTATATATCAAGGCTCCAAAGTCCAAGCATGGATCCCTTGTGATCTCACAAGCTGAGGCCCATTTCTTTATAGTTATGGTGGACCACCTCTCTCTCATTCTCACATGCCTTGCCACCAAAGTAAAGGAGCCGTGCACTGAAGGACAGCGTCACCTGCTCCTCACATACGGACAGGGAATTGCTTATCATAAAGCTCTTCTCTGCGTCATTACTCTGTTCCTCGTGCTAACCTTCAGGGTGTGCGTGAGGAACCATTGTCCCACTTAGAGAAGGACACAGCTCCCCCCGCCCCAAACTTTTGGCAACTTGTCTGATGTGTCATGATGGTGAATGAGCGGACACACGGATGGACAGACAGCCTATAATTGATGCTCCCCAGGAGATCTTTACCCAGAGTGCAGCCTGCTGCTTCTCACATCTGGCCAGATCAGATACCACAGGGGATTTCCTCAGATATAGTCAAGATTCGACCTATCAAAACGCAGGCAGAAGTCTTGTCCGCACCTACCTGTCCTCCGTACTGTTGAGGACTCTCCTCAGAGACAAATGGCTACCACTTTCAGAAGTTCAGCCATGCTCTCAAAAGATCAGCAAGTCAGGCTTGCTGATTGTTTCCCTCCTGCACCCCCCCCCCCCAATAGAGGGGAGGGGAAGGTCATGGGCCTCTTGCCTACAATCAAGCCATCTCCCAGCCACTTGTATGCAGTTCTGCCCTAATTGCTCATGCCCTTAGGGTTTTGGAGAGGGGTTAGAGCAGAGGTTCTCAACTTATGGGTTGTGACCTCCCCCTGCCCCAGGACTCAAATCACGTTATCACAGGGGTCACCTAAAACCATCGGAAAACACAGATATTTGCATTAGGATTCATAATAGTTTTGTTATGAATTACAGTTATGAAGTAGCAGCAAAAATACCTTTATGGTTGGGGCTCATGACAACACAAGACGCTATATTAAAGGGTCGCAGTATTAGGAAGGTTGGGAGCCACTAGGCTAGAGTATGTAGGACTCCGGATGGACAAGGGTACGGGGCTCCCTCTGTGTGGCCATGGAGGAGTTATCACCCATGCTCAGTGCCAACTTTCTAGTGTGGCAGCCTGTAATCCCTCACCCACAGCTCTGGTTGTAACCCTGATAGACTCACAGGTTTCCTGGGGTGACCTCTGTAGGCTTGTCCCTTGGTTTGGTATTGTGATCTGAGATGGAGGGGCAGATATTGTATATGTAATACCCATCTCAGGCAGGGATTTTAGCAACCACACAGAAACGGAAATAATCATTTCCTTCCCGTTGCCCTTACTGGTATCTGGGGCTTGGGCCCTCTGTACATTTTACAATCTCCATCCTATACCCTCCCTCTGTGGTTAGAGCTAGGATGTCTCTGTACAGACTCCAAAGGTGAGTCCCAAGAGCTTGTGACAGACCCTTCAGAGGCAGCCAGACCCAGCCTGGCTTCAGAGCCTTCTGTGCTGAGCTCTCCTGCGGTTTCCACTCTTCTGGTCTCTCTAATCCATAACTGGTTTAGTGACACCCCACTCCTCCAAAACAAGTGATCAAGTCCTGATCCTGGGGCCCTGCGGAATGTGCTCATATTTGGAATGGGATACGGGTGGTTAATGGGACACGGATGGTGTAAGCACATTGACATTGGACTGAAGACTTATTAGAGACGTCAGGAAGGTGACAGAGAGGAGAGTGACATGTTCAGGTGCTGAAGAAAGCTACAGGCTGCTGGACACCAATGGAGGCCAGGAAGGGACAAGAAAGAGGCCTTCCCCAGAGCCTTCAGAGGGAGCGGGACTCTGCCAAGGCCCTGAGGCATTTCTAACGTCAAACTGCAAGAGTCATACCTATCATTCGACAGGAGCTGGCTGAGAGTTTGCTCTGATATCCCCACATGATGCAATATGTCTATCACTGTCTTTTCTTTTCATGGTACTTAGGATTGAGCCTAGGGTCTTGTATGTGCTAGGCAGGTGCTTACCACTGAGCTACACAAACACACAGCTCCTCCTCCTCCTCCTCCTCCTCCTCCTCTCTCTCTCTCTCTCTCTCTCTCTCTCTCTCTCTCTCTCTCTCTCTTTTTCTCTCTCCCTCCCTCCTCCCTCCCTCTCTCCTTCCTTCTTTCAACAGTTCTACTAAGTTTCTCAGGATGGCCTTGAACAAGAATTTTGACTTGTCCTCCACAGTAGCTGGGGTTCCAGGCTTGTATTACCAGGCTCTGCTATGTGGACTCCCTTATTTTTGCAGTGTGACAGTATGGGCCATGCAGAGGTTGGCAGCTGGGGCTCAATGCTGTCCTCACAGGGGAGAGGCTGGGAAGATTCAAAGCTGGGAAGGCTGTTGGACACCCTTTCAGCAAGAGTCTTCTAAACTACCCCAACCTGGGAGCCCCTCTCCACAGCACCCCAGCCAGCCAAGATGGCGCACACTTGGAGAAATGCCATCCGGCACCATCAGGCATTCCTGCTGGCTCTCCTCTTGCCGCTTCCTGACCAAACCTGCTAGGCTTATTCATCACTCCTGACAGCCCCTGTCACCCTCATCAACTCCGAGACATGAAAGACCTCAAGAGAGTTAATTATTACAGAAACTCCCATGAAAGTGCCACTCACAGAGAGCCATGAGCAAGAGGGTAATACTTAGTATCAGACGGAGCCCACAGGCAGAAATAACAGAAGCAGATGTGCGTGCCTGAGCACTTTCATCTGGAGTAAAGATGGGGCTGTGATGAGGAACAGCTTCCTAGGAGCTCTGCCTTGGCTTCTGCTAATGGCATCCCCGAAGCCCGCAGTCACTACTTAGGGATACTCAGTTGCGTCCCTCACCCAGCAGAGAAGGTCTCTGTGATGTATCCACAGGCCACCCTGCCAGGTCTCCCTGAGCCTATGGCCATCTCCTTACCTGAGTATAGGTGCCGGGGCCTGAGGACAGAGAGCCACATGTTAGGTGCCACAGCCTGCTTTCCTTATCCCACATCATAGTGATTGACCTGGCTGGGCTCTGTGAAACAGTGCCTGTCACCTTCCTCTGGCATCCCATTGTCTGCCATTTATCCCACTGCCTATCCTAACCTGGTTCATTTCTCCGTACCCATGTCTTTCCTCTAGAAAGCCTTTGCTGATCCCCCTCCCCCCAGCTGTGTCTCTGCTACCCTCCTCTGTCTCCCTGATGTCCTTTAGGCAGTGACAGCTCACTGTGACATAAGGACCTCATGGTCGTAGTCACATTTGCCCTCTCTTCCGAGTGCCCCACAACCACAACTTTGCCCTGTGCCAGCCCCAAAAGGTCTAGGGCAGTGTCTGTGAAACACCCCTCCCCCTTCCCACCCCCCGAGTCAGCCTTGAATAGTGCCTCAGCGGCCTCGAACTCTTGCAAAGGTCTCCATCAAAACACGCAGTAATGCCCGTATCAGTTTGCTCCATTTGATCGGTGTTCCAGCTACTGCGTCCCATCTTGGATTTGGCTTGAGATTATGAAGAAGCTCAGGGCCTCAGTGAGGATGAGCATGCTGCTTAGGGCTGGGCTGTGATGTGCAGGGAAGAGCAGACTCTAGCTAGCTGCAGATGCAGGCAGCTTGGCTGTGTGAGTCTCTGAAGATGCATGTCGGTGATAAAAGCTGCTTCTCTAACCAGCTTGGCTTCTCAGTTCTGAGTTGCCTTAAACTCAGGCTCACCTGAACCCGAACAACTCGGGTAGAGAACAGAGCAGTTCTAACCACACCCCCACCCTGCCCTGGTTTGAAGCTTTCTAAAGATTTTCCTCAAACAGCAACACACACCCACGGTTAATAGGGTCCAGGATGGTGGCAACATCCCTACTGTAGGTAAGAGAGACCAGGACCTGGAAGTGTCTTTCTTTGGCTAAATTCAAATGTTTGGGATTTCTGGCTGCTAGCTGGGTTTTGTTCATGAATTTGATGATGTAAGAAAGGCTCAGGTTTGATCAAATTTTGCTGTTTGTTTGCTTGTATGTTTGTTTCATATTTATTGTCCTTCAGGAAGTATATTAAGACCATTATGCGAATCATCTCATTGTTCTCTATTAACTAGTAGCTAGTAGTTCCCTATTAGTAGTTAGTTCCTCTACTACCTTGTCAAGGGCAATATTATACCCATTTTCTGGATTGGGGAATGGAGAGTCAGGAGCTGGGTAATTTACTGAACATATCAATAGTAACACATGACAGAGTCAGGATTCAAACCCAGTCCTAACCGTTGGCTGATGGCCAAGCTCTGCTTCAAACTGACTTTTCTGGTGGCTTCCAAGCATCTAGCTGATTCCCCGGGAGACTGGAGTGTATGTCTTGGCTGACAATTCACATCCAGCAGCCAGAGGGGAGATGGGGGGAGCTTCTCATCTAGGCAGGTACGGGCAATGTGGCTAGGATGGACTTGGGGGCTGCCAGGCACTCTTGATGGCATGCAGATGGCATCACGGGGAGCTCTTCTGTGACCTGTCCAGCTGGGTGGAGAATGGGCTGCTGCTTTCAGATCGTCCCTGTCACTGTCACCACCGTGGAACAGTGAGAGGGCCACTCTGCCGGCTGGTAATGTGGAACCTCAGCCATGAGGAGCCCTGAGATGATACAGTGACCCGAGCAAAGTGTTTAGCACCTGGTGAATATGCCTTCCGAGGCTTGGTGACAGTGACAGGAAGGAAGGCAGTGGTATCAACCATGCACGATGCATATGTGCGCCAGGTCCCAGTCCATTCTAAACTGTCCGAGAGTCGTTCAGTACCTGCCTAACAGACCAGCATAAAACTGCCTATGCAGGAAGTGAGTCTGCCCAGCTTCCCTAGGGTCTCTGAGCCCATCCACTCTGAGACAGTTTGCCTATAGAGAGAAGCCTGGGAGGTAGAGCCGGGCAATCACAGGTCACAGGGAATGTCAGCAACTCCTGATGGGTGGCTGGTCTCTGCAGCAAGGCTCTCGGCTGGCCATGGCGGTGGCTGGCGGAAGCTACTTCTGAGGATGGGCAGGCCTGGCTGAGTGCAGGTGTGTTTGAGCTGTAGCTTCTCCACCTTTGTCCTTAGGAGTGGCTTTGAACTCTTTTGAGTGCTGCCCTTTCTTTTCCAAGCCTGTCTGTGAGAAGCTGCCCAGCCTCAGGCCGGCGGGCCCCTGCCCGTCACACCTGACACCTGCGTAAACATGGCTGTTCTGCAGGCAGCTTCTGCAGGGCAGGGACTGGCTAAGGCCTGGGCAGCCAGGAAGAAGAGGGGAGCTGTGAGCTCCAGCGCCCTGGGGACTTGTGCCAGGCATTGCCATGTCTTGCCCTGCACTGGGGCTTCAAGAGGTCCAGACCTCTGCCCTGGAATTGCATGTAGACTCTGATAGAATGAAACAAAGCCCCACTCAGATCCTTATGGGTTGTGAGTTGCCTTTGGGCTTGGGTGAGTCCTCCAGTCCTCAGTTTTACCATCTGTAGTCTGAGTAACATCCCCCCGATTCAAAGGACTAAGAGGATGAGACGTTCTCAGCACCAGCCTGGAATATAATGACAAGCACAGGGACAACCCAGGGCAAGCCATGGACACCAAGGTCCATGGTGTCTGTGTTTACTGCTAGATGGTGCGGGCTTCCTGGTCTGAAACAGACAGTCGGAAGTATGTGTTTATGCGTTGAGTGAGCAGGGTTGGGTATGGCCACTGAAGGCCTCTGCCTCTTGTTCTAGGAAAGTCCACACACACATCAGCACAATTCAAGAAGCAGTGCAGCCACACCTGGCTGCTCACCGCTTGGTTTCAAGAGCCATTTCCTCTAGTCTGTCTTTTCTATACCTCATTCACCCAGGAGGGTTATTCAAAAGCTAATACAGGGACTGTGGGCATGGTGGTTGTGTGTGTTTGTGTGTGTGCGTTGTGCACGTGCGTGTGTGTGTGTGTGTGTGTGTGTGTGTGTGTGTGTGTGTGTGTTAGGAACATTCCCTGGCCAGTGTTTCCCAGACTGTCCCAGTTTCTCTCTGCCCTCTACCCCGAGTCTTCCGGGCTGTCTGCTCTCGTTAAGATTCGCCCTCATAGACGTCTGCTGACTTCTCCCACGGAGGTCCAGATGGCTGAACTTTACAGTCACTGAGAGACAGGAGTTCATTCTGGGTTTGAATGGTGGGTGGGGCCTGACTGTCAGTCAGGCAGAGATGACCAAGCTGTCCCCAAGCGGCCTCATCACGGCTGGGCTGGACCCTGAGTTGTCGCTGCTGGGTGCTTTGGGACCAGTGGGGCTTGGGTGGAAGCCATGGAAGGTATGCTTCCTGAGCCAGGGACCTGGGCTACTTTGGGGAGAGCCTAGAGAGTCACCCCCCTCATGACTTTTGGTAGAAAACCACTGGAGTCAGCTCTCCTGAATCCCAGTGGGTGGGTGGCCTATCCCTTCAAAACCAGGCAGCCATCAGCACAGCGTGGCCCAAAGGGCTCATACCTCAGGCCCTTACTTCTGCTTTAGAATGTGACTGTGCTCTGCCAGGAATTGGCAGAATGCCATTTCATTGGCGCGGTTTTCTTCAGGTTACCAGCTTTGGCCAAGCTGCTCGTACTGTTATCAAAGTGGAAAACTATTTTGGAAAAGAGAAGGGCACGTGACTTTGCCTCACATACTGAAACCTGCCCCAAAACTGAGATCTTAACTGACTGGGCTCTAAGTTCTTCCAGACCCACCTCAGACCTGGACCTCTCTCTGACTAGATTTCCTAATTTGTGTGAGAAGTTTTGGAGAATCCCTGCTCAGGGTTTGTATTAGTCAGGGTTCTCTAGTCACAGAACTTATATGTCTCTATATGGTAAAGGAATTTGTTGATGATTTACAGTCTGTAGTCCGACTCCCAACAATGGTCAGCAGCAGCTGTGAATGGAAATCCAAGGATCTAGCAGTCGCTCAGACCCACAAGGCAAGCAGGTGAAGCAGAGAGAGAGAGCATTACTTCTTCCAATGTCCTTTTATAGGACTCCAACAAAAGGTGTGGCCCAGATTAAAGGTGTGTGCCACCACACCTGGATCTGGGACTTGCTTTGAGATTTCCCTGTCTTAACCTCCTGGGATTCATAGCCACTGTGCCTCAAGATCGCCATGCCAAGATCCAGGTCAGAAACTTGTATCTCTCAGCCTTCAGATTAGGATCACAGGTGAGCCTTCCAATTCTGGACTGTAGTTCATTCCAGATATAGTCAAATTGACAGCCAGGAACAGCCACTACAGGGTTAGATGGAAGCCAAAACTCCTGATTTGCACCTTTGTGGCCGGGAAACTCAAGAGAGATCTTGGTGATACACACCCAGATTCTTGGGGCTGGGAAGTAAAGGACGGAGAAGGCACGGCCCACCATTTCCCATTTTCTGAGAGCCACATGAAGGGCTCAGGGTTCTGAAGATGTTCCTGTCCTCTGGCTTCTTCTGGGTTTGTTCTTTTTTAAAAATTTGAACAGTGGCGAAGCATATTTGTGTCAGGCAACAAGCATGGGTCTTAGAACTGGACGGTCAGGGATCAAATCTCTGCACTGCCATGCAACAAGACCTGTGAGGTGTGACCTTGGGCCACTTTCCCAGCCACTCTGCTTCCCAGGGAGACTGTGAATTAAACATTTGTCACATTCCAGAGAAGAGAGTGGAAGAGAAAAGGAGCTACACGAGTGGGAAGCAAACTTTGACTCCTCCTAGGAAGCCATCTTTGTTCTAGGGGCTTGGAGGCCCAGTGGAAAAGCAGACTGCCTCCCACAGGTGAGGTAGCACAGTGTGCTTGGTGTTGAGTTCCTCTAACCCAACAGTAGTGTAAGGAACTGTCAAAAACAGTCTCAAAAAACAAACAAACAAAAACAACGACAACAAAATTTTTTTCCTTATAAAACCCCCATGTGGATTTATTGATTTATTCTCTTAATCCGGATGAATTTCTTGACATGTTTTGGTTTAAGATGTGAGGTAGCTCGCCCTACCTGACCTTTCTCCACCGTGCTCGGACAAAGCTGGGTCCCCCGCCTCCTCAGACACTCACTCCTCACTCTTAGAACTCCCTAGACCTGTGAGGCAAATAAATGTCCGTCTCTCAGACACGTGAGGCACTGCAAGTGGTAAGTGCAGACATACAACTTACAGGCCTGTTCAAAAAGGATGAAGAGTTCAAAGATGGTGGAGCCAGAAGGGCCCAGAGTTCCCAGAAAGGTTGCCATGCATGTCAGAGGACCCCCTCCTGTGAGTGACAGACACAGCTGACCCTGAACAGCACAGACTTGACCGCAAACCCGCACATCCCCTTATGTGAAGGTTCTACTGTTTTGACATGTGTGATAAATTAGAAAAAACAAAAGCCCATCTTATTTCCCTCAGCCCTTCGCCTCCTCTGACCCTGCTCTCCTCCCCTCCTCTTCCTGTTCTACCCGGAAGATCCCGCCTCCATATCTTCGCCCAGTGATTGGCTTCTTGTTGTCTCTACCAGCCAATCAAATAACTAGGGGAAATTCCTCCTACAAAGACGAACTTCATAGCTTCCCCAAATGTGTGCACACTTGTGAGGCCGCCTGTGCTTGCGAACGGTGGCTGGGTGGCTGCGTAGTTTACCGCAGAGCACACTGTGGCCACAGGCTCTCCCGCGGAGCACACTGTGGCCACAGGCTCTCGTGCTGCAAGTCTCTGCTTAAAATGCCACTATATGTGCTGGCCAAGAGAGAAGCAGATTAACTCATCGCCTAAAAAGGTGGTCCCTCGCGGTTCTGGGCGCTTGTTACTATATAATGTATATGGCATACAAAGTAGGCATAAGCTAATTGCAGTTACCAAGGGTTCTGTGAAAAGCGGGCTATTGGGGAATCTCTGACCAGTGGAACGGTTTATGCAAATTCTCAACCGGATGTTGAGATGTGTTTGAGGGGAGAAGGCAAGTATCCCCGGTCTGCATGGTTCAAAGGTCAAAGGTTCAAAGGTCAACTGTGAAAGCGTTTTTACCCAGACTGTCGATATTTTTGTTATAGCAGCTAGTGTTAGTAACTCTTCCTAAGGCACTGTGTAAGCACAGTGCCCTTTAGAGAGCCTGGGAACTCCAGTATTATTCCAGAGCTGCCAAGGTCCTAGACTGTGGCGGTGCTGCTGTGTCATGGGTGTAGTCAGTGGGAAAGCAGTCGGTGGATTCAAATATGAGCCCCAACATCGGAGGCTGAGTTCTGCATCATCAAAATGCTGTTCACAGACAACCGTGTATGGCCAGCCCAGAAATGTTAGACAATGCATGCAGATAGGTCTCTTCTGGGCTAGTTTAGGAGTTCAATCTGCAGAGACACGGCTCTGATTAAAGCCGACATTGTTTCCTGTCTCTGTGGGCTCTGTCGGTGTCTCCTGGTTGTAGGGTTTAATGAAATTAAACCTTCCGAGAATCTGCCTCACAGATGGCTTTGGCCACATGTGTCCGTGTGAACTAACCAAAAGGGTTTTCGGGGTACCTTGTGACTTGTCATGTTCATGCTTGGGGGTAACTAAGGGCCACTAGAAAGAGGCCTTGAGAGGTGAGGTTATCATAACTTCTTTTCTCCCACCCCACCCCCTCGAGTTCCCCCTTCCCCATTTATCTACTTCATCCTTCAATCTTCTTATAGGCCCAGGGGTATGTGGAACTTAAATATGAAAACGGGAGAGAGGCTGCTCTCAAATTGCTACTGACCCCAGTCTTCCCCTCATGTCAGAATTGCTTGTACCTTTGTGTGTTTTTCTCATCACCCGGACTGTGCTTTTCAGCTTCTTGGGATGGGCATCCAAGACTGAATTGTCTCTTGGCCACCTTCTCACCCTGGTGCCTTTCACTTGCCCAAATCCTTCCTCCTCATTCACTGTTGTCACTTCTGGAACCTCTGCGCTTCCTCCCCTGGACAACCCTCGGTCTTCACTGTCCCTCTAACAGGCACCCTCTCTTACCCCAGCTGTCTTTCCAGCTAAGTACATGCTTTCTCTGCTTTCTGAAGCGCACTTCCCTAACTCCACAAAAGTCACGTGAAAAGTTTGCCTGTCTTTGTTAAGCCTTGACCCTGAATGGTCGGTGAGAATCTGAGCGCTCTTTGTTCCAAAGTTTTCTCATTGTTTTCTTTCCAATTGTAGAAAACATCTCCTACCGGGCACACCCTACTGTTTTCATGAAAATTATAGCCTGCAAGTAACTGCTTAAGTCAACTGCCAGGCAAGCCGCTCTGGCAGGAGGGAAGGTTCCAGCGCTCACAGAGTTTTGTAGGCTTTATTTTGGGAACAGAGTTCATCAAGGAAAGAACCGGATTTTCAGGTGCCCCCCCCCCCACCTCCCTGATTTGTAGCACAAAGCAAGAGACTGGACTGCTTCTTTTGAGGTCCAAAAAAGAAAGCCCGAGGAAGAGGCCATCTTCCAGCTGCCTGGCCTGCTGCAATCCCCCACCTTGGGCTCACATTTGATGCATTGTCTTGAGGGTGCTATTCCCTTGTTTGATCAGGCGAGACCCCATTAAAAGATCAGGGTGCCAAAAGGTATCTAAGATTTGTGCCCAAACTGTACGTGCCCGTAGCACCTGGGCTTCTTCCTCCCCAGGAAGTGCTTCCCATCCTACTGAGGTGCACTGGGTCGGTCTGATGCTGCTCGTATCTTACAGCTAAACCTGGTTTCTTAAAAGGTATGGTTGCCCCTGATAAGCTGATGCTCAGGTACTCAAGTCATGCTATGAACATGAAAAAGCTAAGGTTCTCTTCAATTTAACTGGTCAATTAAAATGCTAGAGCCTGTGACTGGGCAATAGAGGTAAGAAGGTGGGACTGAAGGATGGACAGATGAGAAGGGAGAAGCCACAATGGATTAGAACCACATAGCTAGGAGAAACAGCAAGTAATAAAGGGGTTTTAGAGCTGAGGAATACATTAGAATAGCCCTAGATGTGACCAATATAGGCATTTGGCTTATAAATAAAATATCAGAGCTATGTCTTTTACATGGGCTTATTAGAACTTTAACTCCAACAACACTGAGGAAGAGTGTGAAGTATTTATCTATCTCTTATGTCTCATCTGAAGAGCAGAATGTCATCTATAGGCCCACAAATCATTCTATCCATTCATCTATTATCTACCTATTACCTGTCTGTCTATCAATCCCTCTATCCCTCAATCCCTCAATCCCTCTATCCATCTATCCATCCATCTATCTATCCATCCATCCATCCATCCATCCATCCATCCATCCATCCATCCATCCATCCATCTATCTATCTATCTATCTATCTATCTATCTATCTATCTATCTATCTATCTCTTCATCCATCCATCCCTCTACCTATCTAGATATGTAGATATCTATCTAGCTATCTTTATATAGCTAATTGCAAGATCCATATCTAGACAGATAGAGACAGACAGCCCACCCTCAAGAACCTAGCTGCCTAGTCTCGGGGATTTATGTTCCTCTCCCATCAAATCCTGCAATTAGGTAGCTAATTGGATCAATTGCGTTATAGTTTAGGTTTAATGAACAGGTTGCTCTGCATTAGCATAATAATTTACTAGCCAAAGTGTGGCTTTATAGATACTTGATACCAAGAGCTGGCTGGCAACAGGCTCGGCCCAGATCTACTGACCCCCAAGTGCCAGTCCGTGATCGGTTGGAAGGCAGCTGCAATGTGAAGAGCAGTAACCTAGTCCTCTCTGAAGCACAGTTACTTCTGATGCTAGGCATTTAATGCTGTCAATACTCTTACATCTTACAAAGCTTTTTCAAAAATAGAAACTGGCATGGCTCATTCGAGCCACTGGACTGAGTTTCTGGAAACAGCAGGGCCCAGCAGATCCCTCCCAGGCTGCCCTCTCTTAGGCCTGGCTTCTCGTAGCTGTATAATTGATAGCTGAGCTAATAATACAGAATTGCAGAGCCCTGAGGGAGACCATCTACCTGCTGAACATGAAAAGTCTAAGGTTCCTCCAATAGGTCTGAAAAAGGCTGGCCCATGGTAGTCGGCCTTACCCTCCCAGGTCCTGACTTTGCATATTTCTGACTGACTAAAATGGCCATCCTTGGGCCATTTGATGCTCTATAGCAAGGGGATCTGTGGGTCTCTTTGGACTCGAATCTACAGTGAGGTCCTGTATAGAAGGGGGCAGAGGCCGGGGTGCTCTGAACAGCCTACTGTTCCACAGGCATGGGCCCACCTACCCCCACATGCCTCTGGGGGAAGCTGCTGGCCATGGGGAACCCTGCAGTGATGCGGGCTGAACACCTGCTGCTCATCCCCTCAGCCCCACCTCCCCAGGACCCAGTTTGAAGAAGCGACCACAAAGCGCTGTGAGGCAAGGCTTATCCATAATGGTTTCCGGGTTGTGGGCTTGTGAAGTTGGAGCTATTTCCCCTGGCTCCCCATCCCGCAGGCGTTGGGTCCTAGCCATCCACCTGGAGCTGGTTAGACGCATTCCAAATACGGAGAGATGCATTAGCAGAGGAGAGCTTGACTCCGCAGAGGCCACCAGCTGGGCACAGTAATCAGGAAGGGCAGGGTGTCTGCGTAGGGGAACCTGGACCACAGGAATGCTCCAACCCTCCCCTGAGAGCCTCAGGAAGACAGATGCAGCATCTTCCTTTCCATAAACCCCTCAGCTCTTGGCCTAGCCTTGAGAAAGATCTGCTACTTTGGGGCCTTAGAGACTGGAAGAGCAGAGGTCTCTCCGTGCCGACTCTTTGCCATCTCCCACACCCTTGGCTGCTCATCAGTGCTGATCTGCTGGGGCCAGCTCAGAACCAGCAACCTTTGCCTGCTGTCTCTGGCATTTGAGGGTAACTGCAGCCCTGAGGCCAGCCAGGGTACAGGGCAGTTTGGCACAGTTGAGCTCAGGGGCCATCTTTATCCATATCCTACCTTAGATGCCCTGACAGAAAACAGGCAGACAAAGGTGATAATGTTAGAGTACTTCCTTTGGGTACTTCCTCTAATGGGCTTTGCTCTAAACATACTCCATGTGCGATGCCATTCCATCTTCTAGCCCTAGGAGTAGTACCGTCCTGCCATGTGTCATGCTTCCCAGATGGTGCCAAGGAGCATGATTGCTGGGCTGTCCCCAGGGGGACACGATGCTGGTGAGTGGAGAGGCCTTTCCAATCACCTGCTGGGGTTTCCACCTCGAAGGCAGCATGGTCTGCATAGGGTGCAAGAGAATCTAGGCAGAGAGGATGTGGACTCTACACCCAGCTTGGTGCTCTGGCCTCAGGTCTGGAGTTTTTGGGAAATGACACAGAGAGATGATAGATCCTTTCGGATAGATGCCTGAGTCTGTGACAGAGAAAACTATCTGCCATGGAGCAAGTAAATATGCTGTGGACCAGGCAGGAAAGAGAGGAGACCTGGACAGGGAAGGTCAGGAAACACAGAAGGCCAGGAAACTGCTTTCCAGGGCAGAGGTGGTATGGGAGCTGAACTGGCAATGGATAGATGGGAAGAAACTGCAGAAGGAACAGCTGATGGATACTATTGAGTGGATGCTCACACTGGCTCCGTGTGCAGGCTGGGCTTCTCCATGTGAAGCAGATGCTCACACTGGCTCCGTGTGCAGGCTGGGCTTCTCAGGATGAAGTGGATGCTCACACTGGCTCCATGGGCAGGTTGGGTTTCCAGCCCAGGTGGACACTTCTCTGTATGATTCACAAGATGAGGCAGGGGCACAATGGGTTAAGGCAATGTTCAGGTCCCAGAGGGTAGCACGCAGCCCCTACCTTTTCCTAGACGCCTGCCAAAGTGGCTAGTCTTCTTTGGAGGGGACTGCTGTTGACTTTGATGGCCTTCCCCAATCCCAGCCTTACCCTCAGCAGGACCCAAGCCTTTGTCTCTTTACTGGTCCTACTGGGTGGGTCCACCTGCTGGGTGGCCTGCTGCTCAGGGCAGGTGGTGCTGGAAGGCTGTGACTCACACCTCAGAACTCTTCAGGGCCCCAGGGAATGGGTAAATGTCTGGGCACCAGTATATTGTCATGCACAAAGCATTCATAAGAGAAAACAAATTTCTTAAATTACAAATCCATCGGGACCATGTTAATGCCTCCTGAAAGAAAACATCCAACTTGGCTCACCCAGGTGGTCCTCTCCTGGAACTCCTTGTACCCGTTATCAAGAATCTACTCTAGCATTACAAAGCAGGAAGGCTCTGCCTGCCCAGGACATGGCTCTCTGAGGCTAACAGGAAGTCCTTGCTGGGATATGGTTTTGCTCCGTGGTCTGGGAGTCTCACGTTATATTTCTCAGGTCTTACTGGGAACAAGTCAGGCTTTGTATAATTTACTCTTTTATTCCTAGCAGCCATGACTCAGAGAGGTCTGAGGGTCTGTCTCCAAGGTTTGTGACAGTCACAGACTGCTGCCCTTGCTTACATCATAGAAGAACTCTCACTAGTGACAAAGCTCTTGTGTCCCCGAAGACCTCCTTTGTGTGAAGTGAAAGCTGCTTCCCTCTGTGACAGGGCAAGGTGCTGCAGAGCTCCCTCCATCTTGTATTCTTTTTTTTTTTTTTTTAAGATTTATTTATTTATTTTATGTATATGAGTACACAACTGTAGCTGTACAGATAGTTGTGAGCCTTCATCTGGTTGTTGGGAATTGACTTTTTAGGACCTTTGCTCACTCCGGTAGACCCCGCTTGCTTTAGTTGCCCCACTTGCTCTGGTCAACCCCACTTGCTCAGTCCTTTCTCACTCCGGCCCAAAGATTTATTTATTTATTATACATAAGTACACTGTAGCTGTCTTCAGACACACCAGAAGCAGGCATCAGATCTCATTAGGGGTGGTTTTGAGCCACCATGTGGTTGCTGGGATTTGAACTCAGGACCTTTGGGACCTTACCCACTGAGCCATCTCACCAGCCCTCTAGCTTGTATTCTTGATGAGGCCATTTTACATTTAACTAGATGGGAAGCCCTGTGGAAAATTACCAAGCTTTACTCTAGAAATTCAGGGTCAAGGTGCCCCAGCTAGCTCAGCGTCTGTGTTATGACCATTCTGGTTGTCACCTTGACTGCATCTGAAACTCACAATGGAGGGCTTGCCTGTGAGAGATTTTTTTGGTTTAACTGGAAGTAGGCAGATTCGCTTCTAATCTGATCTTTGAGTTAGAAAGACACACCCCTTTAACCCAGATCTTTCGAACTGGGAAAAGATAGATCTTGAGGTGAGAAGACTCACCTTTAATCTGAACCATCCCTTCTGCTGGAAGCCTAGATTCCAATGGTTCTCAACTTGTGGGTCATGACACTGTTGGGGTGGAATGACCCTTTCACAGGGGTCCCCTAAGACCATCTGCATATCAGATATTTACATTATCACTCATAACAGTAGCAAGATTACAGTTATGAAGTAGCAACCAAAAAAGTTCTATGGTTGGGGGTCATTACAACACGAGGAACTGTATTAAAGGTTTGCAGCATTGGGAAGGCTGAGGAAGGCTGAGGAAGGCTGAGGAAGGCTGAGGAAGGCTGAGGAAGGAAGGCTGAGGAAGGAAGGCTGAGGAAGGAAGGCTGAGGAAGGAAGGCTGAGGAAGGAAGGCTGAGGAAGGCTGAGGAAGGCCGAGGAAGGCCAAGGAAGGCAGAGGAAGGAAGGCTAAAGAAGGCTGAGGAAGGAAGGCTGAGGAAGGCTGAGGAAGGCCGAGGAAGGAAGGCTGAGGAAGGCTGAGGAAGGAAGGCTGAGGAAGGCTGAGGAAGGCTGAGGAAGGAAGGCTGAGGAAGGCTGAGGAAGGCTGAGGAAGAAAGGCTGAGGAAGGAAGGCTGAGGAAGGCTGAGGAAGGAAGGCTGAGGAAGGCCGAGGAAGGAAGGCTGAGGAAGGCTGAGGAAGGCCGAGGAAGGCCGAGGACCGCTGCTCCATACAGAGTTGGAAGAAAGAGGCTTTTGCCCTCTGCCTGCTTGCTCTCGCCTTGTTAGTCCATCCACCCCTCAGTGGCATTAGGCATAACTTCTTTGGGATTCCAGTGGATACTGAAGACCAGCTAGGGCGTACAGCCTTGTGGGCTGAGAAACTACTAGATTCTAGGACTTTCTATTCACAGCCACCACTTGTTGGATTCGCTGGCCTGCCTGTACGTCATTCCAGGACCGCCCACCCCCTTTTCTAGATAGAGAGACAGATTTATTCTATAGGTTCTGTTTCTTTCCAGAACCCTGACTCATACATTCTGTTAAATGGCTTGTGCAGGACCTTCCTGTCTTATCTTAGTTTCTGTTAAACTGCTTGCTTCCACACCCCCCACCCACCCATCCTGCAACTGCTGGGCGAGATGTGGTTTTGGCCTTTAAAATTTCCTTATTCTAAATGCTATGCTACACCTGAGTCTCAGATATCTGAGTTTAGTCCCAGCTAGCTGGAATAAAGTTGGCTATAGACAGTGTCTGCCCATAGAGGCTCGCAGAGATTGAACTGCCAACCACAAAGCATTCATGGGATGGATCTAGGTCCTCTGCAGTATGTAACAGTTGTGCAGCGTGGTCTTCATGTGGGACTCCTAACAGCGGGAGCAGGGGCTGTCTCTGACTCTGTTGCCTGCCTTTGGGGCCCTTTGTCCTAACTGGACTGCCTTGTCTAGCCTCAGCGGAAGAGGATATGCCTAGTCTTATTGAAACTTGATATGCCAAGGAGGGTTGATATCTATGGGAGTCCTGCTCTTCTCTGAGGAGAAAGGGGGGAGGGATGGATGGAGGGCGGGGTTAGGGGAAGGACTGGGAGGAGAGAGGGAAGAGAAGCTGTAGTAGTAAATAATTAATTTACAAAGAAGAGTTTTGCAATATTACAGAGCAATAGAAGGAACAAATTATTTTTAATGTACCTTTACAAATTTTTGAGAATTGTATATAATTTAATGTATTTTGATCACATTCACACCCATCCCTTAACTCCTCCCACATCCTTGTTATTGTTACTTTATGAATAATATATGTAAATGAAATCTGCTTCGTCCCTTTAATCTGGCTTGCAAGTGCATGTTCTTAGGGCTGAGTGCTAGGGACTGGACATTGTCACAGCCAGAGGGCCACCTCATCAGCCAGAGGGCCAGGATGTCGACTAAGATACTTCTCTCCTATAGGACAATGGCCCTGCACCCATAAAACCTCAACAGTGTGGCTGCTTAACAAGACCTAAACGATGACAGTACCAGTCAATGTGCTATTGTGGATGGGAAAAAAGTCTCACAAAGGCCCACCCCTAGATGAAGCTACAAGCCATTGATGACCTCTAAGAGCCGGAGGTCAGCCTTGTCCAGAAATGAGCCGCTTACATTTTGGAATTGTTCTGTTATCTTGATGAGATTGATGGGCACATCAAACCGCACTGAATGGTTCTCTTTCATCCCTTCTTCTCCCTTCCCTCTCCCCTATTTCCCTCCCCTCTATACATAGGGGAACAGTACCAGCACAACTGTAGATAATGTGAGCATGCTCAGGATGTGAGATTGTCCTGGTTGTGGACTGGCATGGTCTCACAGGTTGCCTTCACTGGGGACACCAGATAAGGTGTGAGCTGGCATAAAAATCTACAATCACGCCAAAATAAAACTTTAACATGAGAATCATTGGCTTTGGTCACAGAAAAGTAAACAAAATCAATCTGAGCTCCTTGGGCTTCACAATGATACATCTAGGATTTATTTTTCCCTTTGGGATTTTCTTAGGCCTATTTTTTTCAGTGCATGTCAGAGTGACTTGAAAGATACATGCATGAGTTGTCCACCGTGTGTATGTGTGTGTGTGTGTGTGTGTGTGTGTGTGTG
>NW_022196913.1:61042523-61057339 GCF_008632895.1 Mastomys coucha
GTGTGTGTGTGTGTGTGTGTGTGTGTGTGTGTGTATGGGTGCTGGGTCTAAGAGCAGGCTAGGATGATGAGCAGGCAGGCTGGAGAAATGATGCTGGGGAGGAAAGCCTTAGTGTGTGCCTCCCACACAGGAAGCCCTGGAGTCCCACAACAGGGAAGGACAGAGGCAGTGGGACGGGAGAGGATGCTGGGGGATGACTGCTTTCACCTGAGGATGTGCCTCCAGAGTAGCAGCAGAAGTCATGCATCAACTTGAGGGACAGGGCTGAACCTGAAGAACCCCAAGGCAGGGATATGCCTAAACTTACTCTAGATGAATCTGGGAGTGTGACAGGAGGGGGAGACTGAAGTGGAAACCTTAGGGTTCTTTGGAGAGTCAGTTGTTTGGATGGCGTTTTGCTGGGACAAACGTGCGAAAGAGTGTTTTCCTGAAGTGGACACAGGCGAAAGACTAAGGCAGACTTATGAAGGAACATTTTGCTGAAGTAGACACAGGAGAGAGGATGTTCTGCTAAAGCAAGCACATAGGAGGAGATGTGATGAAGGATTCTTTGCTAATGACAGGCATGTATTGGTCCAACTTACATTGTGTAGTTGAGCTGCATTTGTCAGGACTTAGAGGACTCGGGCTGATTGGATGCAAATGGTGAGGCAAGACACACATAGAAGATGCGTGATGTTTAGAGGGTATAAATAGGACTCCACAGAGTGACAGAGACACAGCTTGGCTTGCTGCTATAGCTAGCTGTGCAACGCTTGGGTCTTGTATCTTCACTGATCTTCTGATCTTCGCTTTTAAGGACAGATGGCAGAGCAAGGCGGAGGGTGTCTTCTGCTTGGCTCCCTGCATCAGCCCACCAGAGCATGATTTGTGAAAAGGCTCAGTCATTGCTTGAAAGATATTAGCTGGATACGAGAGCCTCATCAGATAGATCTTCAGGAGTGAGTGAGGGAAGGCAGGGGGACAGGTGGCGTTCCTGGGGGACCAAGAGGCTCCTTAAGGTGGGAAGAAAGCTGCAGAGAAGCTCCATGGGCCCCAGGCATGTTGCTGACAGCCATGCTTGCCGCCAGGGCGGATGCCAAGGTTCTGAGAAGATGAAGACTAACCTGGATGCAGCCCAAGAAGGATGAGGTCTTCGTGCTGTGAATTCCTCTTTGATTACTGTAAGATGTGTTTGAGTGGTTACGTGTTGTCGAAAGTCAGAGATGGTCGGCGGGGTGGGCACAGAGCCCAGGAAAGTGGGACCTCCCTCCTCCCAGACTGCTCTACAGCACCCCTGAATGGTTCATCCTCCAGAGCTTTGGACCCCATGTGGACGAGAATCTATGTTCTGTATGTTAGCTTTTGCTGCCAACAATTTAAAAAGGCCCGGAGCAGAAAACAATTTAAATGTCACTCTGCTAAATAATAAATACGTGTGCTAACAGGCTAATTAACTTACTAATTGGGCAGCCATGGAGGGAGAAGCCCCTTTGTCTCTATTTTAAATCTTCTAGCCTATGTGAAGAAGAAGGCACTCTGTCAGGATGCCTGTCTCTCAGTACACCTGAAATAATTATATAGGGAGTCTGTCTCAAGATTCTCCCACTAGTGGCAGTGGCAGGGCCCCCCCGAGTGGTTAGGCCGTCTGAATGGCCAGTGGAGGGACCTGTGCATGTTCTTAACTGAGTGTGTTTAGCCTAAGCTTTTGTGTCTCCACTCCAGGCTCACAGCTAGGCTTCATTTTCTTTGGGACAGATAGCGAGAAGGACCTGGGCGTTTGGAACCATAGCCCTTGACAAGGGCATGTGACTTTGGATGCCAGGCAAACACCCTGTTTTCTAGGAGTTCAGCTCTCACCTGTGGTAGAATTTCATCAGAATGAGCCTAAGGCATTTTGAGGTTTCACGAAGAGACCAAGTAGAACAATTCTGAAGTCTCCGTCAGTTTCCTGACAGTCGAAGGATCCTGGAATATCCTTGAGTGCCATCTTTGTTTCTGTTGTCCGTATGATCTATCCAGGCTGGCCTCTGCTGGGTCTCCCTATCCTCACTGGTTTGTAGGCTTGGGTTTTTCAAAACCTTCTTTAATAATGGTTCTTTAGTGCTTCAACCTCCCAACCCAGGAAACAGAGGTTGTGGCCCTATTTAGAGATAGTTCTTAGGGGCAATTCCAATCTTTGTTGTCAGCAATTCAGTCCACTTAGCAAGCATTAAATGTGAATTGGTAGCAGTGGCTCTATCCAGAAGAAACCGTGAGGCTCCGCCAACAGGCTCACATCAGTGGACATGGCAAGAAGCAGCCAGAACACTAACAATAATAGCTCTTTGGTGCATTTCTCTCTACAAAGTCACAACAAATGAAGGTCAGTGAAGAAAGCGAGGTGAACCAATACCACACAGCATCAAGACCAGACTCAGCAAAGCCTAACGAAGACCAGCAAAGAGTTGCAGGGTGATCCAATGCAAGAGTGTCTTCCACTGCGGTTTGGGTTGTACTTACGTTCTTTCCAAGCATCATGGGTCCTCTCAAGTGTCTGCTCCAGCAAAGCATCCCATGCCCTTTCACCAGGCAGCTTCCAGAAAATCACCACATGTCTGTTCACAGCAAAACATCCTCTCACATGTCTGCTTCAGCAAAACATCCTCTCATAGGACAGTTTCCAGAAGGCTATCACATGACACAACTCAGTCTCTGACGGAATTAGAAATTCCCATCTCACTGGCCCCTTGCATGCAGAGTCTAGCAACTCCACCCTGGCTGCACGAAGGGGGTAACCTCTACAAATGACCATTAACCCTTTAAGAACCGTTCTGCTTGCTATATAGCACCTGCTGTTCTAACAAGGCTGTGTAGCCAGCTGTGTCCTGCCTGAGGAAGGGGTACACCCCCACCCCTGTGTCTACCTGAGGGAGGACATGAAGCTGTATTTGCCCCCATGGCAACCACTTCACATTCTGTTGGGTAACGTGACAAAGCTCAGCAGGGGCTCCTCATTGGCTGATCCTGTTCAACCTCACCTGACCCTTGTCTTCCACAGGAATCAGGTGCTGCCCTCCCTAGTGTGTCCACCATAAGAAATGTCAGGAGCTGCATAGCGGATGCATCAGGAACGAGCATGGCCCGAGGAGGTGGTGGCCTTTGCTATCACGTGTCATTTGATCACCTGCTGTAAGAAGAAGCTCATGGATTGAGATTGCCTACCTTCTACACCACGCCCCCAAGCCAGCTAGGAAGTAGGTCCTTTAGGAGGTGATGTGACCTCTATGTTCCCATAAGCCAGCTTGATAAAGAAACGTCTCTTCTACCACCTGCCTCTCTGGAAACTTTTGTGCAGTAACAGATTCAATGTTTCAATGCCTACATTTTTTTTTAAACCCCTGCTTTGCTAGCCATGTTGGAGCTAGACCCATTCTAATGATAAACCATAGGGTTGGGGAGCAGCTTCAGGGACCCCTGAGGTAATGCAGACTCCATTTCAATTCTTTCTCTCTTTCCGCTTAAAAACTTGCACAAACCGCACGGGTAACAACCGTAACAGAACGCTGCTTTAATCACCCCAAATCCCATCACTCAACCAAATCAACTGTTTTTAATCTCCCCTTCCTAATCGTCCCAGGGCCTGCCTGTGAGCAGCCGTTTCTGTGAACAGCTATAATCGCAGCAGCGGTCTGTACCGCGGCCCCTTGCTTCTTCAGCCCGTGCTCCATGCGTGGCTACAGCCTTTCTTTATAACACGCCCACACGCACCCTTCAGTGAGATTGGTGACCTGCCCACCAGTCCCCCCAATGGCCATCTTGTCCTCACTTGGAAGAGGTTAATGTAAGCAGGGATTGGACTCCTAGATTCCAAGAATTTCTCAGTGTTGCTGGACTCTAGATTTATCTGGCATTAAAATGTCTCCCTGGGACAGGTTCAGCGCTGTCTCCAGGGCTAGAGTTCTTTTTAAAAATGACTTCTTTTTGAGATTATACTACAGTCATTTCCCCTCCATCTTCCTCTCTCCAAACCCTCTCATGTACCCTTCTCTGGCTTCAAATTCATGGCCCCCCTTTTCATTAATTGTCATTACATATGCATATGATGTATATGCTTTGTGTATATGTGTGTGTATGTCTATGCATACACATTCCGAAATGCATAAATACCACCTGCTCAGTTGTCGGATTCAGCCGACAAGGGTGAGGCTGAAGTAGAGAGGGCGACTGAATGAGAACGAGAGGACCACCGCTCTGCTGGCAATGGCAATAAACTTTAACGCGAGAAATCTTTTATAGAAAAACACAGTAAGGCTAAAACATAGAATTTAACAACAATCATGTAGCACAGTTTCTGAGCACTTTCTCACGGCAAAAGCATGCCCACTTCTTCATGTCTTACAGTAAATATTGTTTCCCCATGCCCAGGTGCGTGAGGTCTGTTTCTTTAATCCTTGCACGCACAGCTCTCAGTAGCCTTGAATTACTTCCAACACATCTTGGGTTCATGGAGCAGTTATGTCCTCAGCTGCAGGGAGACTATGAGAAGGTCCCCCCTCCTTCATGGAGCAGTCATGCTCTCAGCTGCAGGGAGATTATGTGAAGGTGCCCCCTCCTTGCCTCTCAGTAGGGGGGTCATCTCTAAATCTTCCCCTATGCCAAAGAACATTCCCACCACACTCAGTCTGCATACTCTTACTTGTAGGTATGTGTTTGGGGCTGACCATGAGCTATTGGATAACAAATCGGTCTGCCTTTCCTTGGGGAGACTATTTCTTCCATTCTCAGGATTCTCAGTTGCCTGTGTAGGATTGATGCCCTGTGCCCTCCCCCCATCCCATCCCTGCCTTCATTGACATGTCTTTTATTGTTGTCCTTGTTCAGTTCATATTCAGGTAACTGTGTTGGTGAGACTTTATGGGTGTAGCTTTTGGCATTACTAGAAGATAGAGTCTCACAGCTAACTCCCCGATCCTCTGGCCCTTAAATGATCCCTGTACCCTAGAGGAGTTCATGTGTCCGTCAGGATGGGAATGTACAACTGAATTTTGATTGGCTCTATTTTTCTGTGGTAGTCTCTGTCCATTGCAAAGAGAAGTTTCCTTGAGGAGAGGGGAGGACCACATTTATCAGTGGGTATAAAGGACAAATATTTAGGATGTAGCTAGGGAAGCTGCTGGTTTGGTAACATGGTGGCTGGAGATTCTCCTTTAAGATCTATGACTTCACTAGCTCTGTATGGTTGACTAGGTTTCTGATACCAAGCAAGCTTAGCTCTGGCTGAGGGCCTTAAGTCCAATTATAGAGCTGTTGGTTACCACTATGGCGTACACACCACCACTGCTGTTGGTTACCACTATGGTGTACACACCACCACTGTACCCTGGGTTATCTTGCCACACTGGTTATTTTTGTGGAGCTTTTACCTGCTCAATACATCCCTCGTTTTCTAACAGGTCTCTCACAAATTACCTGTCCTTCCATGCCATCTTGGTATAAGGCAAGATCATTCCTTTCAGTGGATGGTTCATGTTGACCTTTGTCCATCGCCAACCCCATCTTTCCGCAGAGAGCCAACCCACGCAGGATTCCCAGGCTTTCTCTGAGGCCTTGCTTTGGCTCTGTGGTCCATGCCTCCCCTCTGGCACCGGCTTTTGCAGCCTGCTTGCGTGCCTGGTGAGCTTTTCCAGCCACCTCACTCAGCGCCCCCAAGACGGTCCCCTTAGACTGATGGCTTGTTTACATCTCAGATAGCCGTGTCCTCATTAGGAGCAGCTGACAGATCAAAATAGCTTTTCTTGGACGGAGCAGAGCGCTAAGTCGTGCGGTGTTTACCTTCTGGCTACTAGGCGGACAGCTGCGGATTTGTGCAAAAGCTACCTGTGGGTTGTTTAATTGAAGAACGCTGTTCTCGTTAAGGAACTCCAAACCCAGCAAAGGACGACTCTGGAGAGAAAGAATGTGTGAGCTTTAATTACTACTGCCTGCTCATTTGCTGCTTGCTGATGGATGTTAACTGACTGCAAGATCTCACTTGTGTAGGGTGGTGTGAGTGTTGCAGGCTGCCTTCCAGGGAGCCTGGCCCTGCTGGCCATAGGTACCTCACACTCTGCCCAGCAACCCTGAACTGAAGGGAGGAAGGGGCTGCCCTCCTCCCTTCCTCCCTCCCTATGGCCAGCCAGCAGGGAAGAGAGCATCCTCGGGACTCAGGAGGAACTGAAGTGACATTTAGGCACTTCATTGCTTCGTCCTGTGGCTTATCACCCAGGAGCCTCCTGGAATACACACTAAGCCTAGGACCTGATGACCCCATCTAGATGACCAGCACATGCAAGGCTCCCGGCGAAGCCCTGGGACACACGTCCACAGCTTCTGGTTTTCAGGACAGTTTCGTACTCTGTCCTTTTAAACTAAACTTTGAGTCTGGAGATCATGAGACTCACACAAGGTTCTAAGCAACAGTGAAGGGTGGGCTCCACTGGCAGGCTGTTGCCTAGCGGGCATGAAGCCATGGGTTCAGCCTAACCCCTAAACTGCCTCGAACCAGGCCCGGTGAGGCATAGTCTGTAAAACCAGGACTTGGGAGGCAGAGGCAGGGGGAGAAACTCGAGGTCATCCTCAGCTACACTTCAAGGTCAGCCTGGAGGTTCGAAAACCAGGTAGGGGAGTTGATTTTTCCCTCTCACCATGAGTTCTAGGGATCGACCCAAATCATCGAGCTTGGCAGCAAGCTCCCTTTACCCTCTGAGCCATCTCGTCAGCCCGGTAAACAGGACGTTGGCTTCGATACAGTCAACAGGGATCTATCTATTGACATTGCCATAGGGAAGCAGGTTTGTTTCCCTCCGAGATGTCTTCCTATAGCCGTCTCCACCTCCCTTCTGTCCGGACCACCCAATGGTTTGCAAGTTTAGGAGCTGAACTGTTCTCCTTTTCTGAGATTTTGTATTCCCAGAGTGTCGTAAAAATGGAATCACGGAGTGACATTCTGCATTCGCTTGCTTTCCCCAGCATACTGTCTGGCTACTCACTAAGGATGTGTATTTGTGAATAATTCACTCCTTTTTATGCCTGATTATCACTCTGTGGTACAGATATGCCACAGTTTATTTACCCTTTCACCCATGGGTAAATCTCACATAATCATTTATGCGGATTTTGGTGTGAATGTTTTCATTCCTTAAGGAGATAGAATATATACATACATACATACATACATACATACATACATACATACATATATGTGCTGGATTTTGTGGGAGTTACATACTTTGTTAAGGAGCCCCCTCTTCCCAGACTGGCTGTCCTATTTTGTATTATCAGTAGGGTCAGAGTGACCCTGGATTCCTATAGCATTTACTACTGTCATTTGTTAAATAGCCATTCTGACCCCGTGTGTGTGTGTGTGTGTGTGTGTATGTGTGTGTGTGTGTGGTGTCTCATTGTGTTCTGATGCAGTGTACATGTCGGGTGTGTGTGTGTTTGCATGTGTGTGTGTGTATGTGTGTGGTGTCTCATTGTGTTCTGATGCAGTGTACATGTGGGGTGTGTATGCGTTTGTGTGTGTGTGTTTGCATGTGTGTGTGTCTGTGTGTGTGTGTGGTGTCTCATTGTGTTCTGATGCAGTGTACGTGTGGGGGGTGTGTGTTTGTGTGTGTGTGGTGTCTCATTGTGTTCTGATGCAGTGTACGTGGTGTGGTGTGGTGTGGTGTGTGTGTGTGTGTGTGTGTGTGTGTGTGTGTGTGTAGTGTCTCACTGTGATTTTAATTTGCATTCTTCTAAAGGCTGCTTGTGCCGAACAGTTTCTCAGGTGCTTGCAGGTCACCTGTGGGCAGTCTGGTGAACTGTCCTCTCTGGTCATTCGTCCACTCTTTGACCGAGCCATGGAGTGCTTTGCTTATCAATTTGCCGGTGGTTCTATAGTCCTGTAGTGACTTGTCACACATAAGCTCTGGGAGGTTTTTGTTTTGTTTTGTTTTCCTATTCTTTCCCCCTTTTTGATGTCGTTTTCCCTCCTTTTAGTGGGATGTTTTCCAGAGCAGTTCTACTTCCCTGGGGTTCATTCTCAGCTCTGCCCTTCACACATGACGCTCTTAATGCCCTCAGACGCTTACCCTGCTCATGTTTTCCCTTGTCTTCTTTTCCCTCCCAATGTTTTGAGGTATTTACTTCTTACATTTTTGTATTGATGTTCGTATATGCTGAGGTTTTTCTCCTCATACGCACCCAAAGTCCCGCCGTCCTTTGTTAAGACTTCTCTTCTTCACGCTTCTGTCAAAGCTCAGTTGTGCGTGTCTGTGTGCACCCACTTCTGGTTCTGTTTCACTGACACGTCCCTCTCTCCCTGCCAGCCCCATGTGGTCCTGACCACTGGGGCTCCAGAGAATCCAGAGTGCCTTGTCTCATTTGACCCATGGCCCAGAACTCTCTCTGGTTCCTTTGCCTTTCATGAGAACCTTGAAGAACCCCCTCCAGCCCTCCCTTTGTAAGTGGAATGTTCTGGCATTTTCCATGACTGTAAACACAGGTCTGTGTTGTTTTTTTCATGTCGTGTGATGTTACTTTGAGTAAAGCTTTGTTTCTCTAACTCACCTTCCATAGTTGTAGATCCCACACTTTGGGATTTTTAATAATTTTAATTTACTTTCCCACTTGGTATTGACAATAACAAGGGCATCAATAACCTGTCTCCGAAAACATTGTACCATTTCCAAAGAAGATATGGCTGAACTGTGCCGATTTTCTTCAGTCTCTTGACCCCTGAGGGAGATATGGTTCCCAGAATGGAGTTGTTGAGTCCAGAGCTGCGGCTGCTCCTCCCAGAGAACGACAGGCATGATGCGTAGGCGCCATTCACAGCTCCTGTCCTTTTTCTAAGCCTTCATGCAGAGCAGATGGGAAATGGACCCAGCGTCTGTTCTTTCTGGAAGATTCCCACCCTCCATTGGCCTACCTGTTCTCTGGATAACTATCTTTCCTTTCTGGACCAGAGGGACTCATGGGGCCTGAGCAGCTCCCACCTCCGACGACATCCCAGCAAAGGCCCTCCCTGCCCGGAGAAGACTGGGAGACTGGGACTACTTTAAGAAAATCCTTCCAGGGCTTCAAAGAGTAACAGGATAGCTTTCTGGAATGCTTGTTAAAATTCTTGAATATGTTTAAGGGATTTACATGTTCAAAGAGAGAATGCTTTCTGTTTGATGTTGACAAAAAGACGGTCCCCCCTCCCCCTTCCTGTGAATTTAAATAATTTGCCTGATTTCGGTGCGGAAGACCACAAGACTCTGTTCTGAGGCTGAGATGTGGTATTTGTTAAAAGACACCCCCCTCTCCCCCACCCCGTGACTAACTGCAGGGGAGGATGTGTGTAAATGATTCGGAAATATGTTTTCAAACAAACGGCCATCTGAAAATTGTCAGCTGGGAGGAAAATGGCACCACCCTTGCATAAGGAGATTTGGTTTCTCTGAAACAATCACACACAAAGAAACAGAAATATCATCTTAAGTAATCATTAATGACGACCCAACAGGGACCTTCCAGAATAAATGGAAACCAGTCGCCCCCTTGTGGACAAGGTAGTAGTGAGTTCTGCGGGAACTGTGGTGTGTGTACACTCGTCCTTACACATCTGGCCGATCTGATGCCCTTAACTTACGGGGACCCTGGCACAAGGCTCTGAGATGGTGAAGAATGGAAACACTTCTAAAGCTCCTCCCGGAACAAGAAAATCTTGCCAGGGAGATGCCAGAAGTGGACCACAGTGAGCCTTGGGTCTGTCCAAACAGGTCTTGCCAAACCCCAGGTGCTGCTTCTGGGTAAACATGTGACTGGCACTGGAACTGGCACATGAAGGAGTATGCAAAGGGGTTGGGAGATATTTTTCTCCCAACATGGAACATCACTGACTTCACCCTGAGGGACCGGAAGTGTACTGCAGCAGTGTTCTGGTGGGCTGCTGGGCCTGGGCCTCCTCCTCCAAGCAGCGTCTTGGGGACCAGTGCTTGTGCATTTGTCTCAGAGAGCAGCCAGCTTGGCCACGGCCTGCCGAGCTTCCTTCTGCAGACCCAGCCTTGCATTTGTCCCACAGAGCAGCCAGCCTGGCCACGGCCTGCCCTGCTACCTTCTGCAGAGCCAGCCTTCAGAGTCTCCTCCAAGCCTGCCTGCGCTCGGGACCACGTGCTCCTGGAAATCAGGACTTTCAAACTTCCCACCTTTGCTGTGTTCATCATGGGACCAGGGTCCCGCCCACTCACACTGTACAAGCTCTGGGCAGAGAACAGGATTCTTGGCAAACAGAAGCTTGCCAGACCCTTGGGTCAGAGGGACCCATCTCAGCCTGGAGTGCTGTGTCTCCAGATCTGAATCTCTGACCCTGGGATTCAGGATGTTCATATGAAGACACACGTTAAGTGAATCCTTGGTGTAGGCTTCTGTAGTCGGTCATGGGCCCACCATTGGTGTAGGCTTCTGTAGTGGGTCATGGGCTCACCATTGGTGTAGGCTTCTGTAGTCAGTCATGGGCCCACCATTGGTGTAGGCTTCTGTAGTCAGTCATGGGCCCACCATTGGTGTAGGCTTCTGTAGTCGGTCATGGGCCCACCATTGGTGTAGGCTTCTGTAGTCGGTCATGGGCCCACCATTGTGCAACCCCGCATAAGCCTTCTCCTATCCTTGTGCTGTTTGCAGGAACGAACTGGCACAATTTAAGAAAAACTAAACTTCATTAAAAAAAAAAGTAAACTTTTTTTCCCAGAAGGGCTTCAATAATAACAGTAGAAAGGCATTCCTAAGAAGAAAATATTCACAGTGCAAATGTTCGACAAGAGACTTGTGTCCTGCATCTATAAGAAGTGTTTGCGATGCCACAACAAGAACAAATGGGCAAAAAATGAGGCTAAGATGATAATATAAGCTTGTGACAGCCCAGTCTTACTGTGACTAGAAATTCTAAATAGAACACACAAGCTGCCATGTGAGAACTCTAAAAGGTGAGTGAATGCAGATTGGAAAAAAAAGAGAGAGAAAAATCTGAGCAGCCATGTGCTGGGCAAAGCTCCTCTCACCTCCCTTGACTGGCTCCTTCTTCCTCACCCACTCCTCTCCTCCTTCTCTTTTCTTCCTCTCCCTCACTCCCCTGTCATCTCCTGTTTTTCTTCCTTCTCCCACTCCTCTGGAAGCAGCAGAGGCAAAAGGATACACAAGAAAGCCGCTCTTTCTAGCCAACAAAATCTGATGGGGGGCTTATCTGGAAAGGTGGTGTGAGGAATATCCAAGAATATACACAAACAGAAACATGGTCCCCTAATTCTGTCAGAACAAGCAGTGCGCCCAGCCTGATCCCTGAGCTATGCCCAAACCACAGAGACCAAAACAGCAGTGTAAAATCTTGAGAATCAAACGGAAATGTAAGCCATGTGCCTTTTTTTTTTTTTTTTTAACCACACTTGCTAAACAGTGCATGCTTAGGACAGCCCCAAATCAGGACAGTGCCCAAGACCGGGACCACTGTCCTCACAAGGCAATGCTGAACCTGAGATTAGACCTAAGCAAACCGAAGACATGCTAGAACAAAATGCCAATGTCCCTCAGACAAAGGATTATGGGTAGAACCCAACATCTACACACAATGACATTTCCCATCTCTAAAATAATCCAAATCTACCCAGCATGCAAAGAGCCAGGAAAGTGCAGCCAGTTCTCCAGGGAAAAGAATACGTTCAAATCCCAAGGTGAGTCATGGCTGCTGGATTACCAGACAAAGACTTCAAAGAGGCTGCGGTGAGCACGTGCTCCTTCAGATCCAGAGAGATGTACAGAAGAGGAACAAGGAGCGGTATGTCCACAAAGAACTTTAGAGACACCTTTAAAAAGAACAAGCAGAAGTGTTGTGTTGCAATATAGAAAAGCCTGCATTTAAAATTTCCCCTGCATGATCCAGCGGGAGAACCAACAGCTAGAGAAAGGGGTGCACGGATGGGGTGTCAGTAAATATACTGCAGTCTGAGAGATAGAAATGAGCCTCGGAGGACAAGTGGGAAAATAGTTTTAGGATTTAATGGTGCGTTTGTTGTTAGATTTCCAAGATAAGAGGAGAAACAGAGTTGGGGAAATGATTGAAGAAAAAGGCACAACATGAACTACTGAAAACAAAGATAAAGATTCCGTCGGAACAAAGAAACACAATTCACAGTGGGACAGTGATATGTGTAAGCCAGGGGCAGCGCCACCAGTCGAAGTGGGGCCCAGTGGCTCACACAGTAACAGGATCACAGTCAGGAGCAGTGTGTGAGGAAGAGAAGCCAATGGACTAGTCTATTTTGTACAATTACATAATGTTCTAGACAGGGTAAAGCTCTGTGTGGTGATGGCAAGTGGCTGGGTTGCTGGAGATGGTGAGGGAAGATGGAAGGAGGGAGGAAGAGAGAGGGGAGAGGTGTGTGTGTGACATTATTCCTGGGGAGACAGGAACAAACATCTACCCACCGCAGGAAGGAAACCAAACCGTAGCTTCTTGGGTCTGAGCATACAAAGGGCAGGACTTGACTGCTCCATTGGACATATTGATTTGCTAGTGATATTAGCCTGAATGTTGACTATATAACATGAACTAAAGGTAAGTAAGTCTGAAAAAAAGTCCAAACAATATGTTACTTATACCAAGAGAGTCAAAGAGATGGATATTTAAAAAAAACAAAACCAAAAACCAAAAAACAAACAAACAAACCCAACTAGCAACTGATTTGAGCTTTAAAAGTTAATCATTTGGGTTATGTTAGCATTTCAAATCAATTTTGGAGAGAAATATTTATAAATGATATTGAGTCAGTTGGCCATCCCAGTTATAAGATCAAGGACTATATCCATTTATGGAGGAAAAATGAATTCCACCAAGATTAGAGAGTCAGGTGTGTTTTTTTGTTGTTGTTTTTGTTTTAAAAAGATCACTCAGTGAGCAAGCAGTAGAAGCCATCAGAGTGAGTGTAGGGTGCAGTCTAGGTGAGCCATGCCTGTGCCCTAGAGAGCCCCACTGGTCATACCCAGGGAAGCCCAAGGTCCTACAAACCTGCTCTCCTTACAGGTGACCTAGGAAGAGGCAGGGTGGAGGGCCTCAGCCATGGCCTCAGGGGACCAAGAGGCTGGGGCATCAGAGGAGTAGAAATCCATGCAGTGCTGGCCCCCTCTGAGTGCCCTGCGGTCACTGGACGGGACTGCGGAAACCTTTGGCTTCCCCACCCCAGGGTGGGTCACTCTGTGGTCTCTGGGCACAGGTCTCTGGTGAATCACTGGCCCGTCACTGGCCCCAGAGAAAAGAGCTGGTCTGACTGCAGATGTTTCCAGTCTTTGTTTCCCTGCTCTCTTGGGGCCATCTGGATTAAGCTGAATTAAAAGGCAGGTGAGGAGCACAGGTGCCGCTAGATGTAGGGCAGAGGTCTCCATGGCAACGGAGCCATCTGGCTTTCTTGCCTGGCATCAGGTTTGTGACTTCATGGTGGAATCTTCTCTCAGTGGGCAGGAGGGGTTGCCTGGTGAAGAGGAGGCAGGGGAGGAGGCTCCCAGGAGAGAGAGAGGCTCTGACCTTCCAGCTCTACTCTGAGTTTTAGGTTTAGTGTCAGCCCTTGGGGCTCCAGCCAGCTCCAGTGGGGACTCTTAAGTGGCAAGTGCAGGTGAGTGTGAGCAGTCTGGCCTGTGGGGCATCTCCTCTGAAGCCCTCTGGGGAGTTGGAGCCATCACAACTGGCCCCTTTCAACCCAGGCCTAGCAGATAAAGAGGAGCCAGGGCCCCAGGAGGAAAGACAAAAGTGTGGATCCCCCTTTAGCCCCCCAGAACAGTCAGTCCTGGTCAGCACCCGCTCAGTGACAGAAAGGATGAAGCACAGGGCGAGTCACCATAGGGGACTTCCTTAGAAAGTGCCAGTAGGGCCCTCCAACTCAACAGTGAGCCATCCAGTCCTCTGATAACTCGTTAGGTTCCTAGGGTTGCCATAGCCACCTTGCAATCCTGGTGGGTTTTAATGGTTTGTTCCCACCAGTGTTGGAGGCCTGAAGCCTGATGTCAAGGTGTCAACAGAGTTAGTTCTTTCTTGGGGCTCCAGGGGGAAAAGTTGTCACTCCAGATTCTGCCACAAGAGATCACATGGCCTGCACCCTCAGTATCTGGGTCCCAAGTTTCCCAGTCATAGATCTAAGGCATGCCCTAACCCAGTAAAACTCATCTAGACACGGTTGCATCTGCCAAGGTCATACAAATAAGGAAGGGCGTAGTCACCGTGCCAGGGCTTAGGACAGGGAACATGTACTATACACATGTACAATGTGGAGCACAGGCTTCAGAGGGACAGATAGCCCAGTCGCTCAGCCTGCTTCCCCATCACTGTGAGCCAGGAGAGGGGAGTCCATCCCTGGGGACCTCCTGAGGGTTAAGAGCAGGGGGTATTCTTCAGTGTCAGATGTATGCTTTGGTCCCTCCCTCCCTTCCTGTCACTGTCAGTCCATGGCCAGCACTTTCCCGGGAGTTAGGTGACATTCGGGGACTTAGGGGCTATCACTAATTCAAGAGCTGAGACCCCCTAGAGGAGTCAAGAAAGCCAGAGAAAGCCAGACCATAATAAACTTTGCCCTGAAGCCCAGAGTCTATAAGCTGGAGCAGCTGGGGGCCTCTGGAAATGGTCCAAATGGGCAGTGATGGAAATGGGAACCCAGGCCTCTGTTTCCACCTGGGCAAGAAGGAATCCCCCATTTATCTTCTCTGCCTCTGCATCAGACATGGCTTGTTTGCCCAAGCAACCCTGGGTGAGCCTGTGGACATCCTCATTCTCTTAATCTCTCATTCTCCCCCTCTCCCCCTCTCCCCCTTTC
>NW_022196913.1:61057349-61071619 GCF_008632895.1 Mastomys coucha
CTCCCTCTCCCCCTGTGCTCTCCCCCCTCTCTGCCCCTCTCATGTGTATGGGTGTTTTGTCTGCATGTGTCTGCGCACCACTAACATGCCTGCCTGATGCTTGTGGAGGTCAGAAGAAGGCATCGTATCCTCCCAGAAGTGGAGTTACAAATGGCTGTGAGCCATCATATGGGTTCTGGGACTTGACTCTGGATCCTCCCGAAGAGCAGCCAGTGTTTTTCCTAACCCTGAGCCATCTCTACAGCCCCATCTTTGCCACTTTATCGTCTTCCTTCCATACTTCCTGCCCTTCCTTCCTCCTTCCACTCTTTGTTGACCACTGGGCACCAGGGCTTTTCTAGATCCTGTGGAAATGGAAGTCGACTAGATAGATGAAATTTATAGTCAGCGGGATGCAAGATAACCAAACCAAAACAATTGCTTCAAGGCAGAGGGTGCATCAAAGGATGAGAGCCCTCGGTTGGGAGGGGTCAGCTAGGAAGGTGATGTGACTAACCCAGGGAGTAAAGGGAGCCACTCTCTGACCAGGAACCATATGCAGCCATTACCCAGGAAAGGGGAGGGTTGAGGCAAGCACAATGGTGTGTGCCCAGGACCTGCTCAGAAAAGGCCATTCGAAGGCCTGTGTGCACCCAACAGAGTTAGGGGAGTCGGAGGTCAGGAGGTTAGAATAAGGAACAATTAATTTCTTGGGCCCTTTTGTTTTTTGGATTTGTTTTTCTTGGAAAAGTGTCAGGGGCATGACCACCTCAGGTGCAGAATAGGCAGAGAAAGCAGGCAGGTGAAAAAAAAAAGCATTTCTGAGAGAAAGAAGTAATATCAGTCACAGTCAGGGGGACTAGGGAGACTGGTGGGGTGCGGGCGGCAGATGCTCAGGCAGGGTCACGCGCAATGTGATGGGGCATTCCCCAGGGTATGCTGAACAGAGCCAGCAGGGTGAGGAGTGAGATGAGGTTAGAGAGTCAAGGTTTAGGAGTATAGTTAGGAGCACTGCTGGGCTTCTCCCAGAGGGGAACCCTGATCAGGTGTGCGCTCTATAAGCCTCTCAAATATAGACAGGACTAGGGAGAAGCAGGAGGCACCAGCCAATGGAGTCCTCTCTTCTTAGACAATGCAGAAGAGCCAAGAGGCTGAGCCCAGTGCCTCGATCTCTCGGAGCCTCCTGTTTGGGGAGGACCCACAACCCCTGTCTCAACAACTGCACGCTACCAGTCTACAGGACAGGGAGCCTCGTGGCTCCCCCAGCGTCTCCAAGGTGGGCTCAGAGTACCTGCCCTTCTGTACATATGAGCAGCCCTTGGCGAGGGAGGAGCTGGCCCAGCTGGCTGAAGTTGGCCCAGGCCACGAAGCTGGCTGGAGCCATAGAGGGAGGCTGTTCCTCGAGGACTCAGCGCCACCTAGTGGCTTCTTCCCATACTACCGCTCCCAGGAAGAGTACCTCACCGGTGCCACCACCCCACGAAGCTGCCGCTGGTGTCTGGGCTCCAGAGACCCCTTTCCAGGAAGTGAGACACAAGACGGCTACCACCAAGTGACAACCAGAGATGGATGCCTTGTGAGTTTGAAGAAGCCGCAGGAGGGCAGGCAACACCAAGTCTCTGGTCTTGCCTGTACCCCAATGAGACCTTGGCCAGGTCCCTGATGGCTCAGTAGCTAGAGGCACAGAGACTAGGAGGGACCATCTAACTGTACATCAACTCCCCCTCCCCTTGCAACAAAGTGGTTCTGTAGATAAAGAATTGCATACAAGAATTCAAGGAAAAGCCTGAAGCCAGAGCTGAGCCCCTAGAAACGTTTGGTTACTTCTTGAAATTGGTTAGAAACATGTCACACCTAGACACTAGATGTGAGCCATTTCATTTAATCCTAGTGATCATGAGACAAGGCTAGTGAGACACATCTCCTAGAAAAAAAATCAAAGGAACACAGCTTAGGTCACCCAGCTGGCAGATGCCAAGCCTGGCTTCTGACCCAGACCTGTGCCCTCTAATCTCATGAGCAAGCCCCACCAGCAACCACACCACTGGGCATGGGGTCTACGGACTGCAGAGATAAGTACAGAGTTCAAAGGTCAGGGTCAGACTTTTTCCCATAGTGGCCTCTGGATGAGGAAGCAACATTGCCAAGGGCTCCCCACTTGGTAGAACTTAGGCCCTGCCCATCTCCTTGATCACCCCTGCAGCGTTATAGGCCAGGCTCCATCTTGGCATCTGGGCCTGAATCTAGCTTACATCCTGTTTTTCCTCACCCAGTCTCCCCTGGCAGGGCCAGACCTCATCTCCGGGTTTTCACCCTCACCAGCCTGCTGTTGCTGCTTGGGAGGGCTCATGTGTGACAACGACCAGGATCCCCCTCTCGCCAGGCACCATGTTCTTGGTGCCTCAGGATTTGTACCATACTACAGAAGCCCCGACGAGAGGCTACGCACCAGCCCTGTGCTCTCCTCCTCTGTGCTGGGGGGCTCGTGGGAGCGCCCCCCAACCTGTTGCTGCCAGCCTGGGAAGGCACAGGAGTGAAGGCAGCGGGGACTTCTGGGGTGCCATACTCCAGCACCTCCTGGCCATCGAGGGGCAAGGGGAACCAGAAAGGAGGTCCCCGCAGCTCAGGCCTCCTGCCCCAGGACCACAGCTGGCCTAGTGAGTGCCCAGCCCTCAGACCTTCATCGTTTGTCCCTCCTGGGGTGGAAAGACATCTTTTACTATGAGGGGGATCCTCCTTTCCCCAACAGAGGCCCACAGAAAGAACCGTCTCTCCCCTCCACGCCTTCAGTGCCTGGTGATGGCGCAGTCTTCCACCTTGGTGCCTCCCTCCTCATGTCTGTGCTTGCCTTTCTTGTTAAGCAGCAGAAGGGAGAGAATTGTGCCACATTCAGCCACCCAATGCCATGCCCAGAAATTCACCACCCTACCCCATCTACCCCACCTTATTCTCCTAGGTTGGGAAATCTGTGTGTGTGTGTGTGTGTGTGTGTGTGTGTGTGTGTGTGTGTGTAATCACAAAAGTAGCTGCAGGGGGATTCCCACTGTGTCCCCATTTGGACCTCATTGTTGCTCCCGTAGCTTGTGGCAAGCCTGGGCACAGGGAGCAGGGCTTCCTGGATGACCTGAAGGTACACAGTACACACTGGCTTTGTAAATAAATCATCACCACCGAGGCTGGGGGGCCTTGCCATCTCAGTGTGGTGCTTCAGAACCAGGCCCCACCTTCCCTCCACTGAGCATTTATTATGAGCCAGGAGCCTGCCTTGCTAGACTGTTAGAGATAATCTCATTCCACAGACTAAGAGCCAGGCTCGGCGAGGTGGGCAGGCAGGCTTCTGATTCTGAACACTGGCATTAGCAGAGGCTGTAGGAATGGTGGGATTTATGGGCCAGGAAGCTGAGCAGGAGCCTGATGGCACAGTCGGGAGATCCAGCAAGGCTCTGGCTTGACCCATTCACCCCCTCACCTGCCCCTTTCCACCCTGTGTGTGCCCGAGCTCCTGAGTCTGGTTCTCCTGATTCTTCTAACCAGACCCATTGGGGAAAAAAAAAATCCATGTTGCTTTAGAATTTTATTCTTTACCCTCCCCCACCCCACCCCACTTGTTACGGGATCAGAGGAAGTTATTTTGGAGTTCTTTGAATTTGCCCTTCTTCAACATGGGCCTTTGGCCTGTGCGGTGATTACCCTGACCTTGGGACAGAAATCGGTGGGTAGTGGGCATGCTCCAAAACCGAGAGTGATCTCAGACTTGATGAAGCTGAGGAGGTTGGGTCCGGTAGGGCTGGTGTCTCAGGCATTTACTCTCAGCTGTTCAGAAGGCGGAATCAGGAAGAGCAAGGTCATTGTTACATTGTTACTCTTCGCCCCTTAGCTAGACCAAGACTCTATCTCAAAGTTTAGAAAAAAGAAAGGGTAAAATGTTTGCGGGTGTAGGAGAAGCTCTAGGATCAAGTTCTGGGCCTTTTTTAGTAGGTGTGTAAATGGCTACAGAAGTACCAGACACACCCAAGTCTTGCATCAAGTGGGCAGACCTGGGCATCGATCGGAAACAAAATGGCTTCTTGGTGTCTTGCCCTATGACCCTAGGCTTGAGCTCTTCCCTCAGAGGATAGTTGGAGATTATTGGCTGAGATTATAGTACGCGTGCCCCTGGGGTGAGAGTCGACTGAGGTGGTAGATCTACCAGGTCTCCTGAGAGTAAACACTGTTTTGAGAGGAGCCTGTGTTCTTGTCACGTGGGTGACGTAGTTGTCTGTCCACGCACAGCAGCAACCATCCTCCCCGAAGACTGGCACTGATCTGTAGATGCCACCTTCCATGTGACCATCTCAGTTCCTGGTGCCACCACCTGGTCCTCTGCCATGAGGCTCCAGCCCATCAGCATCCCGACCCACCAGGGAGCCAAGAACTGCTGACCTCCACCGGCTCCCAGGCTACTGCTCAGTACCATTGCCCGGCGCCGCCATCTTTCCACGTGGGTGCTATGGCCTCTCCCCACAGCCTGCCCATCTGCCCTCAGATTTTCTTTCTGCACACTGCTAGCCTCTGCTCTTCCAATAGCCATGGGTGAGCACGCAGCTAGGTCTCCAGCACACGGAGGACACCCAGCTGCCTCTCATTTATGCCCCTACATATTTCACTTGGCTTCCCAGTGAGGTTTCTAGCAGCGGTGGCCCTTGGCAGCCTCTTACACAGGTACCCTTCACTTTCAGACGCCCAGCCTGTGCCCACTGTGTCTAACTGAGGGGAGAGTCAGTGGGGCGACAGGCAGTCCTCGGCCCTCAGAACCCGGTACGGAAGACAGTACAGGAGTTCCAGGACCCTGCGCTGGCATTTTGGGTGTGACACAGTTGGCATGCTAATCCTGTGTTATGGATGATAAAGAAACCGAGGCAGGGGAGTCTTGGCATTTATTCAGAGGAGCAGGAATTATGGGCTTTCGGGGAAGTCACTTCCCTTCTTGAGTCCTGGCCTGAAGGAGCATTTGGGGCTTGGAGTGGAGCAGCCCATGAGTCTCACAGTCATCACCAATTAGTGGCATTAGTGAATTTGACCTCCCACCTGCAAGCCTGGTGGTGTTGTCTGACCACCCACCCACAAGATGGGTGCCTCCTGGCAGAGCCAGGCTACAAACTGCAAATGATCCTGAAGCAAGGTATTTTTTTATTTTATTTTATTTTTAGTATACAGCTCCCAAGAAGACTCTCCGTGGCTCCTCTGGCACCCTCAGAGTGTCTGTCTGTCTGTCTCTCTCTCTCTCTCTCTCTTTCTCTCTCTCTCTCTCTCTCTCTCTCTCTCTCTCTCTCTCTCTCTCTCTCTCTCTCTCTCTCTCTCTCTCTCTCCATCCTCAGACTTCTCTCTGAACCCCTTTAATGCAGAGCCTAGCTCCTTACCAGCCCGTGGCAGGAAACCCCTACATTCTGTCTGGCGACCACACCGTCGTAGTCCTAGAAGCTCCGAGTGCTGTGCAGTAGCGCCCCCTCCTGGCACATCTTTTCAGGACAGCTGGCATCCCTGAGGTCTACAGTTTGATTCTTCACACACTGCCTGAGAAGGCACCACAGCTGCCTTATACAGACCTACACCCCCAGTTGCAGCAGCTGGTGACCCAACCATGGCCCTACGACCAGGCAGCCTCGTCCTCAAATGGCCGATCCACCTTCACTCCACAGTCAGGTGCTGCCGCGCAGCTCTCGAAGCCTCACCGGGTGGAAGACAGGCTGAACATCATCTGAGCATTCTCTGGGCAGACCCCAGAGAACTGCCCATGAGGAGGGAACCATATTCCCAATGACAAGCTCACACAGCAACCCCCAAAACGTGTGTGGGGCCTGTCACAGACATCAGTCAACTGTCTTTCTGTCGGTGGGGAAAGGGACCTGGGCATCAGTGCAAAAGCTTGGAGGCAGGAAAGCAGCTGACACCTCGGAGGGCCTGAAAGAAGCCAGGATTCTGTGTGGCTCTGGGAAAGGCCCCTGGAGAAGTGTGAGGTAACTACCTCCTCAGCTCTGCCACGAGTAGGACTCCGTCTTCGGCTGACATCAAGTGGCTGGCCCTTTAGTCATTGCCCCATGGCCTGCCTGGTTAAGGCACCTCTGAGTGTTGAGTGAACATCAGGCCTCTGCAGCCAGAGTGGACAGGCAGCCACGTGGATATGTTCAGCACAGACATGGCAGAATGTCTTGGTGTGCACTTGAGCAAAGGCCTGGCAGGAGAAGGTGGCAGTCAGGCAGGATCACAAGGGAGTTAGGCACCCAGGGTTAGCCAGAGAGCAGGGTAGGGTGGGGGAGGCATCTCTACAAGGAACCAGTACATACAGTTCCACACAGGGCAGGAATGTGGGGTGTGAATGCCACATTGCCTGGCTGGACTCCAGTTGGACAAAGCTAGGTGGTAGGAGGAAGGAGCGGAAAGGCCACTGGACTCCGTCTCAGACCTGCACATGCCTTAATAGGGAATTAGCGAGTACAGTCAAGGCCACAGAGTCCCCGGAGGGCATTGCACAAAGGTGGCCAGAGCAGAGGCCACGCTTCAGAAGCCTGCTCTAGCCAGCCATTGGAGACGGGGCCCAGGACCAGGTCAGAGGGAACAAAGAGCCTATGTCCATCATGCTCAGTGAGGGCACAGTCAGAGTCTAGGCTGTCAGAGGACAGCAGATGTTAGAGTCATCGATAAGGGAGAACTCCAGGAATTCCTGGCCGGTGGGATGAGCCCTGGGGGCAGGAGAGGGGGGGGGGAGAAAAAGAAGAAGAAGAAGAAAAGGAAAAGAAGAAGAAGAAAAGAAGAAGAAAGAAGAAGAAAGAAGAAGAAAGGAGAAGAGAGAAGAGTGAGAGAGTGAGGCTTATACTCAGGTTTGCATGGCAGCTTAGTGGAGATGCAGTTTCCCAAGCTGAGGGGTATGGAAGAAGCATGGGGGTGGGCAGGGTTGGGTGGCAGAGGGAGGAGTTCTCATGGATGTGCTTGAAGCATCAGTCTCTCAGGTGGAGGTATAGAAGAGGTTCTGTGCTCAGAAGTGAAGCCTGGGGTCAAGTGAAGTAGGGGATTATGCATGGAGAGATGAGGGTGTAAATTCAGGAAGGTTCATGGAGATTCCCAAGAAACCCCATATTTACATATGGATAGGAGGCAAAGGAGGGGTGAATAAAGCCGCTGGCCCTCACCACAGCGGCTGGCCAGCGGCTGGCTCGGGTGTAGATGGTGCACACAGGGGAGGAAGGTACGCTTAATTAGAGAAGAGTTGGAAAGCCAGGACCACTGGCTGGGTAGATTCAAGGCACAATCAGGAGATGCCAGGCTGCAGAGAGAGCCTTTCCTGACTTCTGGAAAGACCTCTCCTCCAGTGCTTCCCAGTAGCGTCCACGTTGCATCCCAGGCCAACTCTCTCTTCCTTCGCTGCTCTCTCAGATGCAAAGACTGACTTTTGTTGCCTTGAAGGAGCCAGTGAGAAACCAGAAATGGGCCCCATTATCCAAGGATTCCAGTGCCACCCCCCACATGCCCCTACCACACAGGCGACGCTGCTGGGGTTCCCTGTGTGGAAGAACTGAGGGAGAAATGGAATGGAATTTCTTCCTGGCTCTGGCAACCCAGGGAGCCCCTCCGAGTCTCTCTGTCTCTGGATTCCTCTCTGAGAGGTTAACTCTGAGCCCTGGTTTCCCTGTGAGCTGGTTGCTTGTGTTCCCAGCCAAGAGGACAGCTTAGATTCAGACAGCGGCAGCAGCGCTTTTGCCCCCTAGAGGCAAGTCCAGGAAGGGTGACAGCTTTGGTCCCTCGCCTGGAACCACAGGACTCAGGACTCCACGCTGCCACATGATGTCGGGTTCTCTCAGGCCTCCTTGTGATGTGCTTCAAGGACAGGTTCATGCATGCAATCAGGACTGTGAGGACTTCAACTCTTCTCACTAGCAATCGAAACAGCAGTACCCTGGGCCAGGGAGGCCGTCCAATCTGCCAGCAATGCTGCCTGCCAACTCAAGACCACCCTAATGGCGCTGACACAGGACCGAGGAGCTGGCCATCTGCCTGGAAGTACTAGGTGGTCCCACAAGAGTGGCTTTGGGATCTGGCTGGCTTCACATTGGATGTGCTCCAACAGTACACTCACCAAAGGGCCGCTCTTGGGAGATGCTCCATTTCCTTTCCCAAAGGTTCCAGGACCAGATCATGGGCATAGCAGAGTACGGCTTGGAGCTGAGTGCTGGTGATGACCATGTGGCTGAATGGGTCAGCATGTGCATATAAAGGGAGCTCAGCTGTGGGCTGTGGTTCTTCCCTCTCCCATAGGGCACTGCAAGACTCCCCTTGCCAACCTATGCTTCATGCTTTATCCTGCACCCACGGGGGTGGCTTTGGCTCTGGAATTAAAAAATGAACTCTGTACACATCCCATGGAGGAAGGAGATGGGACTACAGGAGGACCCTGAGCCTCACTCCTCAGCAGATTCTAGAGCAGGGGTCAGTGGTCAGTCAGGGTCTTGTCTTGGGAGGAGAAGCCTGGCCAGTTGCTCTTAAATATTGACCCAAAGATGCCATCCTGGGACAAGAGCAGGCCAAGCAGAGGCACTTCCTATAGGCATTATCCATCACTCCTGTTACCTTTGAGGACTATGTCTGGGACCCTGAGCTGCATCCCTGCTGGAAGCTAAATGGACACACTGTTGAACACAGAGTCACCCACAGAGGCAGGGGAAGGCAGGACATTCCGAATGTCCTGGAACAAGGGCACCTCGTGTGGCTAGCCTGGATGTCTCTGGCTTCGCTGGGTGTGTGGTCTGCTTACAGAGGGAATCTGAGGCAGAGGGAACCATCTTTTGGCTGGGACAGTAGGTTGAGCCAGAATCTGGTGGGGATCTTTGGCCGCTGAACCCCCAGCTATGCCTGACGGAGACTTTGGGCCACTAGGTTCTCTGAGCACAGGGCTCCGAGAGGGCATGGCTAGAGGAAGGGCCACATTTGACAGGAATCATATTGTCAGGCCAGCACAGGGCAATACTAACATGTACCAAGTGCCATCTCAGGAGGGGAATGGGGCAGCAGTAGCTGTGTACATTCTAGAGCACATAAATACGTGGAGGAGAATGTGCCTTGGGGTGGGTAGGCGAGGAGTGTTTCTGCCAAGCAGAGAAAACAGGATTTGGGTCCTGCAGGCTTCCCCAAAGGAGAGAGGTGCCTGCCTCAGAATTCTGGCTAAGAAGAATGTCGCTGGCTGTGGCTTCCCTTCTGGCAGCTGCTCAGCAGTTCTCTATCACCTTAGTTCCTGGCAGGTCCCAGAGGGAGTCCCCAGCCTGGCCCTTGCCGTTCGGAAGGCTGGTCAGGGCAAGCTGAGGTCTCTAGGGCTGTGCTGTGAAGTTCTATGAGAAGGCCTCACCTGTATGGAAGGTTATGTTGAGTTATTGACTGATCCCTCGAATGTCGTGACTGTAGGAGGTTGGAATTGTGCAAACTGCGAGCCAAAGTTATCTTCTGTTCCTTTAATAAGTCCTTCATCACCCATCTCTGTGTGAGACGAGCATCCCTTTGACTAACAGATAAAACATCCGAAATGTGCTGAGAGAGCATCTGGAACCTGTAATGGAGTTCTCTCGCCTACTGGAAAATGTTTGCTCCCTTTGTGGCGATTAGGCTCCTAACGCAGGGGCTGCCCATTCAGGCTAGACCTGTCCACAAGAAGGGGGCTGTGTGCCCACATCAGAGGGGCCACAGGAGGTTCCTTCTGGGTAGCCTTTTCCCCGCGGAAGGCCATGGTTAGGAGAAAAAGTTGGAATCTGCTCAGACCGAGATCTGGCCGCGTTCATCCCTGCTCTGGCCACGTTTCCAAAGGATTACCCTCTCTCTGTGAGATGCATACACATTTTAGACTTCAAATATACCGGCTTTCCTGGCTTGTGAAGTGGGGTTCACAGACTTGCTGAAAAGGGTAAGCCCCAGGGAGAAGGCTTCCCTTAAGTGCAAGACAACCTTGGACTCATTCAGAGCTGGTATTTATTTGGAGCTGGCTTGGACACTGATTTCTGGGTGTGGTGCCTCCCACTACCTTATTCAGTTTCTCTCTAGTAGGTGGGACTCTCAAATCAGGGCATGCAGACCGTGTGAGGCCTGGAGGAGGAGAGGGAATCTCAACTGTAAAAGTGGCCTGGGAAATTGTGTATATTCCATCTCACAGTGAAACTGTCCATGGCTTTCAACCAGTCATTCAAAGCATTTGAGAATTTCTAGTTTATAGATATTGTTCGATTACAGTTTTTGTGCATGTGTGTGTGAGTGCATGCGTATGTATGTGTGTTGCAAGTGTGTATGTGCATGCACATGTGTATGTGTGCTTGCATGTGTATATGTGTGTATATGCATGCGTGCACACGTGTGTACATGCTTATATATGCATGTGCACATGTATGTGTATTTGCATGCTTATGTATGTGTTTGCACACGTGTGTGCTTACACGTGTATATGTGTGCATACGCACATGTATGAGTGTGTATACATGTGTATGTATATGCATGCACACGTGGTATGTGTGTTTGTATACATATGTATGTATGTGCATGTGAGTGTGTGTGTGTGTGTGTGAAGAGAACCTTAAGTCTCCTACTGTTTCCCACTAAGCTGTCTGACAAACAAGCGAGCCCCCCCAGTGCTGCTCCTGTCTCTGAGTACCCTGCCCCCAACTCTGAAGTTCCAGGCACTCAACCACATCCGGCATTTATATGTCTTCTGGGAACTCAGGTCCTCATGCGTGCGCGGCAGGTGATCTTTCCCACTAGCCCATCTCCCCAAACCTTCAGTTATTGCAGGGCTCTTTGCCTTTAACACAGGGAGTCTTCCCAGGTGAGTTCTATTGCAGGCAACGTTTGGCGTTTGTAAAGCTTCCCTCCTTCCCTCTTGATAAACTTTGCAAACATGTCCTAAACAGGGGCTGGCTCCTTCCGCTTTCACCCGGAAGGCTCCGAAACGATATTGTTGGGGTGAGAGTAGTGCCAGAAGAACCAAGGGAATGCCCCTTGGGGACTGGGCGCCCGCTCCCTAGATCACATCTTGTCGAAGTGCTGTGCCTTTAAGATCCTCTGGGGGCGGGTTGTCAGCCACCCGCCCTCATTCGCTGACAGCCCGAGCGCGGGTGGCTGGAACTCGGAGTTTAGAGAAGAACCTGCAGAGTGACCGAGTTGTGCCTCTGCTGTGCTCGTGGACCCGTGGGGCCATGCCCGACACACACTGAGCGCGGGCATAGCGCCGGCTGCGGGAGGGCAAGGCGCACGCACGCTGCGTCGGTCATGGACAGCTTCCAGCTGGAAGACTTTGTGGCAGGCTGGATCGGAGGTGAGTGTGCTTGCGAAAGACCACCGCCACCCCCGCACCACAGGGCAAACTGGCTGGCAGCGCCGTGCCAGCTGTTTGCACCCGGCGTGCTCAGTCAGTGCGCTTTGCATTGCGGGTTTCCGAAGTGAGCGACGCCTGCAGCACCAGGTGTCCCTAGCCCAGTCCGCTCGGCTGGTCCTGAGGTCCCTCCTAGTCTGTGAAGTCAAGCTCTTTAAGATTCACATCGATTTTCTCGAGCTTCTGATTTGCCTCAACTTAGGCCCCAACGAACTTGGGTCCCATAATGATTAAACCACTGCTCAGAGCAGACAACCAATGGAGCCATCCCAATGCTCGCACACCCTTCCGTGACCTGGGGCACACCTGGGTTTGGTGACATCTCCAAGTAACTTGTGCTTGCGTCGTCGTTTAGCTTGGCAGCTGAATCCAGGTCTCAGAGTGGCCAAGAACTTGGACTTCAAGATCAGGTTGCCTTAAGGGCATTGATCCTGAAAGGAGTGGAGCCCGCAGGGTAGGAAGGGGAGCCCTGTGATGTCGTTGCTCTAGACAGCTGAAAGGAATCCCTCTGGCCTGGCCGCTGTGAGCCATCAGCTCTCTCAGCCTTCAGTGACCCCATCTCCAGCTCTTCTGGATCTTTTGGTGCTCCACCTCCCCCTCAGGTGTCCCTATATTCACCATCAGTTGGTCATAGCAAAAAGAAAGCAAATTAGCCCGGAGTAGTTAACAAAATAAGTTTCTGAATAAAGCCCAGCTGGGACTTGCTGTGTCCTGAGGTCTCTGTCAAGTCAGAGATTGAGAGCCTGAGTCTCCGCCTCAGGCTCACTGCAAGGCACATCCCATACCCGGTCACCTGCAACCTACGGACGGGATGCTTAGCAGGTTCTAGGTAGGCTGAAGTGCCTGTGCTGTGTCTTCAAAGGTTTGTATTCTACCTCCAGCTCAAGTGTACGGTTTGATGATTTTTAGTAACTCCACCAAGAGGTAAAACACCCCTAGAAGTTGCAGAGTACTTTTATGCATGCCTCGTCTCCCCTGTGATTCATGGTTGTGCCCCTACCTCTCAGAACAGCCATTGTCCTATATATTTGCTTTTCTTGGCTATTGCGTATTGAATCCTGCATCCTGTGCCCTTGGTTCTGCTTATACATATTTCTCTCATTACATAGCAACCCCAATGAAATAGATGCCTTTACAGCCTTATTTAGCAGATAGGAAATGGAAATACAGAACAATTTGGTGACTTTCCAAAGGTGGGCATCTACAGGCACTAGGATTCTAATCCAGGTGACAGGGCACCAAGGGTCTGCTTAGGGCCTTGGAAGTTCTTGAACCCCTAAACTTACCTATAGCGGCTATCTTCCTTAATGACACTGTGCAACACAACTTCACTACAATGTCCTCCGCATTTGCTTGAAGCTCTGCGGACTTCCTGAGCTTCAGAGACTACTGCCCTAGCACCCTACTTTTTTACTTTCCACCCCTGATTTCAGGTAGGTGGTGAGGGTGAACAGGGAGATGCCTGTCTGCAGCTGACTCTGAGCTACTACTGCGGACCTGAGGATGCCTGCCCTGCTCTGGTCGGGGAGATGAGGTGCCCTGGGAACTGAGCTCCTCCCTCCCTGCTGGGCAGAGTGAGGCTTCCTCTGCTTCTGTTCCCCTCTGGGCTGCTCAGTTCACAGAGTGTGGAGGGTGAAGAAGACAGGAGGTTCTTGCCTGGCGTGTTAAACTCACTTCTGATGGCAGACTTATCATCAGTGTGGTCCTGGAGAAAGAGTCCCGTGTGACTGTCAGTTGCTGGGCACCATAGAGGTGTCTTCTAGATTTGAGACTGTTTTACACCAGTATGTGTGTAGCCAGGTGTTGTCTGTCTGTCTGTCTGTCTGTCTGCCTCTCTCTCTCTCTGTCTCTCTATTTCTGTCTTTCTGTCTCTCGTTGCCTCTCTCTGTCTCTGCCTCTGTCTGTCTGCCTCTGTCTCCCTGTCTCCCTGTCTCTGTCTCTGTCTCTGTCTCTCTCTCTCTCTCTCTCCCTCTTACACTCCTGCTTTGAAGCAATTCATTTCATTGTTTGCTAAACCCATGCTTTAGAGTTTACTGTTTAACATGACTGAAGAAGAGCCTGCATCCATTCAGTGGTCACTCCTAATTCCCCTCTCTATACCCCTGGAACCTATTTATTTGTTTTCTGTCTTGTGGTTTTGCCTATTCTACCTAATTCCTTTAAATAAGGTTGCACAGAACATCTGCCTTTTGGGTCTGGCCTCTCTTGCTTAGCATACTGTGGATCTTAAGGCTTGCCCATATTGCAATAGGTTCATCCTTCCTGTTTTGTGACCCCAGGTAACATATGGGTGACAGACCCAAGAAATAATTCCATCGAAGTCTAGCTTAACAAGTCAGCTTACTGGAGTTACTCACAGAGGTATAGGCAAGGGGTTAGTTGCAGGAGCCTGGGTGACTCACAGGCAACTGCTGCGCTGAACACACCCCAGCATGGCTGACAGCTCCTGAGAGCTGATGCATATGTGTTTTCAGTACAACTGGGCAGTCTCCTTTTCTCAGCAGCCTTTACTGTTGATGGAACGTTGGAAAGAGAATCCTGTAAATCTTTTAAGTTTCAGGAAGTTCTGAGACTTGTGAGTTTTACTTCCTGAGTGTTGGTAGCCTCCAAAATAGAATGTTTCTGTTTGGAGGAAATGGGTGCATAGTCCTACTCGAAGCTAAATAACAATCCATTTTTATGTACCATGTTTATATGTTATATGTCAGTTAATGAACATGGGGTCTGTTCCCAACCTTTGTCACATGTGATGAATGCTGTGCTGACCATGAGTGTACTTGTTTTGTTTGAGTTCTTGCTTTTAGCTCTTAGGCATATAACTAGGATGGAAAATGCTGAGTCGCGTCGCGATTCTGTGTTTAACTTCTTTGAGGAATAACTGAAGGAAGCCGGAGGGCAGAAAAAAAAAAAAAAA
>NW_022196913.1:61072645-61101750 GCF_008632895.1 Mastomys coucha
TGAGAACCTCTCCTGGTGCCATGTCTCTTTGTCTCTCTTATCACCCATTTACTTACAGGACCTCAAGTGACCGTTCGTGGAGCTCCCACGGGATGAAGTGAAGCTAGGAGCTCGGCTTCCTTCAATAACCAGTTTTCTAGAGCGAAGGCTCTGTTTCCCTCTAATGTCTCAGGGCTAGAGAGGTAGCTCAGAAGTTAAGAGTCAGCGCTGCTCTTCCAGTGTAGTCCCAAGAATCCATATACTCGCAGCCATCTGTAAGTGTAGTTGCTGCGAAGCAGTCTTCCAGCCTCTATGGGCACTGCATGCCTACGGGGCACACACATACATGCCAGCTAACATTCATTCACACAAAAAAGCTTTAAAAAATTAATTTATTTTAGCCATTAAAAACTTAATTTCTTTATATCTTTGTCAATGCTGCTTGTTTCCTTTTAGAAAGTTGCAGCCATCCTGGTGGTTATGAAGGAAAATGTTATCATTGTCTTGATTTACATTTCCCTAGGGACTGATGATGTTGAGTATACATTCATGTGCTGTTGGCCATTGGCATGTCTTCTTCAGAGGGATGTCTATTTGGGCTATTTAAACATTGTTTTAACCTGTAGAGTTCTCGGGTGTTCTGGACTTGAGACCTTTAGCAGATGTGTGATTTGTGAACGATAGCTACAGTTGTTAAGCTGTTGGCCTCACTTTCGTGAGAGTATATATTATGATAGCTACTTCACCTATTTTGTTCTTTTGTTGATTGCGCTTGATTGTGTGTGTCTGTGTTTTACTGTAACTACAAATGTTATAAAACCAGGTTTGTAAAGTATTTCCCACATATTTGAGTCTTTATAGTTTTAAACCTTTGGTCTATTTTGAATTAATTTTTTTATAGGTAGTATGAGGCAGGGGATTAACTCTGTTCTTCCACATGTGGCTATCCATTTGTCTTAGAGCCTTATTTCCTATTTGGGGGTCCTTTTAAAACTAAGGCCCAGGTTTGACCCTCCTCTCTCGGCCTTCCTCAGTCACTGGACCAGGCCTTGCGCACTGGAAGACCACTCTAGTGACTGTCTGAGGCCTGCCATGCCTCAGCTCTCTGACCTCTTCTAGATGCTGGCAGGGATAAACCAGGAGTCCAGAGTTTGGGTGACCAGGTGTTCTTCTTTGACTTACAGGTGTGGCCAGTGTCATTGTTGGGTACCCTCTGGACACAGTCAAGGTACAGTAGCTGCGTTTTCATGACCTCTTGGGGAGGTTCCTCAAATGGGTCTTTCCTGGGACTGTGGCGCTCTCTAATTCCCTAGAGACCCTCCAGCCCAGACTCTCTAGCCAGACTCTCCAGGGCAGGCCCTCTGCTGCTCCCGGGGGAAGTGGGTGTTAGGAAACATTGTTTTCATTGCTGTTTCCCATCTGCGGATCCTCCAAGTACCTGGGGAACTGAACAATCAGGGAAGGTTAGGAATGTGAGACCGAGTCTGAGCTAGAAATGTGAGAGTGGGTTTCCAGTCATTGGAGAAGACTGCCAGGCATAGGAGACAGCATAGGGATGGGGACCCTAGGTAGGGACTCTGCTTGGGAAAGGCCAGCAAGACCAGTTTTGCTGATTCATTTGGTTCTGTGTTACAGCTGTGGACCCAAATCTAGGCAGATCAGTCCTTAGTCCTGAGAGTGCTTGGATGTCAGGTTGGTGATTTCAACCTAGGTTGGAATAACACAAAAAGGCACATAGAGTAGGGGGACCCTGAAGCCAGCAGAGCCATCCTGAGATTCATAGGTACCCCTGAAGGAATAGGAGGGCGTGTCTCATGTTATACCTTGAAAAACAGAGAGATGAAGGGATAAGATACTAAAAAGGTCATTCTAAGTCCCCACCACCTGCCACCCATCTGTGGTGAGTAGGACCCAGCCAAGCCCCAGAAACATGGCCACCAATACTGCTCTTGCCTGGACTGTGTACAGAAGCAGCTCTGAGATCTGACTCACGAGTCTGCAATTTCCTTTCTGCCTGTCTTCCTCTGCATGTGACAATGGGCCCCTCCTAGGTTAGGGCCCTGTTTAATCTCTGCATGTGGTCTACTTCTCCTCCAAGGTGGGGCTCAGCTATCATCCTTAGCTTTGTCAGGGGGACACTGGCTACCCCTGCTACCCCACTGACTCAGACTTGCTAAATTCCTTCCCAGTCTACCCGCACCAATGGCTCCCCTGACGGACAACCAACACCTGTGGGATCAATTGCTCAGCACACTTCAAACCAGAAATCGTGAGCTATGGAACTACACAGGCCATGGATCTAGACCCTGATTTGGGCAGTTCCTACTTGCAAAGCCTGTTAAGCAGGGCTTAATTTACTCTGCCTTGCAGGTAACATTGGGAGAGCTATTCTTGATACCCAGTAGGTATTACCATGGGGGAAGCTGTCAGTTTAATATCATCAATGTAAATTAATTGTCTCCCCAGTTACCACACCCTTTTAACCAAGTTCAGAGAATGTGTTTAAAGGTCCTCAGTGTAAAGAGTATATATACATTTCTCTTTGAGGGCAGTATGGAGACACCTCAAAAGTTCCCCTCTCAAGTGGCTTCCTAATGGACTGCCCATAGAGGTGCTCATCAAGTTTGTACCTCTGTGTCAGAACATGGGCATGTGTCATCGTCTCTCCGGTTGGCCAGATAAAAGGGAATTCTTAACACAGTATGGTTGAATGGGGTGTGAAGACTGACCCTAAAACGTTGACTGAGGTATTCGTTTCTTGGGTTGCTATAGTAAATTACCATCTGTTGGCTGTCTTAAGAGAACAGAAACTGGTGCTGGAGAGATGGCTCAGTGGTTAAGGGCGCCACTGGCTGGGTTCAAACCCCTAGCAGCCACATTAGGTTGTTCACAACCATCTGTAACTCTAGTTTCAGGGGGATCCCTCTTCTGGTCCAGTAGTTGCTCACACATGGTGCACAGACATGCATGCAGACAAAACACCTGTACACATAGCTAAAAATAAATACATCTTAAAAACAAACAAACAAACAAACAAACAAGATACTCTTATGGTCAGGAAGCAGAAAGCAAAGTCAAGGTGTTGGACCCTTGTGGAAGCCTTAGTGGGGTTCTGCCCCATGCCTTCTCCTGGCTTGTTCTGTTGCTGCTGTTCTGACCGTGGCTTTACCACTCTAGCTACAACTCCACCTCTCCCTTCACGTGGCCTGTGTCTCTTGCCAAAGATTTGTCTCCCTTCTAAGGACATGGGACACTGGATTCATGCCACTAGGGAAGTGAGTACCTTTGCTTCCTGCATAGTCAAGCCTGCCACCCACTCCCAAAGCACACACCTGAAAAGGCTGGCACCACCTCCTTCCCATTCTGTTCCACATCTCGGGGAAACCCTTTTTTCTGTGAGAGGATCCAGATGTGCCCAGCCTGAGAAGCTCTTGCCGACACCCCAGTGTGGTAGTGGACTCACATGGTCTGCCCTGTATCTAACCTTGGGCTTTTGTTTGCTCTGGAACATCCTCCTTCCTTCTGGCTAGTATTTTCTCTAGATTCTCTGCTAACTGAGAAGGCTTGGGCAAGTCTAAATAGGAGTCTAGTCAAGGCCAGTGAGATAACTCAGTTAGTAAAGGGACCTGGGTTTGGTCTCTAGAGCCCATGTTAAAACACAAAGCATGGTGACACACAGTTGGAACCCCAGCACCAGAGTTGAGGAGACAAAAGGATCCACTCACTAGCCAGTCTTACCTAATTGATCAGTTCTGGGAAAGTGAGACACTTCCCAAAGGAAGTGGGTACAAGTCACCTTTCTTTTCTAAGTCACCTTTAATCCCTGAAGATGATATCTAAGGTTGTTATCTGGCCTTCATGCATACATGCACATGTACCCCCATGTATGTGTGTGCCCACAAACACAATAATAAAAGAATCCAGTCTTAGTCACAACACTTGCTCTCTGTGGGGTTTTGGATGAGAATGGTCCTGGTAGGCCACATGTTTGAATACTTAGCTCCCAGTTGGTGGAACTGTTTGGGAAGGATTAAGAGGTGTGGCCCTGTTGGAGGAAGGGTGTCACTAGGAGTGAGCTTTGGGGTTTCAAAGGCCCACACCTTTTCTAGTTAGACTCCCTTTGACTCATTCTTCTGGATCAGATGTAAGCTCTCAGCTTACATCTCTGGCACCATACCTGTCTGCCTGCTGCCGTACGCTCTGCAGCGATGAAACTGTATGCCTCCAAATTGAATATTCTCTTTTATAAGTTGCCTTGGTCATATTGTTTCTTTACAGTAATAGACAAGTAACTAAGACATACCCATTCCTGGCATTGAGCCTTCCTCATTTTCTTGTCTGTAAAATGGGTCAATATCAACTCCCTGGTGGGGCTGTCATGAGGATAGTCCAAGAGGGTGCTGAAGCAATTCATACTGCCCCTGATAACTTGCAGGGGTAGGAGAGATAAGCCAGGGGCCTGCCTGAGGGCTTGGAACTCATCCATGGAGCACCTTGATCAGCAGGCCCTGAGCTGCTGGCCTCAGGCAAAGGCTCCTTCCCCCTGCCCTGGGCTGCTGGCTGCTCAGCGGTGAGGAACTGGGATGTCTGATACCTAGAACTGTGTGACAATATGCTGGGCTGCTTCAAGCCGTCACAGCAACGATGGAAACTAAAACCAACAGTTTTCTTCCTCTGCAAGGTGTGGCAAAGGGCTTATGCCCATATGCAGTCTGCAGTTGGTGCCCACGGACTACCAGCTCCTGGGTAACCAGGGTCCAGGAGCCTTGGCTTGGTGGCTGACCTAAGCATTATGCCAAGGGCTCAGCGTGTCTGGTAGAGCTTCACTCACAGCCCTGAAGAGACTCTTACTGAGTTAAGCTCACTTGTGGGCTTTGCTGCTTTGATTATGCAGTCTTGTGGGAGACTTGTTCCTCCATGGTCATCCACCACTACGGCAGATCTGGAGCCAGTAAGAGATAAATAGGATAAAAACAGAGACCTCCATCACCTTCCGTAGTCCTTGTCATTGTCCTGGTTGGGAAAACCCTATCTCAAGCTCAACTTCTGTGGCTAGGCTAACCAAAATACTACAAGGGCTCAGCCCCACACTGCACAGTCTTGGGTATCTCTCGCACCCAGCCCTTCTTAACACTGGCATGTATATATACATATATATGTATATGTATATATGTATGTGTATATAACATTCAGCTACCAGATATACTTCATTTTGGAATTTTATTTCTCAAAGCATTGAGGTTTACCATCTGCTATATATTCCATAATTTTTTTTTAAAAAAAAAAGCAAATGGTTTATTTATTCTTTGAGTACAGAATACAATGCATTTTGATCACATTTACTCCCCTGTCTCAACTCCTCCAAGATCCACCCAACCTTACTACCCATTCTTCTCTGTGTTAGCTCTAATTGTCTTTTAGATTTACTTTATGGGTGTGAGCATTTTTGCTAGCATTTTGTGTCTGTGAACCATCAGAAGCCAGAAGAGGGCGTCAGATCCCTTGGATCTGGAGTTACGGGCAGTTGTGAACTTGCCATGATGTGAATGCTGGGGACCAAACCCAGGTCCTCTGCAAGAACAGCTAGTGCTCTTCACCCCCGAGCCATCTCTCCAGTCCCTCTTTTCCTTTAGACCCATCTAGCCCAATGTATGTCACCCAGCTACTATTGGGGACACAGCTTCCCCCCTCAGCCCCCATCCTCACTGAGCTGTGTTATCCACGAGGGCTGAGGTTTCGCTGTCTTTATCACAGAATCTTCTGAAGGTTGGGACAGATTCAGATTTATGACATTTAACAACTAGTGTCTGGCAGGTGGTTAGCCCATCTCCCCGGTTATAAACCTAACACTTAGAGTCAGCAGGACTACAAGGGTCAGGACCGCGGGGCAGAGGAGGCTCTGGACTTAAAGTTAGACTTATCGACAATGCATTCCCGTATTAGTTGCACACTTAATAGTTACCTTTAAAACTAGACGTGCTAAAAGATACCCCTGCATATCATAGAAGGTTGGGGCTGCAGAAAGATGCCATCTGGGAGACTACCACTTGGGTGGCCTGTTTCTGGGGTGGGGCTTCACTTCCTGCCACACACTGGTACTGTAGAGGGCAAGGCTGCTGTGCTCTCATAGCTCCTAACAGACAGACAGTGCAGGATACAGGGACCGAGAAGGCGTCTTAGAGAGAATGTCAGGCGATATAGTTAAAAGAGAAGCTGGACCCTCAGAGTCCAGGACAGACACGATGCTGAACAATCTTAGGAGCTTCCTCACTGTTCAATGACTGTCGTCTCCTGCCCCTGACCGCCCAGCCTTCCCCAGAGGGTGCCACCTTGCCTTTCCCGTGTAACTTCTTCAGTCACTGCAGAGCTGCAAAGAGTTGTGCCAGGGCTGTGCCCAACTCCAGGCAAGGGCAAGAGGAGAGGGCAATGGGGGACCCTGCCCCGATGGGGTGATCTAATATAAACCCTACTTACTGTGTGAAAGCTCAGACCCAACAGGAGAGCAGGGACCAGAGGACATTCTAGGGGACCAGCCAGAACAGAGGTTGGAGGCAGGAAGTGTAGATACAGTTGTCATGGAGGCGGGATGCCACTGAAGGAAATGGCTCAGGGGTAACAGGCAGGCCAATCCCGAGAGTCCTTGGCATAGGAGGCCCTGGAGAGTTTTAAACAGAGTGACATAATTTAAATTATTTTGAGAAGAATCAACCCGGCTATGGTATAGATTGGCTGGAGGTGGGAGGGAGACACTAGGGCCAAGGGCTGTGTTTTCTGGTGAGAAAGGGGAAAATTGAGCAGGTGTCCCTAGAGGCTTCTAGAAGGGTGGAGTGAGAGACAACAGCAAAAGGGACAGAGCCGAGGCCTGGCGTTTTGTGCCTAAGAGGCTGGCCTCCCAAGCCCAGCAACCTTCATCCTGACACAGCTAATGGATCTGGGTCATCCTCTGACTCAAAGCAGCCTTCTGCTGCATGGGACTGGACTGGATGGACAGTGGAGCAAGTGCCCCTGAAGATCGTGTGGCACCTGGCTGGCCAGGACTGAGCCTGCTCCTCCTCCTTGGTTAGAGGTCTCTTGGGGTAGGGTGTCTTTGGGGGGGGGGGCTTGTGACCTATCTCTGAGTGGCTCCTTGCCCTTGCTTCTCTCCAAAGACTCGCCTGCAGGCTGGTGTCGGCTACGAGAACACATTCAACTGCATCCGCATGGTGTATAAGAAGGAAAGTGTAAGTGCTTCTTGGGGTGGGTGCCGGGCGCCGGCCAGGGCCTCCCTTGGACCTCATGGATCAGGCCACACTCCTACATTACTGCGACAGATGTGAGGCATCTTGTTCCTTCTATGGCTCACCTACTTCTTCTCCTCTTGCACCACATGGCCAATGCTACCTTATCTCAGCTTACTCCTGGCCACTTACTACATTGCCGGGAAAAAACTAGTCTTGTATGAACTGTCTGGAGAAGCTCTGACGAATTTAGAACCATGGAATGGAAAGTTCCTGCACAAATAAGGGTGGACGCAATGATTGCTGGGAAGCTAAGCCTCAGCAGCAGCCCTCTGGCTGGATGCAGGGGGAATCCCCACCCCCACTCCCACCCCCAACAGGTAACTGAGGTGCCGATTTTCAAATCAGAAATGGAATCATATTTTGTAACACCAGCTCCCTTCTTAAGACTTAGCAGGTTGCTTTCTGAGACTACCCTTTGGGGAAATCTCTGATTTTAAAAGTTACATTTAGGACAAAATGGCCCGATTTAAAGAAACAGTCAAATGCATGCTCTTGGCAGCTCTGAGCTTCCCTCGGTCCTGGCAATGTGCCCAGAGGGACTGTTGCTGCCACAGGCCACATTGTAACAAATGGCCTAGACTTATGCAGCCTCCTGCAGGTACCAGGCTTGCCAAAAGATGAGTTCATGGTGAATGCCAGTGTGCTTTAACTCTTGATTGGCTACTCTGAAAATCAGGGTGAGTAGTGCCAACCTAGTACTTGGTGTGCTAAGGTAAATGGGTGTGATTCCCCACTCTCCTGAAAGATGGTTATTGATTCTTTTTTTTTTTGGCTGACATTCCCTGAAATACTTGCCAGCCAGTGTCTAGTGCCAGGCCTCTGGTGGGGACTTCAGGTGTTATTTCTGAGACACTGTAGCTCAGTGTTTCAAGTTATGGAGGAAGAGCCTGAAAGGAGGCATATGCCTACGTGCAGATATACACAGACGTCTGAGAGGTGTCCTCTCCTGTCACGATCACCTGTTTGTGGAGTTATCTTTCTACATTTTTGGTTTGTGACGTGGCTTCTTAGAACTTCCTCGTTGTTGGCACATGTGTACCATTTCAGCTCTCCCCGTGGCTGTGGAATTTTCCAGTTTCCCTGAGCACACCTGTGCTCTAATTGCGAACGCAGTTATCGAGGAGACTCTGGCCCCTGCTGGAAGCTTTGTTTCTTGCCTTCCCCATCCTTCGCTCTCCCCCTTTTCTTCTCTCTACCTGTGTGCGTGCATGCATCTGTGTGTGGAGGGGTCTCATTCTGAGATGCCGTTCCGGTATTCTTGGAAAATCCCATTGTTAGCCCTTTGCCACAGACTTAATAGTTGTACAGTGTTGCCTGTCAGTTTGTCCAAACCCTTCCTTCTATCCTCATCTGCCCTACCCCCAAGACCATGATCTCAGTGAGGGTAAACATTGTTTTGTTATTGGTTTGACTCACAGAAAGGGGGGGGGGAGAGAGAGAGAGGGAGAGAGAGAGAGGGAAGGAGGGAGAGAGAGAGAGAGAGAGAGAGAGAGAACTCTGCTTGAGCGGCTAGTGAGGAGATGTGCTGGTACTTGACATCTCCACTATTCCTTAGGGCTCCTCCACAGCCTGATTTTTTTTTTTCCAGCTCTGATGCTGCCATTTGGCGCATGCATACATCTGAGGCTCCATTGTGGAGGAGGCTCATCTTTAGAGCGAGAATGACTGCCTGAGTTGTATGTGGCCTTCCTTCCCTGTCTTTTCTGTGTCACCTAGACCCTTGTTGGAGGCTTTTCTGTGGCAAGGTAGATTATTAATTCTGACCCTGGGGGATGGGGTGGTCCCATACCTGGTATGCAAAGAGAGACCTGAAGAGCGGTTTGGCCTCACGCCTCCTCCCATCGGGTCCCCTTGCCACAGGTGTTCGGCTTCTTCAAGGGCATGTCCTTCCCCCTGGCCAGCATTGCCATCTATAACTCGGTGGTGTTTGGGGTCTTCAGCAACACCCAACGGTTCCTCAGCCAGTTCCGCTGTGGGGAACTCGAGGATGGCCCCGGCCAAAGTCCATCTGATGTACTCCTGGCTTCCATGGTGACTGGTGTGGTCTCTGTTGGGCTGGGCGGGCCCGTGGAACTCATCAAGATCCGACTGCAGATGCAAACACAGCCATTTCAGGAAGGTAAGAGGCCAACGGAGAGAAATCTGGCGTCTGAGGACCCGTGACCCTTTCCCATTTGTCTGGCCATTGTTCATAGCCTTACTAACGAGCAAGACCCCCCTCCTCCCTGTTCACCACAGGGGCCATCTCATTTTCTCTGCTTAAGAGCTTTCTGTGCTGCTCTTGAACGTGGCTTTGACAGAGGGGGAGAGGAGGCTGGGTGCTGGAGGAGGCATACTTCAATACCTTGGGGTTTGTGATTGGTTCGCTCACAATGTTACTACTCTCCCAGTGAAGTGATGCTTTCTTCCCAGCATCCATCTGTCTTCATGTCTATAGAATGGAGGGCTGGATCTCTGGCCGGCAGCCTTCGGAATGGTTGCTGCATGACCCCTCTGCACACTAAGGCCTGGGTTCAACTGGGAGACACAACAGGAGGCCCACAAACTCACTCAGGAGCATCCTGGCCCAGATCCATAAGCTCCCTGTCCTAGTAGTGTCTAGTGCAGGCCCCAAGCCCTTTGAGCATGAGGCTGATGTTGCCCACCATACACAGGGCAGGCCTGAGGCCCAGCTGCTCTGAAGATGTGTATCTGTCTCTAATGTATAATAAGGTCAGAGTCAGGGTGGAAGGGATATAGAATGACGGCAGAGACACCGGGGAGCTATGCGGCAGGCCTATCTGGTCCTATCCCAGGGGTAAAAGCAAGGCTGTAGGGAGAGATCCCGGACAATTGCATGGAAGGCAGTAACCCCGAAAGCAGAGTCCTAGGAAGCAAGCCTTCTCCTGTTTTGATGATACACAATCTTTCTTTTAGGTTTCAGTTTTCCTCTTTTGACTGAGACATGAATGATTGTGTGCCTCCCTCTGTGGTGGGAAACAGCAGCCCAGGCAAAAGGGCACTCATATCTGAAAGCTGCGGGGGTGGAGTGGGAGGGGGGTGAGGAAGGGGTATCGGGGTTGTGGTGACCTTGGCAGTGTCCTTCCAGCGGGACAACCAGGACATTGTTTCCACATGGCTGCTATCCTGTGGTCTGATGTGTTTGGATCCTCTGAGTTTTTTTTAAGACAAGACAGAAAAATGGACCTTCCTGTAAGATATCACCATTAAAACTTGTCAGGTACTTTAATTTACATAAGCTCAAAGAGACGAGCGTGTGGCCTGGCATTTGGACTGAACAGAACAGGGCCAGGGCTGACTGAAGTGTGCAGTCTGGGCTTCAGGTCAGGCCCTCGTGAACGATGGCCTTGCTGACAGCAGCATTTCCAGGCAGTGTGGGTGCCACTTGGGGTCCCCTTGCTTTGTGGCTTTAATTCCAAATTTCCAGTCCACGTCCAGGTTAATGATCATATGCCATGAGAGGCAGCTGGGCATTCTGAAGCTAACTGCCAGATGGCTCAGTGTCAGCTACTTCAGGACATGTGAGGATGGACCAGGGATCAGTGAGGTGCCTTGGGCCATCTTTTTTGGGAGAGCCAGTGGCTTCCACCTGAGTGTGTATTGATGGTGCTCCATGGCTGAAACCCGATCAGAACAGAGGAAATGCCCTTCCACCCACATGACCCGCAGTAGACACATGCTGGAACTCATTAAGGTGCCTCCTTCTGATAATCTATCTTAGGGTAAGGGTTTTAGAAGAATTCACCCAGACTAGGTACACAGTTTTACATCCTCTCATACTCCTCATGGAAACAGACACATTTTCTATGTTATTCAAATGTCATATGCATTTATTTAAAATAGGCGTGATACTTAAAATAGGTGTGCACTGTTTCCTCAAACACACACACACACACACACACATTCATGTATGCATGCAGGCATGCATGCACATGCACACAAGACAGGGCCAACACCCTACAATAAAAATTCCATTTCTGGAGTTAGGCTGTCAGCGATCCTGAGAAAGTTAGCATGACTCACCTGGTGCCACCAAGCATCAACTGTGTCACTTCACTGCTAGGACAGACTGGAGGTCCATGGAGCTCTTGACCCAGCGTCTGGCATGTCACTTGTGTGGTTGGTAACCGTACTGTTTAAAACCCTCCCTGCCGGTGACCATCTAGCCTGTTCGCTGTGTGTCTTCACCCCAGGCAGGTCATCAGCCAACTCCTCTATAAAGAAGCTCCTTCAGTGGGGCTGTTTCTCTCAGTGCGTGGGCTCTTAGATTCATGAGTGGGCCCAAGGGTGTGGCCATTTTAAAGATTCTTGGCACACATTGTGAAACTTATGCCAAATGTGACAAGGGCCTTGTCACGTTGCATTGGCAGCTGCTGAAGTTGAAGGGGATCGCTACTGTAGAGATGTATGGCTATCAAACATACCACACATACATGCACACACACTTAACACTCACACATACTCACATATACATGCACACACATTCACACACATGCATACACACACACACAATGCATATATTCACACACGCACACACACACTCTCACACATGTGAACACACATGCACATATACATGCACACACATTCACACACCTGTACCCACACATGCACATACACTCACAATGCATACACTCAACATGCACACACACTCACATACACATGTACACACTCTCACACACATGTACACACATGCACATACACTCACAATGCATACACTCAACATGCACACACACTCACATACATATGTACACACTCTCACACACATGCACATACACACACACATACACACATATACACCCCCCCACTACCACCACACTCTACACTTCTCCAGGCATGTCCCACCATCTCCTCTAGACTCTTCGATCTCCCTACAGCCTCCTGGTGCTCCTGCCCATTGGTAAGCAAATAGGAATGGCTTGGGTTCTCAGAGGTACCACTCACAAAGAAACCTGCCTCCCCTTCGACATTATTATTGGCATGAATGAGCCTACCTGGGGGGCCTAATGGAAATGGACTGGAAATCGGAGCTGGGTGTTGAAGCCAGCAGTCCTCCTGTTGCCCTGTCATGGTGTTGTATCCTAGAAGCAGAGGATCAGTGACCTTGTCCTTTACCTTGAAGCTCTTGTGTGGTGGCAGGGTGAGTGATCTGGAGGGTAGGAACTCTGGGAGATATGGGGTGAGTTGGGAAGAATGAATGGCATGAATGTGTGTGTACATGCGTATTAGCTAAGGCTGAGTGAGATTCTGCTCCACAGCGAAGCAGCTTGGCCTACAGAATGAGCCCACCAGAATTGTGTCAACCAGAATAGGCTGAACCTATGGCCTTGCTTGTGTTCCCAGGTGTAATGAACTCAGCTGCACTGACATCTAGGAGCAGAATCCTGGGGCTCTGGGGATGTGTGTGTGGAGGGGGAGTGTCCTTGGGGAAACTGACATTTGAGGAAGAGGTGGGATTGAGAAGGGGAAGGCTTTCTGCTCCAGAGTGGGAGGGGGGAGACAATACAGAGAGGCTTTGAGTGTGAGAAGAGGGACATGGAGGGTGTCCTGGACTTGGTGCCATCACAGGGACAATCCTCTAGCTGAACCAGGGGCCCGAATATAACTAGGGGTAGAAGAGATGGCCCTACCTGCCAATGGGGGCTGAATGGTGAGTAGAAGAGAAGGCCAGCTGAGGGCTGATCCAGGCAGTTTGGGCACAGAACACAAGATCTGTATAGCAACAGAGATGGGAAGAGACCCGTGTTCTTGCTTCACTGGGTCCTCAGAAGTCCCCAGTTAGGGAGGACATGTCCGATGCTTCTGCGTTCTTGGGTGCATCAGTTTCTCTCTCACAGAATAGCTGGATTGCTGCTGTACACATGTGTGGCTACCAAACATACCACAAACACACATGTATACTATATACATACATGTGCACACCATAGATGCACACATATATGCACACACACATGCCAACACATGCACAAGCACACCATACATGCACACCACACAAGCACGCACACATGCCAACACATGCACATACATGCATAAGCACACCACACAAGCACACCATATATGCACACACACATGCATACCACACATGTATACACTCACACACAGACCACACATGTGCCCACAGGTGCACATACACATGCACACAACACATGTTCAACACACATAATGTACACATGCATTTACGCACATATAAGCACACCACACATGTACACATACATGCATACTATACATGCACACCATACATACACACCATACAAGCACACTACATGTGCACACACACATGCCAACACACATGTACACATACATTCATGCCATATATACACACCATACATGTACACACATGCACACACACATGCATACCACACACACTCTATTCTTCTCCAGTTGGGAGGCACAGCAGATATTCTAAGATTTCCCAAGTGAAGAAATAACCCCATTCACCTCCTAAGTAAGGAAACTATGTGGAAAGTCAGGAGCTCTGGGAACATAGGAGACCCCAAAACCCCAGACACATTCCAGCCATGGATAGTCTGGCTGTGCTTCTCCAGGAGGCTCTGAAATGTCAACAGGAAGTGAGGGCTGGAGCACTGGCAGCCTAGAAGTGGAGGGAGGAGGCTTAGAGAGGTTGTGCATAAAGCCATGCACTCGGCATGATATACCATAGTTAGAAGTTGCATGCACTGGAGGACCATCGTGGCATTTGCTGCTGTTGTTTTGAAATCAGTGGACAAGACTAAGTGTTTTCCTGGCGTCTAGATGCGGGCCTTGGACGTTCTTGTTCCCAGATAGTTATCAGTGATCTTGATTTAGGTGGTGAGGTTGGCAGGTGTAGACTTTCAGAATCACAGATTCCTATCAGAACAGGACAATAAACGTAGGAACGGTAACTACTTCCCTGGAGCAGAGGGCATGCTCAGAACATTCACCTCAATGAAGTGTGTCCTAACACTCCCTTTATAAGTCACAAAGCCATTCATCTTTGTTTATAGATGAAGAAACAAAGGCCTATGAAGCCAATAACCACAGGAACAGGCATGCTGGGATGTTTTTAATGCAGGGTTCTTTCTACTGAAGCACCTGACTCTTGGGAAACTGATGGACTCTTGAGAAACAATAGCTGGCAAAGAGCTTCCCTACCGAGAAGTTTCTGGCTTGGGATCTGAGGGGTGTGTCAAGCTGCTCACACCCAAACCCAACCCTAAGAGGGTATAGCCAGTTTGCATGGCTACATCCTATCCAGAAAACATGGGATGCCTGGTACCTTAGACCTGTGGATGAGAACATGACTGGGGTGGGGGATTATTTTTAGTGTTTCAAACCTTAGGCCAAGATTAGTGTCAATTCTTGTTGAATGCCAAGCATATGACTCTGTGGCCTTGATGTGGGGACCTGCTCAGGTCTGCTTGTCTAGTGTGTGCGGAATGATGCTGAAGTGATCAGGGTCCCAGGCCACAGACTCCTACCATGAAGAAGCTTCCTGTCCCAGAAAGGGCGTTTGCTTTCTGTTGATGTGATAATACAATAGCCAAAAGCAACTTATGGAGAAAATGTTTATTTCCTCTCATATTGACATTCCATCAGGGGGCTAGAAATCTTACATGCCATCATGAGGGTAAGTCAGGAGGCTAGAAACCTCGCAACAGGAACCTGTACACAGGGACTGGGGAAGACCCACAGGGGAACACTGCCTTGCTCTCTGTCTTAGTCAGGGTTTCTTTCACCATGACCAAAAGAAAACTGGGGAGAAAAGGGTGTATTCAGTTTACACTTCCAGTTTGGAGTCCATTACTTGGGGAAGTCAGGACAGGAACCTGGAGGCAGGAGCTGACACAGAGGTCATGGAGGGGTGCTGCTTACTGGCTTGCTTCCCATGGCTTGCTCAGCCTGCTTTCTTACAGAACCCAGGACCACCCAGGGTTTGGCACCACCCACAATGGGCTGGGCTGTCTCTCATCAATAACTAATTAAGAAAATGCCTTAAAGCCAGATCTTATAGGGGTATTTTCTCAAGTAAGATTATCTCCTTTCAGATAACTCTTGTTTGTGTGTCCAGTTGACATAAAGGTAGCTTCCACACTCTCCGTGCCTTGCTATGTCTTTATACCACTTCAAACCACCTGCCCAGGTATAGCACCACTCATGGTGGCTTAGAGCCTTTCTGTATCAGTTGTTAATCAAGAAAATGTCCCTTAGGCAATCTGCGGAGTCATTTTTCTCAATGGAGAATCCCTCTTCCCAGACGACCCCAGCTCGTGTCAATTTGACAGAAAAACAAACAAGAAATCGTAACTGGCCCCAAGGATAAGACAGCATACAGGGAAATAGAAATGTCAAATCCAGATATCTATCCCCCTCAAAACAAAACTAGCAAAACAACAGCCTGCAGAGGGACAAGAGAGAGCAGAAGGGATGGCCAGAGATGAGGCCAGCCAACAGGACCAGTCAGCCTCAGCCTTCTGCCAGAGCAGTTATGACAGTACCAAACGGATGCTGGAGACCTGTAGATTTACATGGGGCTCCCACCCCAGGGTGAAAGCAAATGTAGCAGTGGGCCCTTTCTCTCTCTGAGTCATGACTCCTTTCGGGGCTGCATATCAGACAGACATCCTGCGTGCGCATCAGATATTTCCATTACAATTCATAACAGTAGCAAAATTATAGTTATGAAGTAACAATGAAAAAATGTTATGGTTGGGGGTCACCCCAGCCTGAGGAACTGTATTAAAGGGTGGCAGTATCAGGAAGGTTGAGAGCCAGTGGTGTGGGGTTATGTGCTAATGGGGCTGTAGGCCTTCTGAGATCTATAATCTATACCCACTAGAGGAAGGTTCCACGTTTTTTGATTTAGGGAAAGTCTTGGTGGCTTTGTCTTAGTGACAAAGCACTCACGATAAGAACTGAACAGGAGTTGATTTTTATGTCTATCCTCGTTATAAAAAGTATGGTTAGAAATATTAAAATATTTTATTTAAGAAGAAGATATTGTTCAATGTTAATCCTCCCACATACACGGACCCCCAACTCCTACCCCAGGGCCAACCCTGGGAGGCTCAGGATGTTGGCGGGGCATTGGTGGTACTGAGCTCAGCGCAGATTCAGCATCCAGTATCTTTCCTTAGTCACCTTGGGCAAATGGCCCGCTGGCCTAGGAAATTCAAGCACACATATTTCCAAAAGCCATTTTCCTGTTATCTCCCTAATCAGCCTATAAGAATCACTCACATTCTGCTTCACTGACCATCCTTTAGTCTCTGCTAGAGCTCCAGAGGACCCTCATCCAGGGCTTTGCTGCAGCCAGTGGTAGGGACTCCGAGCCACACCCTCTAGGCCAAGTTATACAGCTCAGGGTGCCTCATGGTCAACCTTTTGGAACTCTTGTTGTTTTCTGGAAGAAAATTCCAGAACCTACTCAGTAGCTAAGTATTGACCTGGCGTAGTTTTCCCTGGCTCCTGCCATTGCTGCCAAGTTGATAAACATAATGCAAAGGTCACAAAGGCTTCATCCTTGTAAGCCTTTGTGACCTTGGCCTGGCCATGGTGAGTATTGTGATGTGTTTTCACATGGGCCCAGAACTGCAATGTCTGCAGCTGCTGACATATTCTCATGATCCCGATGCAAACCACGCATGCCACCGAACCCATGCAGGTGGACGCTAAACAAGCACTGCCCCGACATGTTTTCCTGCTCTGTGAGTTGCTTCCTTGATGATAGCGTGGCATTCTTTAACCTTAGCTTATCAGGAGAGCATTGCAAGCTGTGGCGTGTCATGGTAGGTGTTGCTCTATTGGGGTGTGTGCTATTGTCACGGAAGAGCTAAGCTTTTTATTAAGTTGTGAATTTAGAATCAAACTGATTAAAAGTGAGGCTCAGGAAAAGGAGGTAAGAAAAGCACAAGGAAACCAGGAGCCAAGCACTTCACTGAAAGAACAAGGAACCCCAGCTACACCCTGGATGAGGACCCTTCTGTATCAAGAAGAGGCTGTTTCCTCCTGAACATCGGTGTCATGAGAGCGCCATAGACGGAAAGATGAGATTCCCTCCTGGAGGAGAAAAATGCTATCCGGGGTATCATGAAGTCAAATGGCAGCTTCGTGATAGATGATAGATTAGATAAGGTCGTAGTCAGTGTAGAGTGAACCCGATTACTAACGTTAGCAAGATGAGCTCTCAACCCTCAGAATATGTGTTCAGAAGTGTTAGGGTTAGACATTCAGTGCATGCACCCCACCTGAAATAGGTCGTAAGGTAAAGTTATGCAGCCAGAGAGATGTGTTCTACATGTGGCAGAACTAAAGGGCCAGATGCACCATGGGTAGAAGACCTAGGGCATCAGTCCTGCTGGTGAAGCCTTGGGCCTCACGGGTGTGCTGTGATGCTGGGTGGGGTGGGGTAGTGGTAAACATAGACCTGTGGCAACGGTTCCATCTATCTCCCTTGCATCCCCCTGTGCTGCTGCAGCTGCAGAATGAGAGCAGGAGCCAGAGAGAGGCAGTACCCTGGACTGAGAACTCCATGTTCCATCAGCAGCACAGTTGTAGCCTAAACTCTGAAAAGGGAGCCTGTCGGAACTCTCCAGGAGCAACTCGTCCTCTAAAACCTGGTTTCATAGCTCTGAACTGTCACTGCAAACTGTGCTTCCTCCTGTTAGCAGCCTGCCCCGGGAAACATTGCCGCAGGGGCAGAGTTTAAAACCCACCCCACCGAGGAAGGAACACTGACTATTTTTAATCCAGTGGACTTTCGGATGCGCTGGGTTTTTATTTTTTGTCTTCGTTGCTTTTAACCTTTGTTAATGTATAATCTTGACGTTTCTGTGATTGTATCACAGTCCTCTTGTTCGGGTTTGTCTATTGCTTGGCTAGGCTTTAGGATTGTTCTGTGTTTTTCCACCTGCTCTCGAGTCAACACTCTGCTGTTCTTTCTATGAGCGGCTATTGCTCTCCCTCATTCACCCCTATGTCATTTCTTCTCTCTCACACCCTGCACTTTCTCTTCTTATGCCTTAACTCGAGCCTTCCATGGCTTTAATGATCTTTGAACTCGGTGCACCCTGAAGTTACCCCAACTTCTTTTTCTCGGCTGCTTCTTCATTTCAACTTTTTTCTCAGTTGATGAAACTCTTCTCCCCAGCCTCCTTCCCTCCACTGCTGATCTCAGCAACCAAGTCTCCCAGCGATGCCACGACAACCCTTGTTTTTTATCCCTCAATTATTATTGAAGTCAAAGGGATGGCTATTTTCAACTGGCCAGCTGGGTAGTGGTCCTACCCAGTTGTTGTGGTTGTTTGTGTAGCTCATGCTCTTGGAGTAATAGAGGGTGCCTGGTGCCTCTTATGTGCATGGATTGAGGGTTTAACTGCTAAGTTATGCACTCACTCCAAGGTACTCTAGCCCCATTTTGAACTTTGCAGTTAATTCAACAGAAATAATATAGCTGATAACATCTAACCAACATACAAAAGCCCAGGTGCCCAAGTCCCAGGACAGGCTATGTAAGAAGCATGAAAGCATTGTAAAAAAAAGTCTGATGAAATCAGAGAATACAAGCAAACTATCAAATGAACTGAAATAGAATTCAAATAAATAAATGAAGAAAGAGAGTCAACCAGGATTTGATGTAGGAACTCAATGATAAGTTGAAGTTTAAGAAATGGTGGTTTTAGTAAGAAAACAAAAAACCCCAACTAAACAGAAACCCCCTCTTTACATAGCCCCACTAATAGAATGGATCAAGTAGAAGGCAGACTGTCAGGGGTGGAAAACAGATGTTGGAACATCCAGACATTGACAAAGATAAAGTAATAAAATATGAACAGAACACATGAAATCTATTGGACACCATTAAAAGATCAAATATATAAGTTATGAAAAAAATCATGTCATGGGTGACAGAACTTCCACCTAAAGGCATATACAATGTATTCAACAAGACCATACTGCCAAGTTCCCCAAGTCTGGAGAATCAGATGACCATTTAGAGTCAGGAGGCATTTAGAATACTAAACAGATAAGACCAGAAAAGAACCCACTGACTTCATAGTTCAGATATAACAGTAAACTAAGAGAGTAAAGACAATATTGAAATCTGAGAGAAACACTAAGCCATAAATAATGGCAAACCCATAAAAATTACAGCGTCATTCTTTACAGAAACTGGGGGAAAAGAACAATCTTAAGATACCTACGGAGGCACAAAACTCCACAAAGTCAAATAATTCTAAGGGAGAAAAAAACCAAACCAGACCAAACCAAACGAAACCAAAAACCAAACCCCCCAAACCAACCAACCAACCAACCAAAAAACCCCTGGAGATATCAACAAACTTGATTTCAAGTTGTACTACAGAGTCAGAAGAACAACAAAAACCAAAGCCAAAACCCAACCAACCATGTAGACCATAGAACAGGCCAGAAGAACAGGCCAGACCAGCACAGAGGACCCATCTATAGACTCTCACAACTATGGGTAATTGATTTTTGACAAAGATGCCAAAAATAAATATTAGAGAAAAATACAGTCTCTTTAACAAATGGTGCTGACAAAACTGGGTAGCTAGATTAAAGAGAATGAAACTGAATTCTTATCTCTCTCTCACCCTGTACAAAAATCAACTCTAAATGGATCAAAGATCTTGATGTAGGATCCGAACCCCTGGAAGCATTAGAGGAAAAAAAATCACAGAGAACACTTTAAGATATCAGCATGGGCAAGGACTTTCTGGTTTTAAATTAAATTTATTTAGAGTTGGAGGAGACACGTGCCATACCACATGTGTGAAGAGTTAATGAGAGTTGTTCTCCACTCTGTTGGTCCTAGGAGATGAAACTGGGGTCAAGCATCTTTACCCACGGAGTCACCTCACTGGCCTATCAAAGATGGGACCCTGGTCACTGCGGGAATAAGTGAGGGGACGAGAGAGGTTTCATAAAATTAAAAAGCTTCTGTATAACAAGGAAGCAGCCGAGTGTAGAGATGGCCCATAGGAAGGGAACGGATCCTTGGTGGCTAGATATCAGAGGGTTAATACCTGGGTGATAGAAAGCTCTCACATAATTAAATAGCAATAAATCAAGCAACCCAATCAATAAGTGGCCTAGTGAAATGAGTAGACACTTGTCAATAAATATATGGCTAATAAACATATGGGAGAACATTCAGCCATCAGAGAAATGCCAATTAAAGTACATGGAAATTCCACCTCCAGTTGGAATGGCAATCATTAAGAAAGTAAATAACAGCTGGACAGTGGTGGCACACACCTTTAATTCCAGCACTTGGGAGGCAGAGGCAGGTGGATTTCTGAGTTCAAGGCCAGTCTGGTCTACAGAGTGAGTTCCAGGACAGCCAGGGCTACACAGAGAAACCCTGTTTCAAAAAAAAACCAACCAACCAACTAATCAACCAACCAAAACAAAACAAAAAGGAAAGAGAGAGAGAGAGAGAGAGAGAGGAGAGAGAGAGAGAGAGAAAGAAAGTGAGGAAAAGAGAGAAGAAAGAAAAGAAGAAAGAAAGGCTGATGTAGAAAGAAAGAAGATGTAGGGTATGAGGGAACTTCTGATAGAAACATAAGCTAACCACTGTGGAACTCACTATGGAGTTTCCTCCAACACTGAATCTGAGCCAGCTGAACTATTCCTGGGTGTTTGCGCAGAGCACCACATCAACACACGATAGGACCACCGCACACCAGTGCTTATTGCAACAGGACCACAGTGGCTGAGGTATGGGGTCAGCCCAGTTGGCCACCACAGGTCACACAAAGGAAGTGTGGCTGGGTGCGCAGTAGAATTGTTTGAGCCACGAAGAATGAAGTTATGTCATTTACAGGACAACCAATTCAACTAGATATAATCTAGTAAGAAAATTAAGTCAGTTTCAGAAAAAAAAAAAAAGATTCCATGTTTTCTCCTCAGTTGTGGCTCTCATACTTTATATTGGTGCATAAAACCATATATGTATTATATATGTATATATGGCATGCAAGACGTGAGACTAAGTAAGGGAAAAGGGAATAGAGAGGTAAGAGATGGGTGGGCAGCAGGGCACAGGGCTGATATACACACTCTCACATGAAGTTGTCTTATATAACCAGGATGCCTTGCTACAGGTTCCAAAAAATGAGGCTAATAAACCATTGAATGGCCCCACCCCCACCCCCACCCCCACCCCCACCCCCAAACTGTGAGACAAAGTAAACCTTTGAGAAGTTAATTAACTCCGGTATTTTGTTACAGTACTGCCAAGTTGCCAAGTGGTAACAGTTCGAGTTTGGGTTGGTGCAGAGCTCGGTCAGCATCTGGTGATTATTTTCCTTCCTATTATAACTTCTATTATAGTCTCTATAGTATATATTTTACTGGCTAGTATGTTGCTTTAAGAGCCACAAGTGAGTACTATACACCAACGACAGCTAGATTGCTTATGTTATAGCACCTAGGAGGCTAGGAGAGGATTTTCTTCTTGCGAACTCAGGGGAGGGAAGGAGGAAAACTGGAAGTGTTTACTGACAGACGGGGCTAGCTGGCAGTTTGGCAAGTGTTCTTACAACACACAGCACCACCAAGCTAGCAGATCATTACCTGGACACAGCGTTTCAGTCAGTAACTCCAGAGAGCCACCCTGTAGAAGCTGACTTAGAGGAGCCTTGACTCCTGGCTCAGACCAGCCTGGCCTCAAGAGGAGCATGCTCAACCAGAGTTTTCACAGCCAGACAGCCACACCTATTTGGTCTTCAGCAAATTTCCCAGGATGATACTGCTGATGTCCTCAGAGTTGTGTGGGAAAGAATGACCTCTTCGGGTCACAATGCCTGCTTTTTCTCAAAGCATCCCAAGGTGGCGTTTACCTACCCCCTCCGCCTCCCTTCCCCCACGCGGGGAAATGCATTCATAGGAGTTTGCTCAGTTTCTCAGGGGAAATGCATTCATAGGAGTTTGCTCAGTTTCTCAGGCGCGTGCAGCCTCCCCTCGCTCCTGTGGGCGTTTAAGGCTGAGATAAATTCCTTGTCCTTTACTCTAATCCCAACTACACAGCCCTTGAGGCTGACTGCACATAGGAGAGTGATGGAATGTTGAGGACTTGGGAAAAAGCTCCCAGGATGACAGGACACTTCCTGTCTGCAACATGCAATACGACCCAATCAGATGCCCAGATCAGGCGTCGAATCCAGGTGGCTCAGACAGGGTTGTGGTCATGGCTGGGTCTCATGATTCATCCCGACCACATCATGTTAGTGGGACCCTTCAGAAGGAACACCGAGCACCATTATGCCTGTATATGAAGGCCTTTCTGGCCATGAGCCACAGCGGAAAAGAGTCTAAGGGGGGATGGTGGGTAGCCTGTGGGAGGACTGGCTGGCAGAGTGATTAAGGCTCTGTTGTTCTGTATACCCTTAAACAAGCTAAGAGAGAGCAGAGCACAGCCAGCCAGCAGAGACCCCCAAGCCTGAAAGGACACAGGGTATCCACCACAGAAGACTGCTTGGGTATAGGTTTAAGCCAATAGACTACACTTGGTATTTGCGATACTACTGTAGCCTGAACCTCTTTAGGCACAGAACCCATATTGTGGATTGACATACTTCAGCTAATGAGAACAGTTAGTCAGAAGCAGAACTATAGATGCCAAACATTAAGTTTAGTATATCTAAAGACTTTCCCAAAACTCTGGACTTTGATAAATCAGGCCTTTGTTTTCATTGTGGCAGGCGGTACTGTCTACATGCTGAGTTTTACAGCCTGAATGGTACTTCCATCATGGAATCAGTTGTGCTAAGGGCTGGGGCCTGTTACAATAGGAAACAGAATCCAGGGACCTTGACGCTGAGGGTTACTGATGTTGCCTTACAGCCGTTTAAGGGCCCAGCCCAGGCTAGGGCTGGCGTGAGTCGGAATACGCCCGTCCTCTAGCCAGCCAGTGGATCCTACCAACGGCCATCGGCTGCTAACTTATTGAACCCCGCACTATTCCAGTCACCATGCCAAGGACTTGGCATGTTATCTGGATTGTTTCCACGACTCTGTCTGTCTTTTTAGACTAGAAAACAAGAGCAGAAAATGCTGACATTTGTTAAGTGGTGGAGGAGGGTTTGTATCCAGGACAGCCTGGTTTCAAATAATTTATTTATCACACTGGGTAGATATTCTCTCTCTCTCTCTCTCTCTCTCTCTCTCTCTCTCATATTCATACACTATGTGTGGGAGACAGAGACAGACAACAGCAGACAGATAGGTAGACAGACAGACCCATACACACACACACACACACACACACACACACAGAGAGAGAGAATATATGAATGACTATCAATACCCTATCGAGAGAGAGCTTGACTTGGCTGTCTTCGATGATCCCAGGCACTCTTCAACCACAGCTGCTTAGAAATGCATAGTGATGGTTGACCAGAAAGCTCCGAGAATCCTAGGGCAACTTGGCTTATCTTGTCTCCGATCTGGTATACAGGTTGCCAGAGCTCCTTCCTGGAGCCTCAGAATTCTGGTGTAAGCTGCCAAGGGCGACAGATAGCTTGAAAAATGAATGAGCCATGTTGAGAGGGAACTGGACTGCCTGTGGTGCCAGGGGCTGGCCAGTCTCTTACCTGCCTGGTCATTTGGCACCATCTCCCTCCTGTCTTTTCAGTCAGCCGTGGATTGAGGTCCAGGGCAGTGGCAGCATACCAGGGACCAGTGCACTGCATTGCAACCATTGTGCGGACGGAGGGCCTGACAGGGCTGTACCGGGGAGCCAGCGCCATGCTGATGAGGGACATCCCGGGATATTGCTTCTACTTTATTCCCTATGTGTTTCTGAGGGAGTGGATCACACCTGAAGCCTGCACAGGGCCCAGTCCCTATGCAGTGTGGCTGGCAGGGGGCATTGCAGGTAAGGGCCCCAGCCATGGAAGTCCCGTCCCTGGGTCCTGGGCCTGCTAGAGTAATGGTAGAGTGTACAGATGAGCCCACCCCAACCTCCCGAGTCCTGAGGAGACAGGCCTCATCCAGGCAAGTGTGCAGGAGCCTTCCTTTCACTCTTTGCCACACCCAGTAGAGAGAATGGCCCTTTGACCTCCTGCGTCCTGCCCTTCAGGGTTATGAGAGTTGCTGTGTGAATTCACTGGACTCAGAGGCAGTGGGTGCATTCTAGCATGTTCTCTGCATTGATGAGCACTGGGAGACGCTATTATCTCTGTTCGCTTTTGCTAAATGTCAGGCTTTGCTAGGTATGGGGGAGGAGGACGCCAATCTCCACACTGCCCTGAGATACCCAGGGGCCTGGCAGTCACAAAGATCCTAGGCTAGCTCTACTCGCTTGTTTTGTCACCTGGGCTCGGTACTGCCTATGATGTGCCACAAGCCCCATACATTCAGAGGGAAGTCAGCATGCACTAAGTGGTTTGCCACATACCTTCTTTGATGTGGCTCCCTACTGCCTCTCAGGCATCTTTCTTCCTCTTCCTCCTCCTCCTCCTCCTCCTCCTCCTCCTCCTCCTCCTCCTCCTCTTTTTACATTTCTTCCTCCAAGCGATCTGTGTTTTAAGCTCACAGCAAACATACACAAAGCCCATGCCTCAACCAAACAATAGCGATCTGTCTGCCCATGCCCCTGTGTCTGAGGGCTCATCCTTGGACCCATTTCCCAGGGAGAGCTCCCCAAGTTTCCATCCGTTCTCAGTGTGCGGAGAGCACATGCCTAGGGCCTGCTAACCTTATTTCATGACATTCCCAGGCTGGTCCTCCTTCTCAGTGATCAGTCTTTGTGACAAACAGGCTTTGTTCAGCTCCCTCCCCCCACCCCCTCACTCAAATTAAAACCTGCCATAGCCGCAAGCCTTTGGTCACAGATTTCACGCTGGGCTCTACCTGCTTGGGAGACTTCAGAAGCAGTTGCTAGTCCACTGATAATGTTGCCGCCCGCCCAGTCCTGTGTGAAGCTCCGCCATAGTCTGGTCTCCTGCTCCAGGCTCTCACCGGCCTCATAAACACAGCACTGCTGCCCAGTGTACAGAGGAGGCGTGGGAGGCTTCCGCTAGGTCCCCGAGTAGCTGGAGAGAGAAGATCAGAAGTCACGTTCCTGGCCAGCCCACTCCCCCCACCACTTACGGGGGTAGGGTGGGGTGAGGAAGGGGGCACTGGAGGACAGCATCCTTAGGAAGCCAGGCCTTGAAGACCCAAGACAGCCAGCTTGGTTTCTCTGACTTCGCAGGGGCCATTTCCTGGGGGACAGCAACCCCGATGGATGTCGTGAAAAGTCGAATCCAGGCTGACGGGGTCTATTTAAACAAATACAGAGGAGTCCTGGACTGCATCTCCCAGAGTTACCGGCAGGAAGGCTTTAAGGTAAGGTGCACGCAGCCGCCCTGGGTCAGCAGCCGCCTGGCAGAGGGTTCACACCTGCAGCCGGTGAGGCTGGAGGAGGAGACTGGAAGGGCAGGTGCTGGAGGTTACTCGCGTGTCCTTGGTTAAGTTTAGTCCTCAGTATTTCATATTTTATGAAGCAATCGTAGATGGGACCCTTCCCCCCCCCCCACCTCCTGATTTCTTTGTCAGTAAGTTTATGAGTGGTATATAGAAATGCTACTGGATTTTGTATGTTGATTTTGTACCCTGATATTTTGTTGAAAATATGGATCATGTTTTGGGGTGGAGTGCTTAGGTTTTTACGGAGAAGATCATGCTAATCTGCAAATAGGGACGACTTGGCTTTCTTTCTTTCTTCCTTCCTTCCTTCCTTTCTTTCTTTTTTCTATTTGTATTCTTTTTATTTCCTCTCTTGTCATATTACTCCAGTGAAGACTTCAAGCGCTGTATTGAATGGGAGAGGAGAGAGCAGACACCCTTGTCTCATTGTAGATTTCAGAGAAACGTTTTCAGTGTCCCCTGATTTGGGATGATTGGCTGCAGGCTTGCCATATGTAGCCTTTAGTGTGCTCCTTCGAGTCTTAGTTTCTTCTAAGGAGGACTTGATGGCTGTCATCATTGAAGGGATGTTAAACTTTGTCAAAGGCCTTTCCTGGATGGATTGAGATGATCATGTGATTTCTGTCTATTTGCATGTTTAATCAAGCCACCCGTGGGATGAAACCAACCTGGTCATGGTGTATGAGCTCCTCATTGTGTTCTTTAATTAGATTTGCAAGAGTTTTATTGAGAATTTTTGTGTCTGTGTCCATTGGGGAAACCAGCCTATAATTTCCTTCTCGTTGTCTTTGGCCACCGGGGTGGGTGTCAGGGTCGCGTTGCTTCTGTAGGGTGCATTCGGGGGTATGTCTTCCTTTTCTATTTTATGGAAGTTTCCGGACGGAGCATCAGCTTCAGCTCGTTAACTACTTAACGCATCAGCGAGTCCATCCGATTCTGGGCTGCTCTTCGACAGAGACTTTTTATTCTAGCTTTGGCTGCATTGAGTGAGCTGTATCTCTTCAAATTGTTTGTATCCTCTTGAATTAATTTGGTAAGCCATGGTGTCTATGATCATAAACATTTCTTCCAGACTTCCCAGTTGTTTGGAACACAGATGTTCTAAGTATTTCTCAAGGAATGCTTCTGTGTCATTGAAACCTGTGACAATTTCAGTCTTTTCATCTCTCTTTTTTTTTTTTTTCTTGGTTTTTCGAGACTGGGTTTTTCTGTGTAGCCCTGGCTGTCCTGGAACTCACTCTGTAGACCAGGCTGGCCTCGAACTCAGAAATCCGCCTGCCTCTCTCTCTTTCTCTCAGTGTGGCCAGGGGTTTGTCAATCTTGTTTATTGTTTCAGAAAACCAACTCTTTGATTGATGAATTTTTTTTTTTTAATTTCCATTTCACTAATCTTTGCCCTGGTCTTTATGGGGTTTTTTTGTTTTATTTCCTTCCTTTCTTTTCTTTTTCTTTTCCTTTCTTTTCTTTCTTAGCCACTCACTGCTTGGGAGTTTGGCTAATTCTTGTTTTGTTTTGTTTTGTTTTGTTTTCCTAAACTTTGAAGTGCACTGTTAGGGTATTTATCTAAAACTACTCTGGTTTTTGTAAGTTGGCATGCATAGCTATGGATGTTTTCATTTTCATCTGATTCGAGGGATTTTTAAATTTTCTCCCTGGTTTTTTTCAATAAACATTCAAGAATTGTGGGTGAGCATATTGTTTGATCTCCATGCATCTTCCCAGTTCCTGTACTTTATATTTTTATTCAATTTTAGTTTTATTTCACTATGATTTAATAAGGCACAGAGATTGTTTTTATGCTTTTATATTTGCCAAGATTTAATTTGTGTCCTAGTGAAAGACCCCCAGAACTGGGGAGATCCTTACTCAAGTCTCGGGATGACGCGACTACCCAATGACTCTCGAGAAACCGAACTTGCTGCAATCACATGAGGTTTATTGGGGATACCAGTACCAGGTCGATCTCATGACCTTGCCAGTCAGAGGAGTTCGACCCCGAACACAAGAAGCGTGGGGTATTTAACCCACAAGTTGGGGGCAGGGAGAGGGTTACCAAGGAAACAACATAAACAGTGGAAACTTTCAGAGGGACCCAACCCAAGGTATTCAGTTAGGGAGGGGAACATATTCATTCTAGGAATGCAATCTTCATCTACTGGTTGACAGGGTGGAGAGTCTCATAAACCACTAGACCTTCATTCTTAGTTCTGCCCTCATAGTGAATCATTCAGGAGGGGCAGGTATCAGGAACCAGAGCCCTGAGGCTCTGGGTTAGCAAAGTTCCTGGAACTAGCTACTCCACCTTTTTTTGGCTTGTGGCAGAGGTTTTCCATGCCCACTTTTAGGTAAAAGTTATACATTATACATTCTAAGATTCTCCAGCCTTTTACTAGAATGTGGCCTATTTCTCAGGCTCCTGAGAAGAGTGTATATTTTGTATTCATTGGGTGGAATATCTCATTGATATCTGTTAAATCCATTTAATCTATCTTGTAATTTAAGGTGGAGGGCTTTTATTTGTTTACTTTTAGGTTGGTGGTCCATCTTTAGATGAAAGTGGATTACTTAAATTACCCACGGTTATTATATCGGGATCTGCATGACCTTAAATTTCCTTGTGTTTATTTTTGAAGTTGAGTGCCATTTGGTGCATCTGTATTTACAATTGCTGTGTCTTCTGGATGGACTGCTCCCTTCCTTTGTAAGCAGTGACCTTCTTATCTCTTCCAGTTTTGGTTAGATGTCTCATGTACCTTATCAGATATCAGAATAGCTCCACCAGCTGATTTTTATCTTCTATTCTGTGCCAGCCAGCATTTGTCCTCCGCCTTTAGACTCTGGGTGTGGGGTGTGTTTCTTTCAGATGACAGGCAGCTGGGCAGATCTTTTAGTCCAGTCAATCTGAATCTATATATTCATGAGTTGATGTCATTTACATTTAAGGCTAATACTGAGAGGAGCTTACTGATTCCTGTCATCTTGTTATTTTTCTGGTGGGTTGGGTTATTGTCTGTCCTTTTCTGTTTCCCCTCTTAGGAATGAGGTTTTGATGGTTTGCTGGACCCGACAGAATCATTCCTAGCTCTCCTTTCTTCATCTGTTTCTTTCTGTCATGTATTCTTTCCAATGCTCTCATTATGGAGACTGTCTTTATCCCCATCTTTGTGCAATAGACCTGTATCTCCTCTGTGGTGCTACCGCTGCGGTCTGCAGACACTGGACATTGCAGTTTCATGCATGGAAGTGAGAGCCTGTTGAACTCGTGACCTTGTCTTTCCTGTGGTTTCCTGTGATTTACATTGTTGCTTATTCTGTGTTACATGAGTGTGTCTTGTCTACGAGAGCTGTCTTAATTTTGCTTTTGTGTGTATGTGTGTGTGTGTGTGTGTGTGTGGTATGTGTGTGTGTATGAGTGTGTGGTATGTATGTGTGTAT
>NW_022196913.1:61101760-61106188 GCF_008632895.1 Mastomys coucha
GTGGTATGTGTGTGTGTATGAGTGTGTGGTGTGTGTGTGTGTGTGTGTATGAGTGTGGTGTGTGTGTGTGTATGAGTGGTGTGTATGTGTGTGTGTATGAGTGTGTGGTGTGTATGTATGAGTGTGTATGTGTGTATGAGTGTGGTGTGTGTGTGTGTGTGTGCATGTACACCAGAGCCCCAGAGCCCTTTGCTGTCCATATTTAGCTTTGCAGTCTGTGGATAGGACAGGTTGTCTCGTTCTTCTAAAACCTTCCCAGGCCAGGCAGTGGTGGGTCATGCCTTTAATCCCAGCACTTGGGAGGCAGAGGCAGGCGGATTTCTGAGTTCAAGGCCAGCCTGGTCTATAGAGTGAGTTCTAGGACAGCCAGGGCTACACAGAGAAACCCTGTCTCAAAAAATCAAAAAACAAACAAACAAACAAACAAACAAACAAAAAACTTCCCAAACTGTACCCCCTTTGGTGGCCAATAGTCTAGTTAAGTCAGTGGTTCTCAGCTTGTAGATCACGACCCCTCTGGGGGTTGACTGACGCTTGCACAGACCACCTACCAGGTAGCTACATTGCAAGCATAACAGTAACGAAATTACAGTTATGAAGTAGCAACGAAAATAATTTTATGGTTGGGGGGTCACTACAACATGAGGAACTGTGTTAAAGGGTCGCAGCATCGGGAAGGTTGAGAACTGCTGCACTAGGGGCTCTCACCTGCATGTGCTGGGAATGTGAGTAGCAAGTAGAGCCCTGAGCCCCGAGCAGGTGGAGGACCTACCTGTCTGTAGTTGCAAGGCCTCCTGGGTAGTAATCACCACCTGGAAGTCTGCACCTGTGGGTTAAGTAGACCGATGGAGCTTCTGAAGCAGACCGGTGACCAGAAGCTGAGCCGTCTACTGGCTTGAGCTTTAGTTAAGAACTCAGAGAGGACTCGTGCAGCAGGTTGATCTAGTCTTCATCTCTCAAGGGAGAAACCCAGAGGCTCACAGTTTAGGAACACACACCACTAAACTACAACCAAAGGAAGACCTGATGCCTTGGCCCCATTCTCTGCCCACGCTGAGGGTTGTCTTGGGCCACCTGAGCTGTCTCCCGAAAGGAGACATCAGCCCCTGAACTAAGGAAGCTGAACCCTGGGTGACTGGTGGTGTGGTGAGACTGGAGCAGGGCTGGAGAAGAGAGCTCGTGGCGGTCAAGGGTCATGAGAGGCCAGGGTCAGTGGCCTGGTGGTCCTGCTCTTCACGGGACTGAGGTCCTAAACACTCACAGCTACCACTGCCAGGGCTCCCTCTGCATTGGCTGTTCTTCGGTCATCCGTTCACTTGCTTATCCTTGTTATCCATTCACTTGCTCATCCATTCACTTGCTCATCTATTTACTTGCTCATCCATTCACTTGCTCATCTATTCACTTGCTCATCTATTCACTTGCTCATCTATTCACTTGCTCATCCATTCACTTGCTCATCCATTCACTTGCTCATCTATTCACTTGCTCATCTATTCGCTTGCTCATCCATCCACTTGCTCACCTTTGTCATCCGTTCACTTGCTCATCCTTGTCATCCGTTCACTTGCTCATCTGTTCACTTGCTCATCTATTCACTTGCGTATCTTTCAGGGACTCACTTAACAAGCAGTTATAGAAGGTCTACTCAGGCCTGAGACCCTGTGATTGCTGAGACCAGGGAAACCACACCCACAGACCGTGCTCCTTGCCCTATCAGAGGCTACGGAGTCCTAGACCATGAGGAACAATGAGGACATCCTGTGATCTGGAATCTGCTGTTGTCCACTCTGGCATGGCCATGGTCGGATAGACTGAGGCTGCAAGCAGGTCTGGAGAGCATTCAAAGCAGAGGAGACCAGAGGTGGCCTAGAGAGGCAGATGGGATGGGACAGGTAGACCAGAGGTGGCCTAGAGAGGCAGATGGGACAGGTAGTCAGAGAGCATACAAGGCTGGCATAGGAGGGCCATCACAGGCTGAGGAGTATAGAGTGTCCCAGTAGCAGGTAGCCATGGAGGCTTCATGAGGAGTGTCTTGGCCCCAATGTCCTGAATGCTGTTTTATGAGACAAGCCATGCTCCCAGGCCAGGCCCACCTAGTACTGCCTTGGAGCAGAATCAAGCCAAGGTTACAGGGAGTCTGGGCACCAGCCTGGAATTTTCCCCTTGGAGCTGGACTTAGTCACTCTGAGTGAGCCTGAGGAATTTCAAGATGGTCAAGCATGAAAAGGAGTGCTGACATTACCCACATCCCACGTGGGTCTGCCCGAGTGGCACCAGGATGGGTTCCACCCACCTCTCCTAGGCTAAGCTGCATCCTCTGGCTGCCAGCGGCCCCCCAAAACTGGGCACATGCACAGACATTTGCCTCTTTCTGAAACTGAGCCACTCTGTGTCTTAAACTTTGAAAAGATTCAGTGTGAGGGAAGGCTCGGTTCATATCCTGACAGCTCTCCGATCTTGCTTTGGGTAGGGTTTGCCTTTTGAGTGTGCAGTTTCCAGAGTAGGGCATAAGGGGCAGCTCTCTAGACCCCTTTGTGTTCCTGTCATTGCCTGGAATATTGCCATTGCTTCAGACCGGGCTTGTCTAAGAAGCTATAGGTTGCCTCTGTGTCCACCTGGCACAAAGCAGAAATGTATGGGGTGTCAGGAGCTCATGGGAGGCGTTACCTATGGACAGAAGACAAAACACAAGTGACTAGTCACAACAGAGGCAGAGGCTAACAGCCTCTCTGCTCAGATCATGCCACCTTAGCCCCCACAGGTGATGAGCAGTCACTGGGTACCCACTGGTTCAGTGGGTACTAGGAAAGGCCTTTTCTGGGTTGTTCCCTGGAACACCTTTTAATTGGCCCAACGTTGCCACTATTGTAGTTAAATACACGTGTAACCTCGTGGTTTTCCACTTGTCCACACTGTTCCCCAAAGTAATGACTCTAAGACTTCTTATCTATGAATGAATGCTTAGCCCAATACCTCTGGCTCTGTTCCCTGACTAGCACATATCTCAATAATCCAGTTTATTCTAAGTGTGCCACATGACTTGGTACTTCCTTCTTAGTTTCATGTATCTGTCTTCTCCTTAGAGTTTGGGGTGAATCTCCAGCCCTATCTCCCAGATCCTCTCTCTGTACTGGAACTCCCACCTCCCTATTTCCTGCCTATGCTAATAGGCCGATAGCGTTTTTTATTGACAGGTGAAGCTTCCACACAGTACAAGAGATTCTCTAAAAATGCTATAATTAGAGATGTTGTCACTTACCCATACTATGACCCTCTCCATGCCTGTGATCTTAAGCATTGTCCTTGATCTGTCTCATCCTCTACCACTTTGGAGATGTTTCAGGAAGCACATGTAACTATCATTGTGGGTGGCCCGGTGCTTTATTTCAGATTCCAGAACCCTGGGGGAAGGAGGAAGGAGGAGAGAGGACGGAGGGATGGAGGGAGGGAGAGAGGGAGGGAGAGGGAAAGATACAGACAGAGAGGCAGAGAGACAGAGAAAACAAACATAGGTGTAGACTGGTTGTGTAAACAAACAACCAGTATAGACTTGCTTGGACCTCAGTTGGAGGAAGCCTTCAGTGGATGCCCATTAGAGCCCCTGAGGACAAGCGCCATCGCAGGTGTCATGAGTTAGAAACATGCCAGAGTCTTTCCACATTCAGATTTTTTGGGCTCTGGCCAGAACTGGGCTACCCTGCACTTGCAGTCACCTCCCTCACCCCTAGAGGCAGTGTTGCTGAGAGCATGGGTTGGTACTCGGAGGGTTAACCCTAGAATAACACACCCCACCCCACCCCCACACACCCTGCAAAGGTGTTTTTCAGGGGCATCACTGTGAATGCAGTGCGCGGCTTCCCCATGAGTGCCGCCATGTTCCTGGGCTATGAGCTCTCACTGAAGGCGCTGCGGGGTGACCATACCGTGAGAAGCGGATGAGTGATCAGGTCAGTAGGCATCCTTCCTGGCCAGGGTTGGAGCTGGGCCTCTCCATTCTTCCAGTGAGTCTAGGAGCAGAGAGGCCTGCCTTCTCACTGTCACGTTGCAATTCTGAAGTAGCTGTGGCTGGCAGTGGCGTGTGGGCCTCCAGGGACTAAGCCGGGCACAACTCAGCCAGTCCATCTCTGCTCTGGTTTCCCCTTGCAGCTTCCCTTGGAGTGAAGCACTTTTAGCATCCATAATCTGTAGACACTGACCCCAGTGGCCACCCCGTGCCTACACAGGGCCATCCCCCACTTCTGACTAAGCCTGCTTTACTCCTTTGCAAAGCTCCAAGGACAGCCACTTAAACCGGAGGCTTCTCTTTTCCTTGCTCACGAGGAAGGATCAGTATAGCTCCGTACAGCTGACTTCTTGCTCAAATACTCTCAGCAGTTGCCCAGGAGCCAGAACTTGTTACCCCTCATCCTCTAGCCAGGCTCCCCC
>NW_022196913.1:61106209-61142577 GCF_008632895.1 Mastomys coucha
CCCCCATCTGTGTTCCCATGGTGCATGGAGCCAATTCCCTCTTGGTCTTGGTTTCACCAGCTGTTTGTCCTTCAGGGCTACTTGTAGACCTCCTCCTCCAGGAAGGCAGCTTGATTTTTTTGCTGAGATGTGGTCCGCCTACTACAGACCTCCTAGCTGCCTCCGTTACCCTCCATGTTTCCCAGTTGGTGCCTCTGCATAGCAGGTTTCCTCTCAGCACTGCCCCCAAGCCCCATTGTTGCTTCTTCCTGGGCTCAGACTTGTCACTTGCCAAGCTTGGAAGATGGAGGGATCAGTCACTGGACTTCCACATCAGCCGAGAAGCCTGTCACTCTGCCCCTGTGGCCGCCAGTTCTACCAAGGAGGAAGGCCACCATCAGGGAAGCCTAGAAGCCCCACTCCTGTCCTCCAAACCCGTGCCGCAGGGGCTGCTGGGAAGCACAGACAGCGCAGCATGCCAGTTCCTAGATGCAGGCAGAGAGGGCCGGCAGCCAGGCCAACCACAGAGAACCTAGAAGCTGGCCTTAAATAAACCTTTGCAGCCTTTCACTAGGATTCCAACACTCAAAGCTTCTCCGGCTCTTTGCCCCCTTTATATAAAATAAAAAGGGGGTAGTAACACAATTCACAAAATTAGAGCTCTTGGTGAAGCGTCCTTGTATTTGGATGAAGTCCAGGACAAGATGGGGCAGAGCAGAACCACAGTCTTATTCCTAACGCTGTGCCCAGATAGTCCCCGTCCCCCGATCGCTCTCCAACAGGGAAAAATAAATGTTTCAAATCCTAGAACAAAACCAATGCACTTTTGTATTGTAGGAGGATATAGAAACTACAGAAAGAGCAAAGCAAGAATTCCTGCTTTCACCAGAAGATCCAACTGCAGCCTGAGACCCAGAGCCGACTTGCACAGCACAGCTGCTTTCCTGCCTCATGGCCCGGAACCACGTCCGCGTCACGTGGTTTAAATCTTCAGCTACAGAAAGGCTTCAGAACCAAGACCTCAGATCCCGGAGTGACTGGGCACTTGTCCTAGCTGTCACACTAGGCCACTCTTGGCCACCCTGAGGACTGGCTCTGTAAGGAGGCTGGAGGAAGTTTCTAGAGAGCCATCTTATGGCGTTTGAGAGCGGTATCGGAGCCAGCTAGCAGCTTTTCTTTCTGAATGTCTTCTCCCTGTCTCCTTAGGAAGAAACTAAAACCAAAACCAAACCAAACCAAACCAAAACCCTCCAAGGGCAGCAGTGGGGTTGGGGAGCAGGGAGAGGCTGTCTCAAGAGGGAGGGAGGCATCCTGGCAGCGTTGTTGTCTTGAACAGGGTGTTTAACATCCAGCCCTAACCAGGAGCCGTGGACACCAGGTCTGCCAGCAAGCTTCAGCTTTAATGTACAAAGGTTTGGAGCAGACCACAATCTGGGTGGCAGAAACGTGAACTCTTTGAATGTGTGAACAACAATGCCGCCCTCCTCTTCCTCATCCAGTCCCCAAATGGAGGAGACCTTGGAACACTCACTGCAGACCCTAAGAAATGGTGGGATGGGGACTGTCTCCCGAGTCCTAGGCACAAGAGTCAATAAAAATTGTTTCTAAATATATGCCTGTATCAGGATGTGGCTCCCTAGAGTCTCAGGGAGAGGGCACCTTCCTTCCCATCCATCCCTAGTTTTGTATCCTTCCATGCTTCTTATAGCAGAGCCGTGAAGCCTAGTGAGAATTGTCTGGGGGCAGTTATTTTGTCATGGGATGGCTTGAGGAGGTGGGTCCCAATCACTCATAAGCAGTCTTTAGGTTTCCCCATGAGTCCTGTGTCATCAGTCCATGCCTTACCAAGATCCTGATCCCAGAACCCTCCTAGAACAGAGCTGTTCTATACTCCGCCCCGATGTGTATCATCCAGACCCGGGAGCTTGCTTTCTTTCTACACGGAGCTTCATAACCAAAGAAAGGAAGTGCATTCTCCCCATGACACCTTGTCTGAACATTTACAAACACACCCACACAGCCCTCCCAACTGACTGCAGCGCGTGATGAGCACTACCATGTCTCCGTGGCTCGAGAATCATCCCCATGTGGGTTGTCCGAGCCTAGATCCTGCTGGCTGCAACTCAAAAGAGGGCTCTCTATGTGCCCTCTCTCCTCTCAGGGCTACTGTAATCTGACCAGGCCTCATCCCACTGCAGACGCTGACAATACCTATAGAATCAGCAGGAGTGAATTCCTGGAGAGCAGGAAGATCCAGCCATCACCACCCAGTGCCAGGTGGGCCACGGCCACCATCCTGAGTTTGGACTCACTTCCTTTATGAGTGCAGACTCTGTTTCTCTCCCCAGTCCAGTGCTGGAAGGAAGCAGCAGACCATGGACCAGGCAGCCACCACCTCTTTCAGCTCTGGATTAGAACCTGAGAAAACCAGGCAAAACATTCTGGGCCCCTGGATGATGAAAACCCAGCGTAGACTTGCGCTCCCTAATAAAAACACCAAAAGCCCTTTGGGTTGTTTCTGTGTGACATACCTGGCTTCTGAGAGACCTTGGTCACCCTCCTCTCGATTCAGTTTAGGTCTGTGGGGATGTTGCCAGCACAGAGAGAAACCAGCTGTTCTAAGGGGGTAGCATGTATCATTTTCTTCCCAGTCCTCAAGAGGGGAAGGAAAAGTTCAGTGTTTAGAAAGGAGCATACAGGAGAGGAAAATCCAAAGCCTGAGCAGGGTCATGTGTTGGTGTCGTGAGTGGCAAATGGCAGTCAGAGCTTGCAGGGGCGAGTGTTCTGTGGACATGGTTCTTACATGGGAGTCATAATAAAATGCACAGTCTGCTCTCCGGTGTGACTCTGTGCTTCCGCCTTACCTCCTATGGGAACCACGTAGGAGATAGTATTGCTATTGTGTGGCCTGTTTCCACGATGTCACTTCCTGTGTTCTGTATCTGCAGCCGTACCTACTGCACCCCAGAACCCCTCTCAGCACACTGCTGAATGTGGCTTCAGAGTCCCGCCCAACACCGTCACCTGGGCAGCCACCACCAGCCGAGCAGAAGTATGGTCCAGGGTGATCTTAAACCCCAGTGAGGGAACCGTTCTCATAGCTGTGTAAAAAGCATACCTTTAGGATCTTCCTTGGTTTGCCCCAAGAAAGAGGTGGTAGGGAGACCCACCACCTCTGTGTGATCACAACCGCCCTCCCCCGACTCCCACTCCCACCCCCAGAGGCCGCCATGGCCACTCACTCTCCCCTGTGTAGATCACAGTGCTCTCTCCACATCCATCCTCCACAGCTCTTGGAGTTCAAAGCCCACCCCTGGGTAGCTCTGAGCCCATGGGTATGGGGCCCCTGGTCACTTAGTCATCGCGTATGTTGAGCACCTGCCGTGTGCAGGCACAGTCCCCAGGGGTAAGAGTGGAGGAGCTCCAGGGAAGAGGCTGGCTTGCTTCCCACCTCAGCATCATGGGCAGGTACTGAGGGTGCTGGTGAGGATGCTCCTGGTGTGTCACAGGATGCTGAGATGACCCCCGAGTGCCGCCTCTATCCCATGCCAGGATGGGTCAAGTAGGCGTGCCCCGGTGCCTGCCTCGGCTGCACAGTTGGGTTGGAAGAGTGGTGTGTTCAGAGGCCAGGCAGGATCTCCCACTGTGTGTTCCTGGATCGGCAGAGAGTTTACTCCTCTGTAGTGAATGCATAGTGGGCAGCTGGAAGCACCTCTGCTTGTCTGTGACATCGCTTGCTGTACAGTCCTTGGAAGCTCCCATGCGAGCATAAGGAAATGAGAGTGGAGAGGAAGGTGGTACCTTAGAAGTCAGATGAAGTTAGTTTTTGGTCTAGAGGACAAGAAACACTGTCCCTCAAAAGCCTGTTTGGCTGCTATGTCATAGAATCGCCACTCGATGGCAGCAGAGATCAAGTAAATCCTGAGGCTGGCTGTGAGCTGGTGACCTTATCCTGGTAGAAGATGGGTCCTGGGCACGTCCCTGCCTGTCTCACTGTCCCTTGAGTTCCAGCCTCAGTGCCTAGCTGCAGAATCTCGACATGTTCTGCCTGCTTGGGCTTCAGTTTTCCTCATCTATAAAAACAAAACAAACAAACAAACAGCCCTCCTCTCTGATTCTGGGCTGTTCAGTTTTTGCCCAGAGGTTGACCAAGGGTGGATGACGCCTCTGTGTACCCTGGGCCTGGTCCATGTGAAACCCTGAGAGCCATAGCTGTCCCTTTGTGTCTTCATAAGCAGGCTTTGGAGCGGGGTAGATGCAAATACTGAATGGATCTTTGCACACTCGGGACACAAGACGGACTATTGGTCCGGGGTCTAACTCCCAGAATCCTCTGTGCTAAGCTGTTGTCAAAGAAGATTCCAAAAGCATGTGATCCCGTTGTGAAGTGCAGGGAACATCCTGTACATGCAAAGAAAGATGGCTTCTGGCCACTGGCTGAGCATAGAGAGGGCCCCCCTGCGCTTGGTTCCCCTGAGCATGGAGGCGCAGCCCTTAGGTAACCCAGGTCCTAAGAACGGTGTTCACAGCCCCACAGCTCGCCTCTCTTGAGCGTACCTACATACTTATAATGGTTGCTGAGTCATCAAGCCGCATCCTCTGGTGCGCGGGACACGGGGTGCAACTTGTTTTTATTTTTTACCTAAATTTAGCTGCCTTCCCCCAAGCCGGCCCTACTTCTCCCTCCCTCGCTAAGCCACATTCTATCCAATAGCCAGGAGTGGGTCTGAGTGTGACTTTGCCACTTCTGGGCAAAATTTAGGAATTCCCAGTGAAATGCTCAACTAACCCCTAGAGGTGACTTTGGATTCTGAGGCTAGAATACAAGGAGAGACTTTCTCCAAGGAATCCCTCAGGAACACCAGGTGTGCCCTCCTCAACCCAGGTGTGCCCTCCTCACCCAGGTGTTGCCCTCCTCACCCCAGGTGTGTCCTCCTCACCCAGGTGTTGCCCTCCTCACCCCAGGTGTGCTCTTCTCATGCCAGGTGAGCACACCTCACTCCAGGTGTGCCGCCCTCACTCCAAGTGTGCCCACCTCAGCCCAGGTGTACCCTCCTCATCCCAGATGAGCCCTCCTCACCCAAGATGAGCCCACCTCACCCTAGGTGTGCCCACCTTGCCCCAGGTGAACCCTCTTCACTCCAGGAATGCCATCCTCCGACTTTGTCTGCAGTAGTGAATCTTTTCTTGCTCAACTTTACAGACAAGCCAAGGGAAAACACCAAGCTAACAGGTGGTTTTGATGTGGCAGCAAGCCTCAGTTTCTATTGCTTGGTCCCTCCCCCCAAGCAGTAGCTTGTGTTGTCTTCTGAGACCATCCCAACCACCAGCATCCGCCCCTCCCTGCGATCCTGAATGAGTACAGAGAACCACAGTGAGTAGCCTGACTCAGGAGACCCAGATGCAGGGGAAACCACCCAGGTTGCCATGTAGCCAGTCAGGCAGCAGCAGAAGCCTCTGCCCCTCCCGGAGATGACCCAGAGCCAGAGGGAACTTAAGTGAGCCCCAGGCTGGCGCAAAGCTGTTTTATACACTCGGCTCCCCAATCCCTTATCGCCACTCTGAAACCCAAACAGCTCAGCCAACTCAAGGTTGTTGTGACTTGCTGGCTGTAAACCTTGACCTATCCTTGTGAATGTTCTTGAGTTTTGCTGCAGAATATTGATGCGTTTAATTACAGAGTTTTGCCCCCGGTCCTGTTATGGGTGTTATGTAAGGACTGGCACATGAATTGTGCATTAACTTTTGAAAGGACGAAAGAGCTTGAAATCTGAACCCTTTCTGACCTTTGCTTGCTGGATAAGTGAGTGTGCCCTGGGACTGAGGTGAACCCATTTGACCCTCAGACTGTCAGAGGAAATAGTGTAGAAATCTTACACAGATAGGAGAGCAACAGAACGCGGTAGGCAGAGAGATGGGTTGGCAAGCAGAACCAGCTGGAAGTGCCTCTCTGCTCTTAAGTTCTCACCAGCTTCAGGATCTTGGGAATATCTCCAACCTAGAAAGCCTCGGCTTTCACGCTTATAAAAAAGAAATACCAGTGTCTACTTCCTGCCAGTCCTGAGCCATGAAAAGAAGTTCTGCCTCCTGGTACAAACAGAAACGGTGAGGAATGTTAAGTGTCCGATTTGACAATTCTTGTGAATGCGTGTCACTCTCTCAGCGTCTCCTGTGTGTCATACTTTGAGTGGGAAGTTTGGAAGGGGTGGGGAAAGATGCCTCTTTGGGGTTGGGGGCGGGATCCACAGACTCAGACACGAGTCAAGCACAACACAGACTCGGACATCCTCCTTATTCAATGGCCTGTGTAGAGGCAGGAGCCAAGTTCTGGAAACTTCGTGTATGAAGACAGACCCCAGGGATTCTGTTCCCCCTGCCACCTCTGAATCAGCAGGTCAAAGGGTAGAGGATCATTTTCTCTGCCAAAGACTCTCACCCTATCCTTGACCTTGTGTCTGCCAGCCTATCAGTCAAGGCTGAAGGGGCCAAACAGAAGGCCTGAAGTCTTCCATCCGGGGTAGGCAGGTAGTATAAACTGCCCCCTTGACCTGCCTGAGGATGTTGCACACACACCCACAGAATGTTCTGGATCCAATCTATCCACCAGGCATGCATATTCTTGACTCAATTCCATTTGTGCCCTCGTACCCTAGAGACCAGTCATCTGATCAGACCACATTCACAGGGCGCCTCCTGCAGGGCACCCCAATGCTAATACAAGAGTGAACTGAGTTGGTTGAACTGGAGAGCTGGGGTGTGATTGTGAGAGGCAGGCAGACGTGCTTAGAAGGCTGTGAGCATCGAGGGACAGAGACCAGGAGTGGGGACTGGGGTGGGGCACGTGGAGTGTTAGGCTCAGGGGAACGGTTACGTCTACTTTCTGCCAGTCATGTGCTATGTATGATTCAAAGACCTCCTGGGGCTTGCGTTATTGGATTTTGCTGGCTGGCACATGGTAGGTGCTCCCAGAGCAGGTTCCAGGTAAATAAGCCACGTTGTTCTCTTCACTGCTTCAAGCTCTCATCTGAAGGGCCCTGCTCTGGGACCCATCTCCAGACCTGTCGCCAGGCCTTTTGCAGTCTTGCGTAAACCATGCTCACACTTATTTTTACTTTTTAAAATTATATGTAGGTGTGTTTATCTGCATGTGGGCATGTGCACATGACTTCAGGTGCCCTTGATGGGCAGAGGCATCAGATCCCCTGGAGCTGGAGTTACAGATGGTTGGGAACTGAACTTGAGTCCTCTGGAAGAGCAGCAAGTGCTCTAACCACTGAGCCATCTCTCCAGCTCCCATGCTCACATTCCCGAGGAGTCTCTCAGCCCGAGGAGTCTCATCAAGCAATGCTCCTTTCTGCTTGGGGGGGGGGGGGGACACAGTTTGTTTCACAGGAACAAACCCTTGGGAACTTGGTGGTACCCCATGTTTCCCTCATGCTCTTCTTAGCCTCTGCTGCTGTCTGTCATCTTTCAGGCTGTGCCCCCTCGTAGCTGCTCGCCTACACACCACTCGAGGCTCAAGCCTCCAGTTCTGCACTCAGGCTTATGACTCTGTTTATGACCAAGTCTTTGATTCATTCTACCTATGACGAAACTGGAAGCTTTATTTGCTCTGAGCAACAGGAGTGACTGGGCAAGGAGAAATGATCCGGAGACAGCTTGGACTTCTCCTTCCCCATGGATCTTTATTCCACATGCAACTGTGAAACAAAAGAACACAAATGGGCTTTGGTCTAGAATAGCCTAGTTTATTTCTTCATTGTAACAATTAAGGAGGGAAGGTTTTGTGAGTTCAATAAATAGAATAAATAGTATGTGTCTTCACACTTGGCTTTTCCGCACTTGCATCTCTGTCTTCTGGAATGTCCCCAGGAGACTCTTCAGAAATGACAGGGTGTTGCCTGCTGTGGTCTGGTTGCAGGGCTTTTCGCAGGAAAAGAGCTGCAGGGAGAGAAGCAGACAGGACAGGGTGAGCATCCGCCGCTCGCTCGGCAGCAGTACACACCTAGTGGCCCAGGACCATCTTCCCCCAGACCTGGGGATCAGTTGATAGGCTGCGGAGAGAGGTGTGAGATGTGAGGAAAATAAGAAGAGTGATCCTGGACTAGCTAGCATTTGGTAAGTGTTCATTTGGGGCCACGGTTCCAGGAGTCTATGCACATGTGCACATGTGACTGGCCACGGCCCCAGGAACCAGGGTACATGCTGATAGTCAGTAGGGCAGATGGAAGTGCGTACCTTGACCTTGTCATCTTTTCTTCTACAAAACTTTTCAGTCATTCGACAAACCAACAACAAAAACAACAGCAAAACCCCCAAACAACAACAACAAAAAACCTGACTTAGAGGCTACCACATCCTTGGTTTTTAAAGTGGATTTTTAGGGTGATTGAGTGCTGCGTGAGCTATAGTCTGCCTCTTTAGTGTCCAGCTTTTGCTTACAATAAGGTGAATTCTTTCATTATCCAACGAGCTGAGAGAAGACATTGGCAGCTTGGGCGTTAGCGGTCTGCCTGTAACCAGGGAACCGCAGACTCCAGAGTGGGATGCACATCCATCCCACTGCAGTGATCTTGAGCCTGGTGAAATTTCTTACCGGCCCCGCTTCCAGCCTGGGCCTACCTACTCTAACTCTACCATCCTTTCTCATTTGCTTAGAGATGAGCAGACAGTTGTCGCTCACAAGTTTCTCTGCCACGGGCTCTGACCCAATGGCCCCACTCCTTTGGTGACAGCATCCACTCAAACATTATTTGTCACGTGCAGACACAAAACTCACCGGACACTTGCTGTTCTTTAGGGTTTCAACTGTCCTCTTTACCCGAAAGAAAAAAAGGGAGAATCTTGTTTTCTGTGTTGCATTGGTCACCTGTGACAGTCCCTCCTGGTAGCACGGTGTGGTACAGTCATCCTGGCAAATAACAAGGACTTATGAACATGATTTATAAAGAACTGCCTAGGACTGCTTTCAGAAAGAATCACCAAGAGTATTTTAAAGAGCAACTTAATGTAACCAGTGTCGCCCAAACTCACACTATTCTTCCTCGTCATCCTAGGAAAAGATCTTAAGTAATTTGAGGCGAAGTCAATCTCCCAGTGATGCCCTGAGGAGATTCCACACAGGGAATATAGACCTAAAGTGCTAGCAAAGGTGGTGCTGCATCTGCCTGGCACCTGGTGGCCCTGTCCAGGTCCAGTGGCTGTGAGTTTGAAAGTCCCGAGAAAGAAAAAGCATTTTCTCACACCAGCTGATGGGGCAAGCCATTGCACAGGGCTTGTGTTTCCCCGCAAGCTACAATCCTGCACTGAGAAGGGAGGGGACAGATTGGACCCTTCCCTAGCCATAGAATCCCAACAAATGGGGCTTCTACCTTCCCCAGGGTTCCAAGCCCAGCCCTTCCCTAGTCTAACTCGAAGGGTGAGCCCTGCAGTGGCTACAGGTCTGGGTGACCATTCCCTCATCATAACTGGGAGTTAGAATAGTACAGAGCCTCCCTGCCTGTCCCTCACTGACAGACAGGGTGGAAGCTGCTCTCTCAGGGTCTCATTTGGCACCAAACTTGGATATTGTCTTCCCAGAGGACAGTTAGAACCATTTGGTAGCCACTAAAGACCAGCAGGAAGACAGAGAAGGAGGAAGAGATGGAGAAGGGGAGGGAGAAAGAATAGGAGGATGCCAGAGAAAGGAGGTAGGTGTGTGTGTGTGTGTGTGTGTGTGTGTGTGATGTCTAGATAGTCCATGCATGATGCTGCTATTTGGTTTGTTCCAAAAATCTGGACTCACCAGCAGATGAATCAACAAGCAATATTCTTTTTTTTTTCATTTTGTACATGGCCATTCATCGTAGAAGATAGTCAATAAGTTTTAGACTCTGAGAAATATCCAGATTTCTCAAGGGCATGATGCTAACTTAAACATATAGATGTGTGTATAATGTATATATTATATAAGTTTTAAAGGTGAGGTCCATACTATAACAGTCCCACTTAAACAATAATTTAGAATTTAGAATGTCAAGTAAGTTGTGTTATTCTTCTTCAAATTGTAAACAGTGTCCTGTGACCCTTTTTTTGGACTATACTTACAGATGGGACCGAGAGACACAGGCAGCTGGTCACCTGCAAGAGAGAAGTCTCAGCATGAGCATTCTAGCTGTGAACACTGAGAGAAGTCTAGAAGGTTCTTAAGGGTATTTACTCACATTGCTGCTGCAGCTGCATTTTGATGGTGGGTCATCCTAGAGTAGGCAAAGAGATACCCCCCAGTGAGTTGAGCCCCCTTTGTCATCCTCTGGCGGATGACTCTCCTCAGTCCCCCAAATCTACCTTCAGCTTTTCAATAAGGTAACTGGTGTCTTTGATGCCCCATGTGGTGCTGCATCTCTGGCCCAGCACAGAACCGAAGAGCAAAACAGAGGCAAGGATGTATGTCACCAACATGTTGACAGGAGTCTGGAGCTCAGCCTACCAGCATCTTCCAGTCTAGCTGTATTTAAAGCTCTTCAAACCGGGAAAAACCCTGACATCAAACTGATACCCAGTGCCCACTTTTTCTCTGTAAGTTGGGGCCAATTGATATTGAAAAAAAAAAAATCAGTCTGAGTCACTTGACAAAGGCTGTCTTATGCCAGGAAATAGCATTCCCCAGAAAAGATGGCTTTCAAATAGTCAGGTTCTGAAATGCTGAGGGAAAAGTTAAAGATCTAGCCCCAGCCCCCTTTAAAGGCAGGAATTCTGGTTGTGAGATTCAAAACACTTTCCATGAAAGCCCAGGCCTGTGTTTTCCCCTTCGCATTAGTGGAAATGCTGATAGGCAGTGAGTTCTAGGGGGCGGTAAGCAAGGGGTCATGCTGGGGAGATCAGGGGAAAGCAAGGCTCACCTTCCACTCATTGGGGTTTTCCTCTGGCTATTGGAGCCTCAGTTTACTTGATTTCTAGATACCCACAGTATGTCAGGCCTAGAAACAAAAGTTGTCCCTCATACTACGCCTCTGAGAAGTCACTCTGTGCGAGTGTATGAGGAGCTGTCCCCTGTAAGCACATGGATGCTGGAACTGTACTAGCTAGGATCGGCCCTGAGGATCCTTGGACTCTTTACAGACTATGTACAGTACTAGGCAGCCTTAGGTTAAAAACACAAAACAAAGCTCAGTACTAAAACAGGGTACCACCTAGTACCTAGTACCTAGAGCGCTTACAGCACGTATCAGCCTAGCCCAGGTAAATTAACACCAAGTGAGGTAGATTCTAAGTTGCCAGTGGATACTAACTTGCCGTTCTCATTTTCTACCCCTTAAGCCACTGTATACACATCTTAGCTAACTGGTCCCCTAGTGTGGCTATGTTCATCACTATGACCAGAAAGCAGACTTCTGTGATGTACTGAGGCCAACGCCTTCATTACCTTCAGGATTTTATATATAGGGAAACTGAGGCACAGAGAAGCAACTCACCCAAAGTCGTACAATTAGGAATCTGTAGGCTCGGAAATAAAAGTCCCAAGTGCAGGTTTTTTGGAGGTGCAGAAATTGAACTCAGCCAGGTAGGCACGCTGTACTACCAAGCTGCTACATTCTGCCAGGCAAGTGATACATGTGTACGGAGGTCAAGAGACAGGCCGGGGGGTGGGGTGGGGTTGACGCTTTCCCTCTGCCTTGTCTGTGAAGCAGATTCTCTGTTGCTTTGACTGTGTTGTATACTCCAGGATAGCTACCCTTCAGGGTTCTAAATAATTCTCCTATGTCATCTCTTGTCGTAGGAGCTCTGGGGTGGCAGATAATTAACACAGCATCCTGCTCTTTCACATAGGGGCTGGAAATCAAGCCTGGGCTGGCCAGCCTGTGGGCTGCTGCTCCCAGCTGTGCCATCTCTGACAACCCTCAAGTAGAACTCTTTTTTTTTTTAAAAAGATTTATTTATTATTATAGATAAGTACACTGTTGCTGTCTTCAGACACACCAGAGAGTGTCAGATTTCATTATGGGTGGTTGTGAGCCACCATGTGGTTGCTGGGATTTGAACTCAAGACCTTCGGAAGAGCAGTCAGTGCTCTTAACCACTGAGCCATCTCGCCAGTCCCTCAAGTAGAACTCTTAACAGTTCCCCAGCTGCCCTGAGGGCTGACCTGCCCTGCTCCCTCCTGGCTTGCTCTGCCCTAGCCTGTCCTGCCCATCCCATCCTGCCCACCCCATCCATATTCTAGGGTCTTTACGGACTGGTCCTCCAGTCCAGCCTCCACACGGAAACACCTGGACACTCAAACTCTGACTAAATGTTTGTTGACTAACCTCAAACATAAGTTTGAAACTTTATTATTATTATTTTTTTTAATGGAAAGGTGCATTTAAGCTGGGTTTCTGTAATGTTTCAAGGCTAGTTCTACTCAGAGGTAAATTCCAGTAACAAAGCCTCCTGCACCATCAGACCAGCACGCAAGTTCTTTGGCTGAGCACATCGGCTCTAGATGTCAGCAGGAATAAGCTCCTAAGCTTTGCTTGGTGTGAAAGAGGGTGGCAGTGCTGGTTTTGTTTTTATTATTATTATTATTAAATTTCTTTTCTCAGGAGAGAGGGACACTGTCAGAATTTGGCTGCACAGTGGGAAAAAGAGTCTTCTTAGAGGTAAACAGGCAAGAGATGACTCTTCCTAAATGGCCCTCAGCTCCTCACAGCTTAGTCCTACATACTTGCCTTTTGCTGACGGCCTCCTTATCTATGGAAAACACTTTTGTTTCTAAGTCCAGTGTGACTTTAATTTTTTCAAAGCCTTCTTTTAATGATAGTTCTTAAATGCTTTAACCTCCCTTTTAGCCCACCACCCACCAGAGGTAGTGGAAAAGAAAGGATATGGGGGAGGTGGACCTGCTTAGAAATGGGAGAGAAATCCCATCTGTGTTTTCGGAATTTCAGCAGTTCAGTTCACAGATCGGCGGCGGCAGCTCGATCCACTTGCAAACACTTCAGGGATACGCCAGCGGTCCAGATTCGGGATAGCAACAGTGGTGACACAACCTAGCAGAGACAGGCGGGCCTCAGCCTCAGCTCAAGTCAGCAGGAGGGAGCAGGGTCAACAGGAATGCCAGGAAAATATCTCAGCTATGCCTCTCTCAGGGAAGTGAAGATCAGCAAAGAAGTTCCATCAAGAAGCATTTAGCCAGCCTCTGTAAGCAAACCTAGCCTCTGTCACTGTCCAGTAAGTCCTTTTTATACTCCTTCCAGACATTACGTGTCCTCCATGTATGTCGCCTCAGCCGAATCTGTGGAAGTGGCAAGAAGCCAAGGCGTACCACAAAGATTTTTGGTGTTTCTCTGTATAGCGTCCCAACAAATGGAGCTCAGCTGTGCAGTGTAAGGTGGATCACTGCATGTGTGTTCTTAGCAAAGAAGCCTTCATCACGTGTCCTTTCACATGCTTGCTTTAGCAGAACATCTTTTCACCTGTGGCTTCTTCAGCGAAATGTTCCTTCCCATGTTTGCTTTAGCAAAATATCCTTTCACCTGTGTCTGCTTCAGGAAAACACTTCTTCAAGTGCTTGCCCCAGCCAACACCATCCAACACAACTGGCTTCCCAAAGAACTTGACTTCAGCCTGGATCTGCACCTCTCCCTGAAAGGCCCCTGGAGAGTTTGGTATGGCAATACAACTAGCTAAGACCCACTTTTTCCTCACAGTTTTGCCGCAACGGGATCTCATTTTAACCCTGGCTAGTTACATCACCTAGAAAGATCTGCCCTGGCCCGTTGTCCTTGTGTCACCACCCTGCCACTACCCAGAAGAGGTGGTGTAAAGATGGCGTCCATACCTATGAGTGCTTCCTAGGCTGATCATCTAACTTTTCCAATGAATCAGGGTGGGGACAGCATCCATTCGAGTCTTCCTCCCAGAAAGATATCACTGTTCAGTTTGGAATACGTAGTCCAACAGTTAATCACACTTTCGAAGTTTGGTCTGATCTGGTCCAGTCTCACCGAGCATTGAACACCCTCAAGACAGGTTGCTATCTCTTTCTGCCTCTTCCATTCACCTTGCTAAGCTCTACCTGGGCTGCCCCTCCTCAGCTCTCCACTACAGGGCTTATTCTCATTCGTCAGGTTTTCCCTGACCATAAGAATTACTGCAATTGTATGTATCCACATCTCCTTAAAATCGATACATAATGGTTGTATGTATTTGTGAGACACTGTGTGCCCATACTTCAGTGCATGGATCCAGTGTTTCCTTATCACTATGCTGATAGTTCAGTGTATGGATACAATGTGTTCTTATCACCCAAGATAGCTCACTCTCCACCTCTTCCCGCTTCTGTACATTTAAAGCCTTTTTATAAACAGATTTTGTTTTTACTTTTATTTTATATGCACTGTTTTGTCTTCATGTGTGTAAGTTGACTGCATGTATGCAGTGCCCATGGAGGCCATGGAGGCAGCTCCACAGAGCTGGAGTTACAGATGGTTGAGAGATGCTTGTGGGTCCTGGGAATCAAACTCTCTGCAAGAGAAGCCATTGCTCTCAACCTCTCAGTCATCTCTCTATCCCTGTATTTGGAACCTCTGAGTTCTTTTGCTTTGGTGAACTACTTTCTCCTCCTGATAGGCTACAGTGCACTGGAACTCCCTCCTCCTTCCATCAAACTGTGTCTTGGTACCCATTATCCAACATCTTTTAATCCATCTTCTCTTCAACCTTTCCTATCTTCCAGGATTATTATCCCACTCTTGTCTGCTGTGAGACCAACATTTTTGGTTTCCAAGTGTGGGAGCTCCTTGCTTTTCTGTGTGGTCTATTTTGTCATATTGTCTTCCAGTTGTGTGCATCCACAGGTGGCAGAATTTCAGTGTTACAGTAGAACAAATTCCTTTGCACATGCACACAAGCACAGACATTTTCTTTTTCTCTTTTCTGTCCATCATAGACTTGGACGTTGATCCTACATCTGAGTTGCTATATTAGCACCACACTCTGCCTGTTGAATGCTTCTAGTCCTTCCCTTTCAATAGAACCAGGTGTAGGATTGTGGTTTCTTTGGTCAGTTTGATCTTCATCTTCTTGAAACGTTGTCACTAAGCTGTCTGAACTGATCTACCTTCCCACCAGCAGCACCCGAGTTCTACCCCACCTCTCACCGGCCAACATTTACTACTTTTTAAAATAATGGATGAGATTATCAAGTAAAAGAAATAAGAGGCATATAAATAGGAAGAGAAGGAATCAAACCACCTGTTATGAAATGGTATGATATATAGATTAAGAAAATCAAAACTCTACAAACTCCACCAAAAGACACAGGTAAAGGAATTCAGTGAAACTGAAGGGTATAAAAATCCCTCATAATCTAGCATAAGAGCAAGCCATATTTTATATGCTTCATATTTTATATAATGAACTTCCTCAGAAGAGATGAGAGTACTTCTATCTATTCACAACTGCAGCAAAAATAAAGTCAAAGAAGACAAGACAACTGCCTTGGGATGAGCCAGGTCTGGGAGAACAAGGCCATAGTCCCAGCTACTTAGGATGCTGAGATAGCAAGATGGTGCGAACCATTCAGGGCCAGCAGCAAACAAACCCCCAAAGTCTAGACATAATACAACTGAAGAAGTAACAAGTCCTGTAGTGAAAATTACAAACCACTGAAAAAAGAAGCTGAATGGTCTGTATACACATAAGGGAAACTCACATATGCCTGTCTACCAAGAGAATGAGTATATTTAAAATGTCTATACTACTCAAAGTGTAATGCAATAGGTTTAATGCAATTTCCATCCAAATACCAAAGGCATTCTTCCAGAAATAGGAAAAACAAAACCAAAACAGATTCTAATTCATTAAGTGCTCAGCAACTACTGACTAAATGACTGATAAATTTGCTCTTGTGAAAACTCTTATGTATATTTCTTTTACTTGATATCTCATTCAGAATTGCTATTATAAAAAACAATTAATAATATAGATTATTATAAAACCTGTATAAAATTTAGACATCACCAACACATCATTCCCAGCAGATGGTTAACTAACGTCCTAAGAAGCTGAACATGGAAGCGTTTGAGGAGTGAGGAAGTGACTGGTGTGCTGAGCCCTTGGCAGGGCAGGGCTTGCTCTCATCATGGAGGCTGCACAGGGAAGAGCTGTGGGGGGTGGGGACTCCCATCCTGCCCCCCACCCCCCTCACGCACTCACTTATGCAAAACAAGAAGAATAAGGACCAGAAGGAGAGCGCTGAGCACACCACTGAGACAGCAGGCGCTGTCCAAGCCCTGTGCAACGTTGCTCGGCTTCTAGGATTTTTCTCAGCATCAGAATGCAAGTATGCAAATGACCGGCAGGAAATACGCCCAACTTCAAAATGAGTCACTGACATTACCTACAGGGGAGGCTGGGGAGCTGAATGCAGGCCGAGATCGAGTGCAGATAATATCTTTCGCAATAAATGGCAGGAGACAATAATCAACCATTTATTTTTGTTCCAAAGATAAAGCTCAACACACTTATTTTGTGATTAAAAGACTAGTGTGTCATGGATTATTTCTACAACAAAATGGCTATTTGTTCTAGGAAGTTACAATACAAGATGACCCCCCAAAATTTTTTCTTAAATAGCTAAATTTCCAAGCGAAAAAACCATTCCACATTTTACTCTAAACAGTAGAGAGATAACTAGTTCCAAGAATCTTTCAGCACTAATTTCTTTGTCAAATAGTTAGTATTCTTAGATCAATATTTCTCATCAGCTCTCTGGGGGTAAACCCCTCTGGATTCACTTTTCTCCAAAGGAGAGTGCTTTTTAACTGGACACCATGGGCAGCTCCCCAGAATCTCTCCTAAGCCAATTCTTTGCCTGACACCGGAATGCTGTTCCCCATTGACTGGTCATGAAGCTCTCCATAGCCTGAGACCCATGACTCTTTCCTCCTTTCTCAGTCCCTGCCCCTGCCTAACCACTGCCCAGCTATCTTTGTAAATGGAGTTCTCATACTCCATTGGGAGCATAGTCTATCACTGCTTGAAACTTGTCCGTGCCTCTCAGATACTGCAGGGACCCCCTTTTCTCTGGTTGATTTATTGATGTCCCCATGGCTCAGAAGAGCTGATTCTTATGGCCACATTGGAGATCTTGGACTCAGTTAAATGTTCATATTAAAGCACCCTTCTGTATTTGCTCACTGGGCTGTCTAACCTTTTTTTTTTTAACTTTTTATATGGAAAAACAGATATATTTATGTGGAAATAGATGCCAAGGTACAAAGGCATGTCTTATCATGGAATTCACAGCTTGAATACAATGTAGCAAATCCCAAGGCTTGTGTGCTCGTGGACTGTGGACTCTGTCCCCCAACCTTGTTGCTTGGGAGTGACTTGGTTCTGTAAGCAGCCCCGACAGGCTGCAAGCTGGAGTTGAGCACCTGCTGTGTGGAGCAGTTGGCTGCAAGCTGGAGTTGAGCACCTGCTGTGTTGAAGGAGTCCTGACTGCTGCTCCTTAGATCATAGACTTAGCAAGTCTCATACTTATGTTAAAAGGTTTACCAGATCTTCCTTTCAAGATCTCCTTCTGGTCTGGTGTTTATGGATTCTCTCCTGTTTATGTTATACAGGCAAGTGTCGAATTCCTCTGGGTCTGGTTCCCAAGCCTAACTATAAATACTGAGTGAATTACAGTAAAGCTCTCTCTTATCACTTCTACCTGGCGTCTGTGTCTTTCCTTACTAACTGTTTGCTCCCACAGATAATTGTTCGTCCCAGTCCTAGAGCACCCAACCGGGAGACAACAGTGGATGATGTCAGGAGGTGATCTCCATTTGTATTGCCTACCCCATACATCCCATATTCCAAGATTACTTAATATAGTCAGAAAATCAGTATAACTCAAAGTGTATGGTGTACTGTGTATGGTGTATAAGGAGTATAGTGGGTAGTGATGATGGATGATATACAAGGGGTGTGGTGGATAGTGGATGGGGTATGGTGGGTAGGGTATGGTGGATGGTGGGTGGGATATGGTGGGTGGTAGGTGAGGTATGGTGGGTGGTGGGTGGGATATGGTGGATGGTGGGTGGGATATGGTGGATGGTGGGTGGGATATGGTGGGTGGTGGGTGGGGTATGGTGGGTGGTGGGTGGGATATGGTGGGTGGTGGGTGGGGTATGTGGATGGTGGGTGAGATATGGTGAATGAGGTATGGTGGATAGTGGATAGTGAGTAGGGTACGGAGGATGATAGATGAGGTATGGTGGGTGGGTTACAGTGGGTGGGGTATGGTGGGTGGGGTATGGTGGATGGTAGATGAGGTATGGTGGATGGTAGATGGTGGATGAGGTATGGTGCATGGTGGATGAGGCATGGTGGGTGGGTTACGGTGGATGGGGTATGGAGGGTGGTGGATGGTGGATGGTGGATGGGGTATGGTAGGTGGTGGGTGGTATACAAGGGGTATGGTGTTTAGTACTCACTGTCAGCTTGACAGAACCTAGAATCACTGGAGACATAAGCCCCTGGGCATGTCTTTTAGGAATTATTCAGGCTAACTGAAATAAGAGGACCCCCTCATTCCATAAGTTGGGGATCCTGGACTGAATCAAGAGAAGAAAATGAGATTGGAAAAAATGGTATCGATGTTAAGGGCATTGACTGCTGAGGATCAGGGTTTAGTTCCCAGCATCCACATGGTGGCTCACAACTGTCTGTAACTTCAGTCCCAGGGATCTGAGGCCTTCTGGCCTCTGTGGTCACCAATCATGAGTGTGGTACACAGGCACACATACAGGTTGAATACTCATACATATAAAATAAGTTTAAAAATGCTTTTAAAAATGAGAAAGGGAGCTAGGCACAAGGAGTCATCAGTCGCAGCTTCCTGACTGTGGCCTTAGGGTGACCAACTGGCTTCTTGCACCTGCAGCCATCAGGATGGACTGTATCCCCAACCCTGCTGTTGCTATGAGTAAAATAAAACCTTTCTTCTTTAAGTTACCATTTTCATGTGTTTGGTCACAGTAAGGGAAGTAACTAACACATGGAGGTAGATACTAGAGAGATTAATTGTGTTACTGTTCCAAATTGCCATCACAACATTGTAGCAACTTGAAGGGAGAAGGAATGATTTCACCTCACTGTTTTGGGTTACAGTCTATCATGGTGGGAAGGCATGGGGGTGGGAGCAGGTGGCTGGTTACATTGCATCCACAGTCAGAAAGTAGAGAGCAATGTCTGCTAATGTGCAGCCTGCTCTCTTTTTATTCAATCCAGGATCTGAGCCTAGGGAATGGAGCCACCCACATTTAGTGTGAGCATTCCCCATGTTAGTTAATGCAATCTAACTCCCTCACAGACATGTCTAAGTGAATCTAAATCTCATCAAATTGAAAATCTGTATGAATGATCCTGGATTTCTGGACTATAGTCTGCTCCAGTGAAATATTTGTTCATACTGGTGTTGCCATAACCTTATTTCTATGGTTTTCTAATTGTCTTAATGGGTGGTAGAGAACATATGGCTGGCTTTTATTTTCAGTGCTAACAGAGGTCCTTGCACATGGTGAGAGAACATATCCCCAGCACTTACTGTTCATTCTCACATAGCAGTTTAAATAGTTGCAAACATTCACATTTCTAAATTGTCCTTTTGTCATCTATTTGATCATCCCTCCACTAAATACTATGTGTAATGTCCAATTAAAATGAATTTGAGAAGGAATTATCTCTTTTAGGTATTGGACCTCTCTTCATAAAGCTTAATTATCACTACATATTTGAATATGTTTTCCTATCTCCCTCAATTAAATATATTATATTTAATTATATTATATTTATTATTTATTAAATATTATATTATATTTAAATAAATTGTAGATTTATTATTATTTTTAATTCATGTAAGTTCCATGCATTTTTACAAAGTTTCTTCCTAGGTTCGCCCATCTACTCAATAGTATTTATTGAGGACTTATATCCTGAGCATTGTTCTGGCCTCTTAGGATTCAGAGGGAACAAAACCCAAATTCCTGGTCCACGTAGCCTACATTGTAGAAAGCACAGAAAGACAATGAGAAACAAATGGAAATAAATACACCAGTACTATGTCAAGTGGTGAGACGAGCCCAGGAAGACAAAAGCCAATAAAGAGGATATGGTTGAAGAGCAGAGCTGAGGCCTATTGTGCAGCCAGTGAAAGGCTCTCCGATGATGGAGATTTGGGCAGGGGCTCAAAGGAAGCAAGTGAGTGAGTCACGCACATAGCTTGTGAAAAAGCATTTCTGGCGGAGGGGGAAAAGGATGGGTAACATAAAGGACTCATGGCTCCTCCAGTGTGCTTACCGTGCAAGAGGGACAGACAGCGAGGTAGCTAGTGTTTCTATAGGCTGATGAAAGGGTTGGGAATACTTATGGTCAGAGGCAAAAGGGCAAACCTCAGCCCTATAGGCAGGGAAGGTGGATTCCGGACTCTACCCTAAGGAAGGTGGGAGCCCCTGGTGGGCGATAGGCCTGGGGAATGACTCAGCACGAATTGGTCTATACTTAGGAAGGCTCCTCTAGCTGTTACATGGTGAAGAGCTGGGGCAAGAGACGCAAGGATAGAAGACAAGGATGTTGTTGCGATTACTTATGTGAGACACAATGGCAGCCTGACCCATTGTGGATAGCCCATGACAACCAGCATCAAACTCAGAATCTTTTAAGGTGGTATTAGGTAAATGATGAGAGAGAGAGAGAGAGAGAGAGAGAGAGAGAGAGAGAGAGAGAGAGAGAGAGAGAGAGAGGACTCCAAGGCCTTTGCCAGGGAAGTTGATGGGGGTGGTTGTCAGCTGGATAAAAAATACTGCAGGGTCAGGGTGTGGGGCTTGTGGCAAAGCTTATTTTATTTTGAATGCTTTAGTGTGATGTGCCTTATCGAGCATGTATGGGCCTTGTAGAATATCTACTTAGGTATTAAAGTATAAGCAAAAGATGAAGTGTTTTCTACTTTAATACATATAGTGTTATGTGTTTGTGTGTGTGTGTCTGTTCCAACTTGTTATTACTAATGTTTAAATACAGCAGTTAGCTTTTGTGGTGCAACAAGCAACCGCAATACTTCACCAGCTTCTAATGCTATTCATTAAGTTTACACACATCTATGGGGCTCAGTGGGGTTTCCCGAGAAGCATCTGTTGGGCTTGTGTGGACTGAATGAAGTACTTGCTAGTGCCTGCTGCGCACATGCCTGAGACTGCCTGGGTATTCTTCCCACGGTAACAGGGGAGGGTGGAAAGCTCAACGCCCAGCAAGCTCTGTTCTAATCACATCTGCCAAGTCCAGAGATAAAGAGAGTCATACGGCTGATCGATGACTCAAGGAGACCCCTCGGCCACTGCTCAGAACTCTGGGAGATGACACAGCAGAAAGCATGGGGATGGGAAAAGAGTGGACTTAGAGTCAGATACAGCCCACCACAACAGAAAAGTGTTAGCATGTTGTCTTCTACCCACCAGCCCTCCCACATGTTAATTTTCTAAATGTTTATTTTCCTTGAACATGATTATTGTAGAGAGTATTTAATCTCAATCAGGGGCCTTCTACCCTGCCTTTGAGAGATACACACACACAGCCTGTATATTTATAATAAGCCTTAATTAACCCTACAGCTAGGCAGATATCCATCCTCTATGCTATTAAAATCTATGTCCTATTGATAACCCCAAGTTATTACTGTTTCATCTGGGCTGCTCTTAACTCCAATTGGCCAGCCCTCAGAGTCATCCTTTCTTGACTCCTAACCCATGGTTGTCTTCCTTCATCCTTACCTTCTCTCTTCCATCCTGATCTCCTCTGACTCCAAACCTGGAAAAACCTCAAGCCCTGCCCTTCTCAATTCTGCCCAGCTACGGGCGGTAGGCATCTTTATTCACCAATCAGAAATAACTTGGGAGCAAGGTCACATAGTGTCACTTGGGTGTATGTGTGGACTCTCCCATCTCTGAGACAACCAGACCTTGGGGGCCCACACTTAGCTTTACAATACATAGCAACTGACCAAACCTCAGTATATGACCTGGGATTTGTTGAAATTAAAAATTAACAAATTATATACTATACCAATTTTTCTCTTTAATAAAACTTTGTAAAACATATTTTGTACTTTGCAGAGATTTAAGAGGTTTTGTTGTTGTTGGTTTGTTTTGTTTTTTCAGGACAGCTCAAGGCTGTTTACCCTTGAATGTCCTAGAGCTTGCTCTGTAGACCAGGCTGGCCTTGAACTCACAGAAATCCACCTGCCTCTGCCTCCCAAGTGCTGGGATTAAAGGTGTGTGCCACCACCTAGCTCCTTTTTTTTTTTTAAACCTTCTTAATTTTTACTTTATGGTATAAATCAGAGAATAGGCTGTCTTGAGCTTTCCCCTGCTAAAGAAATTAACCCAATGCTTTTCAATTTAGCCTCAGTCAGATTTTTAGGACAAGAGCAGAAAGCAGCCACAAGATTCTTTGCCAAAATGTCACAATATGGTCTCTAACCCAGTTGCTAATATTCTTTCCCTCTGAAACCTATTGAACTGCATCTCTCTGGTCCACATTGCTCTCAGAACTGCCATCTTCCACGATCCTACTAAAATGGCCCATGAAGACCATCTCACTGCATCCAACTGCTTTCTTAATCCAAAATCCCAAAGGTTTCCACATTCAAAAAAAAAAAAAAAAAGTATAGTCAGGTCTGTCACAGTTGTCTTAGTTGCTTTTCTATTGTATGACCAAGGCAACTTACAGAAGAAAGAGTTTATTTGGGGGATAACTGTTTCAGAGAGTTATGACCATCATAATGGGTGGCATAGCTGCAAGCAGGCACACAGCCATATAGTGCTGGAGCTGGAGCTCGGAGCAAGCAGGCGCACAGCCATATAGTGCTGGAGCTGAAGCTCGGGGATCACGTCTCGATAAGCACAAGGCAGAGGGGCACTGGGAATGTGAGATGCTTTTGAAACCTCAAAGCCTGGCCCCAGTGACACACCACCTCCAACAAGACCATACCTCCTAGTCCTTCCCAAACAGTTCCATGAGCTGGGCACCATGTATTCAAGCATATGAGTCTGTTGAGGCCTATTCTTATTCAAACTACCACACTAATCTGACACTATCTATCTTTCCCTTATTATCTATTTGATTTAAGTTTATTTTTACCATTTCTTTTCTAGCTCTGTGGGTTTCACATTTGTCTTGTTTTCTACACAAACAGTATCTACAGTTGATCTTCCCACAGGTACAGCCACACATTTAAAACATGTAAACATTTGAACATGTAGTTCTGCTGAGTCCTCATAGCTTCCTGTGAGGTGTCATAAGGGGTCTTTAAAGCTGACCCAGAGAACCTCTGCTGCTTTTGCATAAATGTGACTTCATGCATATCAGTTCTGCCTTAATTTCCTCATCTGAAGAAAGGGATGATGTTAGAATCTGTATCATTGGGTCCCCATTGAGCTCCATCATAGGGAGAGGATCGATGATTTGTGCAAATGAAGTCCCCTAACAGTGAGAGACCCACTTATCACCATGGAAGTGGTTGATACCATTGAAGTGAGGAAAATGAGAGTCTGAAAAGGCCGGGAACAGGTCTCAAGGATGCTCTAGGGAAGCAGGCATCTTCAGAGCACAACCTACATCAGTTCCTGGATTGCAGCGCAGAGTTCACTCAGCCACACTTGTTTAATTTGAAATTTTGTGTGTGTGTGTGTGTGTGTGTGTGTGTGTGTGTGTGTGTAGGTAGGTAGGTAGGTGTATGACCTGTGTGCAGATCCCCTTGGAGGCCAGAAGAGGATGTCAGATTCCTCAGAACCAGTCTTATAGCTGTAAGCTGCCGGACCTGAATGTTAAGAACCAAATGCCAGTGGCTTGGAAGAGCAACAGGTATTTTTAACTGCTGAGCCAGCTCTGGTCCCGCCATGTAATATTGTTCAAAGTCTCTGTCTTCAGTTTCCTCTCTCCAGCTCTGGCCCCTCTGTGTAATGTTCAAAGTCTCTGTCTTCAGTTTCCTCTCTCCTTTGGGGAAGTTACTGTTCTTCCCCCTCTTCAGAAAACACCTTGATTCTTCCTATCTATATAGCTTACCCTACAGAAATTCAGACATATGCAGGAAGTGTCTAGTTATGGCTGCCCTTGGCTATTCCTGACCAGCATGTGTTTGGCTCATTTAATCTTAAGATCACATTCTCTACTTTAGTATTCCCCCCTACCCCCTTTTTTTTTTAAAAAAAACTTTTTAGTTGTTGGATGTCAACAGTATAGATTGCCAGCGTTCTCACTCCTCATGTTTGCCCTGATGGCTTGACTGAGGTGGTCCTGCTGCTGCTTTGCCCTGAGGTGACTCTTCCCCATCCTCTCCCATAAGACGTTCTTTGGGAGAACTCTGGCTGTTCTTTGGGGGCACACTGGCTGCCCTTAGGCCATCACCAGCTGTGCCCTGGCTCCTTGATGGCTGTGTATCTTCACAAATGACTTAGAACTCTTACGCATGGGATATTGGTCTTCTGATGTAACAAGTAAAGTATTTACCAACAGAGATCTGTGGATTGTCATCTGCTGGAGACAGGTTGATTCAGCACTTCTCACTAGATGGCACCAGGTCATTACTGATTTCATGGAATCCCTTTGCCCAGAGGACTGGCTCTGCCCTTTGACGGAGTTTATAAGCAAGGTTGATAGCATACCCTGTTCTGCTCAGTCCCCAGTACCTTCTTTGGGTACTTGAGGTGGAAGATTCAAAAACACTGAACTTTATTTTTGCTCATCACTTATTTCCTCAAGGCCTCTGGCAGGAAGATGACAATGGCTCAGGATTTGACTTTAACCCCGACCCTTATACCAGTGAGACTGTGACAAGTCAGCTCTTTTAGTTATCTTATGGCTGTGTTACAAACAACACTAGAAGTTTAAAGCACTGTTTATTTACCATCACAGAGTTTCTCTGAGAGCAGGCATAGCTCAGCCATATCCTGTGTTTCTAGGCTCCTCACAAGGCTGCATCAGGTGTCAACAAAGGGAGTGCGGTCCCATCTGAAGGTTTCATTGGAAGCAGGGCCTGCCTCTGCTAACTGATGTGGGTAGATTTGGTTCCTCATGGGTGGCTGGACCAAGCACTAAGTCCTCCCTGGCTGTTGGCTTCAAGGTCATCTCAGCCCCTCTCACAGCTTCTCTAGTGTTTTAGTCAGGCTTACCTGACTCTTGCCAGGTAACTGTGGGGCGGAGCCTAGACGAAGTGCCAACATCTCTAATAAGGCAACTGGTTTTATCACAGTGTCCAAGGTGAGGTAATGATCAGCTAGCAGAAGTTACCGTCACCTATGACCCATCTCAGAGAGGGAGGGCATCCTGTTACTGTGTCTATCTCAGGCTTCTGGTGGGAGGGCTCCACCGTGCTTGACAAGCAGAAGATGGGACCTGACGAAAGTCTTAGGAGTCTAACCACTTGAGGTGAGACTCCACCACACACTCTAGAGGGATCATGCTTTCTTCTGGAACCATCTGGGCTTCCAGGGAAGAACATTCACACACAAGTGGCTTGGTACACCTGGGCTGGTGAGGTGGCTTAGTTAGTTAAGGCATGTGCCTACAAGCCTGATGACCTGAGTTGGTTCCCTGGGAGTCACATGGTAGAAGGAGGGAACTGACTTCTGCTTCCACAAACCTGCCCCTCTGTGAGTAAATAAAAATTTCAAAAATTTAAATTTAAATTCTTTTTACATTCTTTTTTTTTTTCTTTTTTCGATACAGGGTTTCTCTGTATAGCTCTGGCTGTCCTGGAACTCACTCTGTAGACCAGGCTGTCCTAGAACTCAGAAATCAACCTGCTTCTGCCTCTCAAGTGCTGGGATTAAAGGCGTACACCACCACTGCCCGGCTCTTTTTACATTCTAAGCTTTACTTAATTCATTTATCTTTGAGGCAGGATCTTACTATGTAGCTCTGGCTGGCCTGAACTCATGTCGACCAGGCTGGCCCCAAATTCACAAAGATCTACCTGCCTTTGCCTCATGAACTCTAGCTTCTAAGGCATACGCCAGAGTTTGTGTTGCTTGGGCATTGAGAACTGAGCTGGTGTCCTTTGGAGGAGCAGCAAGTGCTCTGAAATGTGAAGTCATCCCACCAGTCCCTAAAATGAAAAATAAAAGAAACTTCAGTCTGTTGTTCAGTCATAGTTCTTTTAACCTTTCCTATAAACTAGCCCTTGACTTAAATATTATAATATACTATCTTATTAGAAACCCCACATCAAGTCTACAGGGAAGGCATTGCCACCAGATAATATTCCAGGGGACATCATAGAGGGTACATAGCTTTGCAGCCTCTGGCCATCTGATACCCTAAGAAGCTTGCCCATGCTCCCATGAGTCTCCTGACTTACTTGCTTCTCCCCTCCCCAGGGCTCTGTGTCAGGACAGCGTATTGAAGCTAGAGCAGAGCTGACTTCCTCATCTCCCTTCAGATCTGCTGACTCTCTCTCGGGTTGGCCCCAAAGACACACTTGGCCTCTTTTTCTATTTCTCTTCTCACCATACTCCCCTGAATGGACTACAGCTCAGAGACAAACTCCTTGGCTCTATCTCAATTGGATTTAACAGGTCAGATGGAATGGGAGACTCAAATAAAAATATCCACAACTGCCACAGTCACAGATGGCGGTTGAGGTCAAGAGAGGAGGGGTGGGTACCGGGAGTGCAGAGTGGAGGTGGAGTAAGGCAGAAGGATGTAGGCATCTTTTACACCCCAGGATTTTGCTTCATTGTTGGAAACTGGTGGTGGTGGTGGGGGGGTCTATCTCTGGTGATATCCCCATCACATCCATCACACCTGACGCATGATGTGTACTGTCTAGCAAAGGTCTGCCTCACCCACAACTACGCACTTCAGTGTGTGCCTGAAAGAATGATAGTGTTTTCCAGGTTGATTTCAGAAAATGATAGGCAAAGCAGAGAGACAGAGACAGAGAGACAGAGACAGAGAGACAGAGACAGAGAGAGAGAGAGAGAGAGAGAGAGAGAGAGAGAGAGAGAGAAAGAGAGAGAGAGAGAGAGAGAGAGAGACCCTGTCTATATGATGCTCAGTAAGAAGTAGACAGCAGATCCCCTGGAGTGCTTATGCATGGTTCTCAGTAACCACAGGGACTCTCCAGTGGCTAGGACTTCCTATTACAGTCAGCTGCTGGAGTTTCATTTTGGCTCAAAGAGCACAGTATTTGCTGTCTTCCTTGAAAGTGGTGGCATGCGTTTGTGAATTTTCTTTGCCAGGGGTCCTCTTTGGTCAACTGAGTTTATTTATGATCTGGAAAAAAGTAGTCCCTAGTGTCTTTCTAGGAAAATTCAACACTCTGGGTGAGTGTCTGTCTGGGTTAGGATCCGAGTATGTGTTGGAATCTTGTTCCAGTTAGATCTTCCAGAACCACTTGATTCAGCTGAGCACCCTCTGTCTGGAAATCCTTGGACTCCAGTTATTAACTTTCTTCTCCACATTATTAACTTTCTTCCGGTCTCAATTACAACCTCATTTCTTTGGGCTCTGAGGTGCCTTCATTTTTAACGTACTTATAATGGATTGTCCTAGGTCAGGTAGCAATACGAGAGGTAGTCTTGATCTTTGTGGTGTGACTTAAAGTCCTTGTTCAGTCCCCAGTGTTACTCAGCCACATGTCAAAGACTCAGATGCTGGCTCCAGCCTTAATGGCTTCATGGACCACAAACTCAGGTTGCAAGTATGAGATGTTTCTGTATGAAAAATAGCTTATTTTCTTTATTTAAAAAAGTCAGATCATTCCTCAACCACCCAGGTGTAGCAAGTAGGTTCCTTTACTGTATGTAGATTCTGTATATAGATGGAAGGCTGCCCTCCACATTGATGGCTGTGTTGTGAGGCTAGCTGTTCTGGGCCAGAAATATGGAATAGGAGGAATTCAAGTTGGAAGGCTACCTCATCTAGTGTCAAGACATTGTGAGAAGGGCAGAATGGGGACAGAGGGAAGCACAGGGTGACTGTCTTCCCTCTCCTAGCCCTAGTCAGTCAGAGGAGACACACTATAGGTGTTGAGAGGACGACGAGAGTGTGCCTGCTTATTTTGCTCTGAGGGCCCCTTGGGCTCTCTAGAGTCACAGAACGTATGTCTCTTTCTATATATATTGAGGGAATTTATTGTGATGACTTACAGTCTGTAGTCTAACTCCCCAACAATGGTCAGCTGTGAATAGGAAGTCCAAGAATCTAGGAGTTGCTCAGTCCCACGAGGCTAGTTGTTTCAGCTGGCAAGAAATTCAAGTAGACCAAGAAGAGTGAATCTTCCCTCTTCCAATGTCCTTAGGTAGGCCTCCAGGAGAAGGTGTGGCCCAGATGAAAGGTGTGCACCACCATGCTTAAATCTGGGACTTGCTTTGTCCCAGGCTGACCTTGAACTCAGAATCTCCTTGCCTGGGATTAAAGGCATGTACTGCCTGGCTTGGGCCTAAGCTTTTCATGGCCACTGTGCCTCAAGATCTCCATGCCAAGATCTAGGTCAGAAATTTGTGTCTTCCAGCCTCAAGATCTGGATCATAGGTGAGCCCTCCAATTCTGGATTGTAGTTCATTCTATATGTAGTCAAGTTGACAACCAGGAATAGCCATTACAGCTCCCAAGAAGGAATTATCCCCTATTTAATCATTATGCCGCCCACCTGGGCATTGGGCAAGAGGTAGTAACAGCATGCCTGAGTACATTCAATGGTGTAGTCAGACAGAGTCAGAAGGGTACGGGAGCTAGGTAAAGCTCCATTCATTTTCCTGCACAGGGACAGGAGTCAGAAACCCCTATGTTACCAAAGGGTTTCTTTACTTCATCTGGGTAGAAATTTAGCAGGCACCATATACAAGGGACAAGGTACGTTGCCTCACAGACCTAGGAGCTGGGTTGAGGTATGGGAGATACTAGCAGGTATACTCGTCCAGCTTGTATGAGCTGTATCCGTCAGGGAGTCCCAGGGACTTCAGCAAGACTCATCCAGTCACAGTTGACTCCTGGATCCAGCAGGGAAGGTTAGTGGGTTGAGCAGTGGAGATCCAGAGTGTGTGGTGGGAGAGGACTCCAAGACACATGACTACTCCGTCCACGTGGGCTCCTGCCATCATGAGGGAAGAGAAGAAGGGAAGACTGGATGTTGGAGAGGTTGTGCCTTCCCTGACTGAAGCATACCAGACTGAACTAACTCAGTCTCTTCACGCCATCTTTTCCTTACCTCCATTTCCTAGTGGGTCAGAATCCAAAGTGTAGGCATAGATTTGCACTCTGGGGTTGCGTCTGCTGAAGCTGTGAATTTCTTCACACAGGGGCTGCTTTGGCTTCTAAGACGATGCATATTTTGTTCATTGTAGTCTGAGCTAAATAATTCACCCTTTTTCCCCAAAGAAAACTCCCAGTTTCCCTAGCTCAGTCATGGACCACATTGCTCCCCTCATATTTAAGGCTTTGATGAGAGGCCCATCACCTCTCAAATTTCACCCACCAGCCATCTCTACCCTGGATGTGACCAGAATCTTCTGCTTCTCTTTTCTCCAACAACTAATCCTTGTAAACATTGCTGCAACACACACCCTTGCTTTTGCTCTGGAGGTTGCCTCCACAGGGCATGGTGTGCTATGAAAAAGAGATCTCTTTTTAGAGCTGGGGGTGCGTGACTCAGTTGGTAAGAGTTCAAACTCCAGTACCACACAAAACTGGGGATGGTGGTACATGCCTGTGACCTCAGCTCTTGGGAGGTGGAAACAAGAGGATTAGGAGTTCGAGGCCATCCTCAGCTGTATAGTGAGTCCAAAGCCATTTTGTCTCAACAAACAGCAGAACCCCTTCTTTCTATAGATAATCATCTATATTGGATATAGAACTTGCAGTGTAGGCAAGTCATAGATCTTGGCCCCTACTGAGCCCCTGTGCCTGATGCCCTTACATAGAGTTCAACCTAGGACTGCATAGCTGGCCAGCAGCCCTCTTCTCTCCCACTGTGACGCCTGTGTAAATCAGGTTTCCTTATTCTGGTGAAGATCCTTGACTCAGAAACCAGCCTTGCAGTTTCCCACCACGGCCTGTGTGTGATGCTCTTCTTGGCCCCTGCTTCCTTCCCCACCCTCATTGCTTTCCCTCACAACCGGCCCCTTTCCTCTAGCAAGATGCCAGCCCCTTCTGGTTTGCTCTTGCTGTTCTGTGGGCTTGGCTCCTTCCTGTCACAGGTCTGGCTGGGATGACATGTCCTCAGTAAGGACTGATCTAAGTGGCACTGTTAATGTGACCCTCCTCCTGCAGCCTCTATCATCTTACCTGCCGTTTCCCTAGTGACGCTTATCGGCCTCTAAAATCGATTTCCCACTCATTCGTCTGTTTGTACTTCACTTCGTTCTCTTTCCCTTCTGCAGAATTAAAGGCTTCAGAGTCAGGAAGCCGTCTGGCCCGCTCCTGCTTTCAGAGTTTTGATCAGCAAATGGCACGTGTTGCTGAATGGACTCTCGGGTTAACGAACCTGTGGTTAAAATTGTGTATGGCGCTATTGTGCATATCTCGTAACAAGACGGCAGGTTGCTAACCAGCAAAGCCAAGTCTTTAGAATTTCTAGGAGATGCTGTGACGTGCAGCGAGAGACACATAAACAGAAGAATAAACGACAGGAAATGAAAAGCAATTTTCTAGGCGGTGAGCCTTGCATTCATGTCCCCAAACGTAAACAACATGGCAGGTTGATACTACCACCATTGGTGGCTCTTACCAAATGTCATAACTTGGTTTTCCAGAACTTCAGAAAGCCAAAAAATAGTTATACCATTATGTGCTTGGGATAGGAAACTATTGAAGAATGTCTATTTGCTTGTGTGTCTGTGTGTGTCTGTGTGTGTGTACACACAGACACACCATGGCATGGCATGCGTATAAAGGTCAGAAGACAGCTTGTTGGGGTCAGTTCTGTTTGTCTACCATGTAGGTTACCAGAATCAAACTCAGGTCATTAGCTTTGATAGCAAGGACACTCAGCTGCTGAGCCATCTCGTCAGCCTTAGAAGAAAGTGTCTTTAAAACTCAGTTATAACTGAAATTAGATTTCTTTTTAGTATGTCCCCTTGAAGATTTTTACATAAATAAAACTTTATTTTTATTTAATGTTTATAAGTTTTCTGAGGCTTGTTGATTGAACAGTACATGATACATCATGTAGAATGTTGGCTATAGTTAGTATTTTTCTAGTTTGAGGTGCTCTCTAGAGGTTTACTGTACCTCTCTGTCTTGATTAAAAAAAACACATCATTTTAATGTAATTTACATAATGTAAATGGTAGCAAAATGGTTTCTCCTTTCCTCACTTATAATGCCTGCCTACAAATGGACGGGTAAGCTAACTTTCAGCATGTGTTTATACCAGTAAAGAATCACTGGCAGTGTTGCTTGTCATGACTGAATTTAAAACTAGAAAATGGCAAGTTTTAAAGTGGTTGCCTACTTTGACAAAGCTATGCAAAACACACTCTTTTAGTGATCATCTCTGTTTCTGGCACCCAGACATTTATGTCTCAGCACCAGTATTCTGCATCCTGTGTGTGGTTTGAAAGAAAGAAAATCTGATCAGAGAGACTGATACAGCTCAACTAAATGATTGTCAGAGCAATCTCCCCCACCCCTCCTCAAGCATTCGAGTTTGTAAAAACTCTATTCATTGTGTCACTAAAGCCACCAAGTGCCCACACTTTCACACGATTTGCCCCAGCATGGAGCCTCTAAAAAGCTGCTGGCTACACTGCTGCAGCCCTGACCTAGGCAGTTCATGGAATCGGCATGACAAGGACTCATATCAAGAGTCGCTATCTTCTGTTACCTCATTCACTCCTAATCTTCAAGGCCCTGTGGTCTGAGGTTTCTCTTGCATTTTATTTTAGTTTAGGAAAAAGCAGCTACTTGACAGACGAGCCTCATGACATCCTTTGAAGTCTGTAAGATGTTAGTTAGCAAATTATAAGGTCTGTTAAACAAAGGAAAAGCTATTTACTGGAAACTTGCTGTATTTCTCTTCCTTCAGTCCTCTCCCTCCTTCCTCCCTTCCAATATTATGGTGTAGTGATTTTCTTCCACATAAAACCTTCCATCTTGGAGGAAAGCTCCTTTAGACACAGGAAGGGGTGAAAACAGTCCGAGTAGTAGGAAAGCTTGCTTGCTAAGCTAAGCTCAGGGAAAAAAAAAAACAACAAAAAACAAAAAACAATACAATAGCTTCAGGAAGTCCCTGAAACTGACCAGATTCTAGGCCCCTCCCTCCCCAAGTGGTATGTGAGCAGGGAGGCCTTCAAAAAAGTCACCCAGACCAAGCAAGCTATCCAAAAGAGACAGAAACCAGCCCACTGCCTAAAAGACTCACTGCCTAAAAGACAAGCTAAGCTGCTTAAAAGAAGTTGAGAACAACCTGCCTGCTTAGAAGCAGTGCCCAGCAGAGGTTCCCACCAACTGAACTGAAGATGACTCTCCAACCTCTTAAGCCGCCTTTGGAACGCAGGAGTCCCAGCAATGTAGCTTTTCATTAACTGTTGCTCGGGCTGGGTGAGCTTCTTAGGGTTGCACCTGTCTCTGAGTTAGCTAGGTGGTTGTAAGTAACTCTGAGAAGTTCACTGTGCACTCTTACACTCAGGTGGAATTACGACATTCTACCATTTATAGGGAGAATAGATGTTGGTTCACATCTCCTCAGGTAACCACACACGGGTTTCTGTCTCCAGTGGGGATGAAATTCCTGTCTGAAATAAAATGGCTAGACAGTGACCAAGCCTGAGCTGAAACTTCACACCTCCTACTCAGGGTTCTCTATTCTCTATGGTCCCCATGATTTCACTTTGGTCATGTGCATGGTATAGGCTGACCATTTTTGGAGTTGTGGGACTACTCCAGTGTGATTGGAAGTGTCTCAGTCAGTGTCCTACTGCTGTGAAGAGGCATCATGACCATGACAACTCATAACAATGAAAGCATTTCATTGGGGTTTGCCTACGGTTCAGAGGTTTCGTCTATGATATGCATGGGGTGAGGGGCATGGCGACACACAGACAGACATGGTATCTGAGAGTTCTACATCTGAATCTGAAGGCAGCGGGAAGAGAAAAACCCTGGGTCTCATGTGGACTTTTGAAACCCCAAAGCCCACCCCCAATGACACACTTCCTCCAACAAGGTCATACCTATTCCAACAAGGCCACATGTCCTAATCCCTCTCAAGTTGTGTCTCTCCACAGTGACTAAGAATTTAAACATATGCCTTTTTAAATTCAAACTACCACAGCAAGTAACAAGCTAATTTTAGGTTTAAAGCATCATTACTTTGTGTGGCTTGTATTATGAGATCCTTGGCGTGGCCCAGCTGATTATCTGAGCCAATCTTCAGATGATGAAGATGACAGCATGATCTTGCTGAAGCACAGGAACATTTGGAAGAATTGCATTCTACTTTCATGAGAGCAATCATCCAACTTAAGACATGGAATTGGTGCCGGAGCCTCACGGATTAGCAGTGTGCTCTTTGGGACTTCCATTTCATGTAACAAGAGGGGTCACAGCTATCTGTGACCACGGCAAAAGAGGCTCTATCGACCTCTCTCTTATATCTCACACCAGTGAGACAGTTCCCTGTGATAGAGAAGTTGCATGCTAGTTATACTTGGGGCATCATCCTCTTCTCCATGGTTTCAGGGTCAAATCTCCTTTCCAGACATAGAGGCTAGACTTGAGCTCTCACTTGTTTTGCTCTTGGTCATGATATATTCCAATAGTCATGTAGGAATCTGAGATGGGATGAGCATTTAAGCTGTAATCCAGAGGCTTTTCTGTGTGGTACTTTTGTGTGGGGGGATCGAAGGTCATTAGTATCTAAAGAGAAGGTCACTGTGCTTAGGGGCATGCCATTAGATTATTAAACACCAAAGCCGTGTTACAAACTACTTTGTAAAGGTTTAGTCTCATGAAGAGAGCTTTTCTTGAACCAGTGTGGCCAGCATGGAGCATGTGTGCCACACTTTGGTTCTTTCGGTTAACCAGCAAGCATGAGCCCCGTTTCCACCTCTAAGGCCTCCTTCAGTAATCTGTTCAACTGTGAAATGCCCGAGGAGACAGAACAGATGAGGTCAGCTGAGGTGACTATCTGGCCTAAAGACGCCATGAGACAGTAGACAGTCTACGAGTCATTTCAATTTTTCTTATGCTAATGAGCCACACCATAATAGATTTCCTGCAGCTCAGATGACATGGTGTAAATGTCAGACTGCCACATGGGCTCACCTCAGATTTTCTTTTATAATATAGATGTGTCAAGAGCAAGTGAGCTCTTGAATCCATTAAGCCTCTCAATGTTGCCTTATATGCGAGAGTGATGTAGAACTGCGTGTAATTACAGTGCTCTTTTTGTAACATGCTTTGAGATCGTCAAATGAAAGGCATTGGTGCTTAATGTATGAGACACACAGAATGCATAATGATTATAGGCTTCCTTTAACCTTCCATGGGCGTATTCTATCTTGGGTTGTCATAAATACTTGGTGCTGCTTTTCCTAGGGAAGACACATTGGACAGGACAGATGACTCCAATCTACCCACAGCTTCCGTCTATTATCTAGCCATCTGTTCATCCTCTATCTCTCTACCCTGTCTTTATATCTGTCTAATTATCTTCTGTCTTCTTACAATTGGAACAATTTTGTAAGGTGTTGGGACACTAATTTAACCATCTCTGTCTGTGTGCACTCTGGATTCCAAGCATGACTTAGAGTCATGAAGATAGAGTGGTGAAGGATGCAGGGTAGTGCTAGGAAGAAAGAAGAGGCAGGTTCTGCCTGACCAAAGTCCTGAGAGAGGAGATGACAATTACCTGGGAATGATCATTGTGAGTAGAAGGGAGAGCATGTGCAGAAAGTCTGAGGTGTGAGTGTGCTCAGAGGGTGTAGCAAGGAGGACTCTGTGAATGGAGAGGAGGGAGAGAGGAAAGGGGGACTTTGAGAGGGGACCAGAGACATGGGGTTGAGGGTAGATGTAGGAGACGTCACAGGTTCTGCAAGGACTTGGCTTTTACTCTGAGTAAGAGAAGGTCCCTGGATGAGCTAGAGCAGATACTGTGATAGTAACACTCTAGTTCCTGCTCTGAGGCTTCGTGGGTGAGTAGAGTGGAGGCGGAGAGCCCATGAGGGAGCATGATGACTCAGGCCAGTCTAGTGGCAGGTCACCAGTGATGAGACTCAGATTATGGTCACGTTTGAAAGATGGGGGATTTGCTGACACGGGGATAAAGGAAAAAAAAATTAAAGAGTCAGATAATTTCAAAGTTTAGCCCCAAGCAACTGAAGACTGGAACTTCTATTTGTTGAGACAGGAAGATGGTGAAAGACCAACTTCTGGAGACCATCTAGAATCCACCATGGATAGGAGTGAGAGAGAGAAATATTACAATCTAATTGAAATGAAGTAGAGAATCTGCAGTTCAATCAAGATACCATCTAGAGCCCTCTTGAGCCAAACCATCACACAATGGCCAGGCTCTATTGGGACTACACAAGGCTCCCCCTCTATTTCCACTACCTGTGGCTTCTCTCTGCCCCTAGGATAACTAGCCACAAGTGACCCAGTCTGATGGAGACCTGTTAAAGGTCTCCCTTCCCTACCTGTGCCCCACCCTCTAACCTCCCCCAAATGGTCTACCCCACTACTCACCTCTCGGTCAAGGCAATATACACCCTCCCAAAGGGGTCATTCTCATAGTTCAAAGGAGAATGACCTAAATGAAATAGAAGCCATTCAATTCAAAAGACCCATTCCAAACATGTTCAGAAAAGTACAAATAACTTCAAGGGCATGCAGAAACAATTGAAATGAGTAAAAAGAGGACAGGGATTAACTGAAGTTCAAGAAAATATAAACAACTACAGAGGGATCTCAGTTCCGGAAAAGGAAATAGAGTTCAACAATAAAGAAGATCCAGACTGAAGGAAGACCAGAAAATGCCAATTGGTCAAGCAGAAAGCTCAGTGAAAATCTTCACCAACAGGACAGATCATGTGAAAGACAGACTATCAGGGCACCGAGACAACGCAAAGGAACTGGATCATGTGCTTAAATCAAGGAGAATCTTAGAAGAGCACAGGGATGGAAAATGGAAAATTCAGGAGAAACAATCAAGAGATCAAATCTGTGAGTGGATCGGCACAGAGGTGAGGAAAGCTAAGTCAAAGACATGGAAAATATATTTAATTAAACCATAAAGGGAAATTTTGCAAATCTGTATCCACACAGATCCAGAGGTCTACAGAATACAAAGGAGATGGGACCAGAAAAGAAACTCTGCACTATGTATTATAGTTAAAACACTAAAAACACAAAATAGAGAAAAACTATTGAAAGCTGAGAGA
>NW_022196913.1:61142612-61147592 GCF_008632895.1 Mastomys coucha
GAGAGAGAGAGAGAGAGAGAGAGAGAGAGAGAGAGAGGGGACAAATCACATATTCTAATGGCCCTGCCTGTCTAACAGCTGATTATACAGTGGAAACTTCTATTTTTTTTCTAGAAATTTATTTATTTTTATTCACTTTACATCCCAGTTGCAACCTTCCTTCCTTCTTTCCTCCCAGTCCTACCCTTACAAGTCCCTCCCTCTATTATCCCCCTTGAACTCAGAGAAGGGGAGCCTCCCTTGGGTACCACCTTGGGACATCTAGTCCTAGCAGGGCTAAGGACATTCTCTTCCACTGAGGCCCACCCAGGCAGTCCAGGTAGGGTATGGGGACCCAATGGCAGGGAACAGAGTCAGAGACAGCCCCAGCTCCAATTGTTAGGGGATCCACATGAAGACCAAGCTACAGTCAGCTACAAATGTGTAGGAGGCCTAGGTCCAGCCCCTGCATGCTCTTCGGTTGGTAGTTCAGTCTCTGTGAGCCCCTATGGGCCAGGGAAGTTGACTCTGTAGGTCTTCTGTGGTGCCCTTTAGCGTACTCTATTCTATCCCTCACTCCCCCACAAGACCCCATGAACTCTGCCTGCTGTTTGGCTATGAGTTTCTGCATCTGCTTCCACCTGCTGCTAGATAGATCCTCTCAGGAGACAGTCATGCTAGGCTCCTGTCTGCAAGCACAGCAGAGTATTACTAATAGTGTCAGGGGTTGGCTCTCTCACACAGGATGGGTCTCAAGTTGGGCCAGCCATTGGTTGGTCATTCCCTCAATCTCTGTTCCATCTTTATCCCTGTGCATATTGTAGGTAGGAAATGTTTTCAGTTGAAGGTTTTGTACATAAGTTGATGTCTCTTTCCTTCAGTGGAAACTTCTTAAGCCAGAAGAACTTGGAAAGATCTTAACTGCCAATCCAGAATATCATACCCAGCAAAACTAGCTTTTATGTGTAAAGAGGAAATTAAAATAAAACTAAAGGAATTCATGACCACTAAGCCAGTCCTATGGAGGATACTGAAAGGAACATTTTGGACTTAAAGATAAGGCTAAGCACACGCAGGAGATCACAGGAAAAGGAAAGCAGGACCAAGGCAGTTCATCGAAAAGTGCCTAAGAAAACATAATAATCAAGATGACAAGAATTAAGACACAGTTAACTCTAAATTAACTCTGAACATTAATACGTTCAGCTCCCCCAAGAAGAAGACATAGACCTTCAGCTTGGATTAGAAAGCATAATCCATCTTTTGTTGCTTTCAAGAAATACATTTTATCATCAAGGGAAGACACTAACTTAGAATAAAACATGGAAGAAATGCATTCTAAATAAATGGAACTAAGGAGCAGGTAGTGTAGCCATTTTAATAACTGACAAAATAGAGTTCAAACCAAAACTAGTTAGAGGAGAGAAAGGGCTCTAAGGGACAATCCACCAAGAGGATTTTACAGTTGTGAATATGTCTGGACCAAACCCAGGCACACCCAATTTCATAAAACAAATTCTACTAGATCTAAAGCCAAAAATTAATCTCAACACAGCAATTGTGGTCCCTTCATGTCTTACTTTTACCATTAGAAAAGTTATTCAGACAAAAATTAAAAACAGAAACATTGTAGTTAAGTGTCAACACAAATTAGAACAAATGGACGTCTACAGAAAATTCCACCCAAACACTCAAGTATACACATTATGACAGCTGGATAAGTAACTCTGTGTTTCGTTTATTAAGTTTCTAATTGTGTCATTCAAAGAAATTCAAGGGCAGTATTGTGTGTAGGGGTCAGTGAAGGATTTGCCTACCATAGTCATTACTTGTTAAGAGAAGTGTACATCCTTGCTCACATGTGCCTATACAGGCCTGCCAAGTTAAAAGGTCTGCCCAAAAGAAATATGACAGGAAAATCAGAATCTTGGCTGGGTTCTCTTCTGAAGTACCTTCCTAAGATTGACAGTATACTTCAAGATATGATGAAATAGCAATTTGCTTTTCATGATACACAATTTATTGCTAAATGAACAGATAGTGTTATAAATTTCCTTTAAAATTTTTGAAATGTTCCCGAAAGACAAGAATGCGTGCTAGATGTTGTTAGAGGAAAAAAAATGAATGATGAAATATTCTTTGAGGAGAAACCCCTCCTGTGTTAAATAGAAGGGTAAAAAGGCTCACCAAAGACTTGAGGACTGAATTTACACCCATTTGCTAAGATTCAAGCCAAACTTCATTTATGATGAGAGCGATCCTTGTGGGGAAAAGCATGTTCCAATTCTGCTTCAGGGAGAAAACCTCTTCTCTAGACACCAGGCTTTGTGCCATCCTAAAGGACTTTTCCTGAGCTGGCCTCGGAGTCACACCACCCCACAAGCCAGATGTGCATGCAGTCCAGCAAGTAGTTTCACTTAAATAGAAGAGAGGGCAGGCACAAAGCCCCACCCCTTGCTGAAGAACTATTGGCATTTGCTAGCTGCTGGGAGAAAGAGAGTCACTTGTCCTTGAAGATCTGATCTCCCTGTGGCATAATGACCTCACTCTGGGGCAGTCCCCAAACTTAAAAGTAATTGGTCAACATACATTGGTGCGTTTAAAGGGGGGAAGAAAAGGAGAGAGAACAGGAAGTTAGGTGTGGGGGGGAGATGGGGGTAGATCCAGGAGGATTGTAGGAAGAGGTAAATATGATCAAGTACACTGTATGTAGTTCTCAAAGAATTAATAAAAGTTATTCAGAAAAAAGAAAAGAAGACAAAAAAGATTTTATCGGTACCTAAGTGCCTCACCTTGTTCTGTAGGGTTCAGGCTAAAAGTATCGCTGACCGACAGGTGTTACTCTTTCCACGCTGGCGCTTCATATAAGGATCTGTGAAAGTTAGGTGCTCTGTGTAGCACTAATTGGGAGACTGGTCAACTGTATGAGGAAGCAGCTATGATTCAGTAGAGACCATCACTGTTAGCTGCACCCAGTTGTACTACACAGGAAGCATGCGGCTCACTGTCTTCTCTGATGTGTTGAGTACATCATCCTTGATTGACAATTTTTTTGACATCTATGTTTCTTTTTGCCCAAAGTCGTCTTAGTGACTTGGTTATCTCGATGGCCCTATTCTTATTGTTTCTTTGCTGATGAGCTATCATGTGGTTGTTTTAAATACTATTTCTAGCAGCTGTGGAGACGGCTTTGTAGGTCATAGCACCAGCAGAGGACCTGGATTCAGTTCCCAGCACCCATAAGATGGCACAAAACCATCTGTAACTCCAGATTCAGGGGACCTGAAACCTTCTCTGGCCTTTGTAAGCACCAGGTATGTAGGTGGTGCACAGATTGACATGCAGGCTAAATGCTCATACACATAAAAATAATAAAAATGTAAAAAAAATTTAAATTTAATTCAATTTAACTACTTAAATATGCTAATTCATTAGTAGAACTATCTGGGAGACTTGGTGAACCCTATGAGGGACCAGCAATGATTCAAACAGTTGAGACCATCACGGTTGCAAACCTCCCAGATAGGGTTTTTAGCTGTTAAATATCACAGTATATTTCCCTATTTTGTCTGAAATTTATTCCATTTTGTGAATCCAGTGTAAGAATCCTATAATAGTCTATTCCTTTTACTGAATTAGAACTGATTCAAATTTTAATTAATTCTATTTTATTTATTTCTATTTTATTTATTTATTTATTTATTTCTATTTTATGTGTATAAGTATTTTGCCAGAGGAAGCTCCACTCCCAGGCACTCTAACATGCCCAGGATCAGAGGTGAGAAGGACAAAACATCTGTCCCAACACCGGGAGTAACTGGGACCCACGGGACCAGGCACACAGGAACTCCACCAGCCCAGTGGCTCAGGTTTCTTCTGGTCTGTCTGAGCTGGTGCCCAGAGCTTGTGCCCAGGCACAAGCTCTGCATCCAGTCCCACAATACCCAGAGGAAGCTCCACTCCCAGGTGCTCTAACACCCAGGATTAGAGGTGAGGAGGACACAACATCTGTCTCATTACCGGGAGTAACTGGGACCTGCAGGACCCAGACACACAGGAACTCCACCAGCCCAGTGGCTCAGGTTGCTTCCAGTCTCTCTGGGCCGGCCGGTGCCCTGAGCAGACCAGCCAGTCCCAAAACACCCAGAGGAAGCTCTACTCCCAAGTGCTCTAACAAGCCCAGGGTCACAGAATCCCAGAATCACAGGATCCCAGAGACAGCTTGACTCTGAGGAGTTCTGATACAATCAGGATCACAGGAAGGACAGACTCCAGTCAGATTTAGCAAGGACAGGTAGCACTAGAGATAACCAGATGATGCAGGGCAAGTGTAAGAATATAAGCAACACAAACCAAGGTTAGTTGGCATCATCAGAACCCAATACTCCCACCATAGCAAGTCCCACCATAGCAAGCACACCATCACAGCAGAAAAGCAAGATTCACATATAAAATCATGTCTCATGATGATGATACAGGACTTTAAGAAAGATATAAATAGCAACCTCAAAGAATACAGAAGAACACAGGTAAACAGCTAGAAGCCCTTCAAGAGAAAACATAAAAATCCCTTAAAGAACTACAGGGAAAACACAATCAAACAGGTAAAGGAAATGAGCAAAACCATCCAGAGTCTAAAAATGAAAATAGAAACAATAAAGAAATCAGAAAGAGAGACAACCTGGAGATACAAAACCTAGGAAAGAAATCAGGAGTCATAGATGCAAGCATCACCAACAGAATACAAGAGATAGAAGAGAGAATCTCAGGGGCAGAAGACACCATAGAAAACATTGACACAACAGTCAAAGAAAATGCAAAAAGCAAAAAGCCCCTAACCCAAAACATCCAGGAAATCCAGGACGCACTGAGAAGACCAAACCTAAGGATAATAGGTATAGAAGAGAGTGAAGATTCCCAAGGTAATGGGCCCGTAAATATCTTCAACAAAATTATAGAAGAAAATTTCCCTAACCTAAAGAAAGAGATGCCCATGAACAT
>NW_022196913.1:61147695-61147982 GCF_008632895.1 Mastomys coucha
AATAATCAAAACACCAAATGCACTAAACAAAGAAAGAATTTTAAAAGCAGTAAGGGAAAAAAGGTCAATTAACATATAAAGGTAGGCCTATCAGAATTACACAGGACTTCTCATCAGAGACTATGAAAGCTAGAAAATCCTGGGCAGATGTCATACAGGTCGTACAAGAACACAAATGCCAGCAAAACTCTCAACTACCATAAATGGAGAAAACAAAAAATTCCATGACAAAACAAAATTTACACAATATCTTTCTACAAATCCAGCCCTACAAAGGATAATAGATG
>NW_022196913.1:61148372-61148524 GCF_008632895.1 Mastomys coucha
AAAAACACTTTATATATTTATGCTCATTTAAGAAAATATTAGTAGTGATGTATTATTTTGAAATATACGTTTAGAGTTATTTATAATTTATATTGAGAAAAACGTATGTATTTTCAGTATTGCCATAGACAAGCATCTACATAAGACTGTTA
>NW_022196913.1:61148633-61151272 GCF_008632895.1 Mastomys coucha
GATTGTTGTTTTATATCAAACAACTTTTATAATACTCATTTTTATTGTAATAATATTTTATAAATTTTCAAGAATATGACCAAAAAGATATTGTAGATATTGAAGGGGGGTCTCTGGGAGTAGTTGGAGTACAAAAGGGAAACAAGAATGTCATTTAATTCTATTTACTTAAAATATGTCTTTAAATGTTAACAAATTCAGATAAATTGAAATCATGTAACTTTTCTCATCATAATGCAATAAAACTTATAAACAAAATAAGTATTTTGCCTTCGTGTATGCCTATGCACCAGGTCTGTGCAGTGGTGCTGGAGGCCTGAAAAGAGAGACCAATCATATAGAGCTGCAGTTACAGAAGGTTGTGAGCTGCCATGTGGATGCTAGCAAGGGAATATGGATCCAGAGCAGCCAGTGCTCCCGACTACTGAGCCGACTCCCCAGTCTCAGAGTACTGAGCCTCATTCTAAAACACTTTGAAGCAATTTCTTTCTACAGCTGGTAAATCCAACAAGCTAGTGTGTATTTGTATATTTGTTACCCAATGTTAAGATAAGCCCACTCACAAATGGAGAATTAACGTGGGTGATCTTGCCATTAAAAAGACAGGACACCAACACTTGGAACCTTGAAAGAGTGTGTAAGAAAGTTTCTCCACGTTGAATTTTTCTTTGTTGTTAAAGAAAAAAAAAAATCTGCGAATATGTCATTCTTGCTAATGATGACTCTTGGCAATGTCTGTCACCAAGGCAACTATGCAGCATGATCTGTTTCCTTGTTTCCTTTTATTACGGAGCTTCGGAGTGAATGCCCCCTTTCTCTCAATGCTTCCAGGTTTGTGCCAACAAAGTAATGAAACAGGGGTTTGTCTTTCACAAATAAAGTACTCCAGAAAATTAACTCTAGACTAACAAAGTATTCCTGTGGCATTTTTTAGTTAAACATAGCAATAGAATCATTTGTTTCTTTTTGAGCGGATTGTATTTACAGAGCCGAGAGCCCTTTGCCAGGACTCTAGCTTTTCAAGCCACATGATCTACAAAGACAGAAACCACGACCCAGTGCTACATTGTATTGTAAAGACCGCTGCGCCAGAGCTTGACTAGAACAGTGCCAGGCAGAAGGTTAAAAGTCATTTCTCTTTCTTGTTCTTAAAAAATGCATGGTTCAGATCCACAAAGCCGGGTGAGACAAGGCTACGGTGTGCCAGAAGCAGTGTTAACGAAATCGTGAGCTCCATGCAATGTCCCGGCTTTATTCATTCTCCAAAGCCAGTGGTGGCTTTGAGCTGTTGTCAGTGGTGACTAAGCCTGACCCATTTAGAAAGGCTTCCTTCCTAATTCCCCATTCATGGGCCTTTGCGCTGTGAGAACAGTCAAGTGCTACGGAGTTCTGCATTTAGAGACGGATTGTTAGGAACATGATTTTTAAATGACTACCCTTAATTTTTGAGTAAAAAGTAAATGTTCCCTTTACTGATTCCCCTCAGGGAAAAATCAATCTAAGGGATTATGAAGTAAAACTTGTAGGTTTTTTTTTTTTACACAAGCAAAACTACTTAGAAAATATTTATGTTGTAATCTACTACTGTGGAAATTAATTTAGAAAATAGAGTATGCATCCTTTTAAATGAAAAAATCATTTAATGACAAATAGATACTCAAAGAATAATTAATTTAAAGGTTCAAATGGGATAATGACAAAGGTAAAATTTTATATTAATTTTTTAGAGTACAAAACAATGTGCTTAATTATTGACAGTGTTATATGTATGCTTCATTGTACTTTGTGTTTGCCCATTGGGAACCTTCTTAATAATTGTATCGATTCTTTGAGAACTTCATACAATATATTTTGATCATACTCACTTTTTGCTCTTCCCACCATGCCCTCTCAGATTTCCCTCCCACTCCCCCAACTCCCAACCTCCAGTAATGAGTCTGACAGTACACAAGAGACAAAGGATAGACAGCTTCTCTGGGACACTTGATATAGCAGGGTCAGTATTACACTGCCCCAATGACAACCCCTTCATCAGAAAATGCTACAGGCACATTTCAAATGCACTTTCTTTACAAAAAGACATATGAACCCTCTCGCTGTAGAGTTTGAAGTGGTTATCAAATCAAATATCATTTACTCCAGGTGTGGAAGACAATTACCTCCACTCAGAAGGGATCCAGCTCCATCTAGGTGTGACCTTTCAGCCCTTGGCATGTCCTGCCTGGTAAGGTTTTTTTTTGTCAGAAGTTAGGCTTTAGTAGTGAGAAAGGAAGGAAACTAGATAGGAACCATTGTTTTGAGGATGCTTAGCATATTCATCTAGATGACCCAGGACCTGTTGCAGCTTAGAGCATGTGAGTGTAATGCCGGGCTTCATCTGTGTAGTGAACTCGTGGCACTGGATTAGAAGCACCAGAAAGAATGTGACTACCTGTCTGCATGTATGGAATGACTCGCTACCCTTGTCTATTTAGCCTGCTATAACAAAGTACTATAAACTGGGTAGCTTAGAAATAATGGGAATCACTCACAATTTGGAAGCAGAGAGGCTCAACATTAAATGCTTGTAGATTCATTGTGGGCCTGTTTCCTGTTATCATTTCTACTGTCTACATCTTCATTGGGTAAGCAAGATCTAG
>NW_022196913.1:61151282-61156212 GCF_008632895.1 Mastomys coucha
GAGAGCCCTACCCTCAATATCTAACTGGCTCCTCAAAGCACCACATCCAGTAGAATCAGCTTCCAGTTTCGAATTCAGCAACCGAACCGGGAAAGATGCATGGATGTTCTTAGCATAGCACTCACTGTGTGCCAGCTGATTTCTAAACTCTTGCTGTGAACACACACGTCTTAGCCGGTCCAATACAAACACCCTGTTATTTGAAGGAGTAGGCAGAGAGAGTGACCTAGCTTGTCCTTAGTACAACAGGAAGTAGCAGAAACAGGATGTGAGTCTCCATCACCACTTTCTCTAAAACCAGAAAGCAGAGGAAATGAGACTATTTCTGCATCTATTTTTAAAGGTAGACTTATCTACCTTTAAAAGTCCAGAAAAGTCCTTATTACCCGTTAATACATTAGAAGACAGGTTCGGCCTTCCAAGGCCAGGTTGGCCCTCCTTTGTACTTGTCTTATGTTGTTGTGGTTCCCGCCCCTTTCTCATTTTTTTCCTTGCCTGAAGACCTTATAAGTGGCCTGGTTTTCAGGGTCCCTGTGCCTCAGCCTCCTGAAGATGAGGGTGTTCCATGTTATCTGCATCTTTACCGCTCCCCAGTCTAAATCTTTCCTCGTCTCCCTAACATAGTTTTTTGCCCTTGTAACCCACCCCTGTCTTCTGTTTGTTCTCTACTGTCCACTAACCACTCATTTTACTGTGTGTTTTTCCCTTCTCACTCCTCCTACCCTCTCCCTCTCTCCCTCCCTTCCCCTCTATCCGTCCCTTCCCCCCTCTTCCTCCCTTCTCCTCTCTCCCTCCCTTCCCCTCTCTCCCTCTGTCCCTCCCTCCCTTCCTCCTCCCTCTTTCCTTCTCTCCCCCTCTTCCCCTCCCTCTCCCTCTCCCCCTTCCTCCTTCTCTCTCTCTCCATTTATACTGGCTGTTTGGCTGGAGCGCGCCCCTGCACAAGCAGGGAAACCCCATCTGCCTTCTTTCCCCTAACCCCGCCCACTCTAAGAAAAGTCCGAACAAAGGAATTGCACCAAAAGCCGGGTTCCTCATTTCTGGCAGCAGAGGCAGCCCGACTTTCTGACATGGCTTGTCCATCCCAGTGTCCGCCCAGAGGCTTAGCTTCAGACCACACTTGGGCACAGTCCCAGCTCCTGGGGGACACATTATTACCCCCTCACCTAAGGTCTAGAAAACCTCCCCACCTTAACCCAGGCACCTGTGTGACTTCTCTGGCCCTGTTGAATGCCCCCAAGAGCAATGTCAAATAAACCTGCATTTATGTGCTTTTAATCTGGTCTGATCTGGCCTTTGCATCACCAACAATAGCTAACATGCAAGTACTCATAGTATTATCCATATCTCTTTGCTCCCCCAAAACGATTACAGCTTAAGGGTGTGCGGAGTACTGACTTGGACAATGAGGTTATGAAGAAAGAACACGCATGTGCAGACAAGCTGGGGTCAGATGGGCCACAGGCACTCTGAAGGAGTCGCACCAACAGCAGCCTGGAACTGCAGCCTGGGGGAGAGTCCCCTGGGGCAAACAGTCTTAGGCTGAAACATCTGGGCCAGGAAGCTGCAGGTGCTAGTTTTGAAAATACTAGATAATTGTACACCAGGGTCCATCCTCGCCAAAGTTTGCACTGGAACCAAAAGAAGATGTCATCATCCCACCGAACCTTACCCTAGGGAAAACCAAAAGTAGTTGCATCCCTCTGAACCTCACCCTAGGCTTTGTCACTTCCCATGCCACATCAGGTCCTTGACATGACTGTGTTCACACCAACACACATGCACTCCGGGCTTGTTAATTTAATGTTTGAGTTCACTCGGGGCTTCTTGAGCTATGCATGGGGGTGAGTTATATGACGGTGTCTCTGTTTTCTTCATATTGAATCTAATCCTGGATAATGACTAGCTTTCTTAGCCCATTTGCTATGCTACAACAAAGTACCATAAAGTGGGTAGGTGGCTGTCTCCATTAGGGTTTCTATTGCTGGTAGGCTATTGTTTTAGTCTGGGTTTCTATTATTGCATGACCAAAAAGCAAGTTGGGGGGAAAAGGTTTATTTTGGCTTACACTTCCATGTTGCTGTTCTTCATCAAAGGACGTCAATACTGAAACTCAAGCGGGGCAGAAGTTAATGCAGAGGCCATGGAGGGGTGCTGCTTACTGGCTTGCTCTTCATGGCTGGTTCAGCCTGCTTTCTTATAGAACCCAGGACCACCAACTCAGGGATGTTCCCACCCATGATGAGCTGGGCTCCACCCCACCAATTACTAATTAAGAAAATGTCTTACAGCTGGAGCTTACAGAGGCATTTCCTCAACTTAGGTTCCCCCTCCTTTCAAATAACTCCAGTTTGTGTGTCAAGTGACCCAAGAATAGCCAGCACGGCATTAAACCATGGGAATTTATTTTCCAACAGCAAGGGAGGGCTAGGAATAGAACCTGGTTCCCTCAACGGCTTTCTAACAGAGAAAAGCATAACTCGATCCTGCTACAACCTAGTCCCTCCTGAACATTGCAAATGCTTCTGTCTTAGGGTTTCACTGCTGGGAACAGACACCGTGACCAAGACAGCTCTTATAGGAACAACATTTAACTGGGGCTGGCTTACAGGTTCAGAGGTTCAGACCATTATCATCAAGGCAGGGACATGGTAGCATCCAGGAAGGCCTGGTGCAGGCAGAGCTGAGAGTTCTACATCTTCAGTTCTACAGTTCTGAAGGGTGCTAGCAGAATACTGGCTTCCAGGCAGCCAGGATGAGGGTCTTAAAGCCCACACTCACAGTGACACACCCACTCCAACAGGGCCACACCTTCTCATGTGCCACTTCCTGGGCCTAGCATATATAAACCACCACAGCTTCCAACTAAAATAACAAACTTTATTAAATAATCACAAAATTAAACCAACTACCTAGCTCCTGATATGCAAGTTCGTTGTAAAAACACAAGTAACAACAACAACAACAAACCAAGACATGTCTCCTCCAAATTCTACCCATCCAGAGCAATGTTCCTCAGCAAGAGTGACCTAGATGAGATTCCAGACAAAGAATCCAAACAGCATGGTGATAAATCCATTCACAGAGATGAAAAAAGGCATAAACAAACAAAGCTGAATGAAGTCCCAGAGAACACAAACGGCTGAATGAAATACGGAAGTCAATGTAGTATGTGAATGGAATTCAGTAAAGACAGAGATGCCCAGGGAACAACTAGAAACGAGGCTGGGAATAAAAACTCCAGTAAACGAAGCAAAGCCCCACGGAGAGCCCCCAGAGGACCATCACAAGGAGGACAAAGGATCGGGGTGTGAGGACAGGGAGAGAGAGGAATTGGTATATTCATTCAAGGACAACAATTAAAATTTTTCTAAAATGTAAATGCAAGACACATGATCTTTGGAACATTATGAAAAGATGAGATCTAAAACTATGGGCACAGAATAAGGGATGCTTCCTTGAAACTGAAACAGCTCCTCCAGGAAGGACTCGGGAGGGAAAGAGAAGATCACGTACCTGGGAAATGAATCTGAGCATTCTCAAGGCTCCTCCCCAGCTGTGTAGAAGCAGTTCACAATCGCTGGGAGCTAAACTCCTACCCGCTGAGCTGCAGACAAGTCTCCCTGATTGCTGAACTACCTGGGAGATGATCGGAAGACTCCAGGCTTGCAACTCTCCAGTGAGTTGTCACTCAAGTTGAGGTGGGGTTTTTTTGTTTTTTTGTTTGTTTTGTTTTGTTTTGTTTGGTGCTGCTTTCTTGGGGGTGGGGCAGGAGTTGCAAGTTTCTTGCTATGGGTAGTGAGATATGTAACTAGGATGGAGACATAGTGGGTCAGACTGGGGATCCCAAGTCTATGAGGGTTTGATATAGATCTAAGCTAAAAAGCCTTTCCTCAGGAATGAGAGTGTGGAGGAGGTTTGTCGAGTCCATGGATGGAAGGGAATTTCACCAAGTAGAGGGCTTTGGCAAACCAGAATGATCTAGAATGGCATATGCATCTAAGTTCATAAGGCGACAAAACAATCTAAAAGAGATCAAAGAAGGACAACAGAAAAAAAAGTCTGTTTACGTCACTTGGAAGTAAATGTGGCAAGATCTATGTCAACTGAACTTTTGAGGGAAAAGAGCTGACAGCTCGACACCACAGAAATTGTTTTATAATATAAACTGCAACTTAATATAAAATGTCAGGAGGGGGAAGACCATGAAGAGGGAATTACAGAGGGACCTAGGGAAATCTGGGGGAGACATACATCTATGGTATATTCATTATGTTGTCTGCTATGATGGTTTCAAAGGCAACAAAAACCTAGGGTATGTCCCATATTTGTTTGTCAGTTATACCGCGATAAAGCTGGTCATTACAAAAAGAGAATGAGAGACACTATATGTTAACATAGAACTCTGTTCCCGAACGCTGTGCATGGCTTGAACTCACATTTTTAAAATCCGTAGTCCATTGTGCATTCTTTCCTCGCTGGCAGGCTAGCAGCTCACAGGTGACCTTCTGCAGTCCTGGCCTGCAGCTCAAGACCTGAGAGGCTATCGTTGCTGGTTGCTGGTCAAGGTCCCTCGAGTGTCTGCATGGTGGTAGTGAGGTGGCCTTCTCAAGTTAAAACCTGGAACCTGGAACTGTTAGTTTGGGTCAATCATTTAACTGAATACTCACCAAGCATAACGCTTGGCACTTAAGGAGCACTCTCACTGTGGCCCTGGGACCACCAAAGGACTTCTAGAGGCCTGGGAACCTGCATGTGCTAGGTGAGACCTTGGAGTCCATCAGAGCGGCTGGGGGCGGGGCGAGGCTACCTAGAGTAGGACGCTCTAGGGGTGGAGCTTTTACCAGTGGGCGGGGCGCGGGCAGGCGTCTGGGTCTGCCTCCTAGGTGAACCCTGAACTTAAATTTAGTGGCTGGGGGCGGGGCGGAATTGA
>NW_022196913.1:61156222-61173130 GCF_008632895.1 Mastomys coucha
TGGCCTGTGATGCCCATTCAGTCCCTTGCTTTCCGCGGCTTCAGGCGACGCTGGAGCCCGCCCACCTGAGATGGTAGCTGCTGGCGTTCGTCACGCAGAGTCCTGCGCTTGACCGGAGGGCCTGCCTGGGGCTGGCTGCCCTCAGGAGCGCGTTCTGAGGTGAGGTTTGTGGCGCAGCTCTAGGGTGCCGGCGGGGCGGGGCGAGCCGAACCGCAGGAACCCCGGGAGCTGCCTAGCGGCGGAGGCGGGAGCGAAGCCGAGCCGGAGCTTGCAGAGCCGAGCGGAGCCACCCCCTCTCCCCAGCCCCCGGGGGTTTTTCAGCTCCCCTGCTGCTTCGCCGCCGGTTCTGGGGGAGCGTCTTTCAGCTAGGGTCCAGCCGTCCCCAAGCCCTGTTTCTCAGGACAGTGAGAATGTAAGATAAATTGCACCGAGCAGTTTTAGAGCGGTGCGTTTGCACTGCCATCTGTATTCATTTTTACACTTCAAACACTGCCCCGGGTTGGCGTTCTCTCTTTCTAGCCCAGTCTGGTTGCGGGGATACGGGGCAGGCTGCTCGATGCCCATCTATCTACCTTAGGGATTCCTAAGGGATGGTCCAGGTCAAGTTCTGTGCAACCTCTCTGCCATCCTCGCCTCTCAAAAGGGGTTTTCAATCCAAGTGCAGTTTACAAACTTGAGTCTTCAGATGATGTACTTAGAAATGAGTTTATCTATTCAAAAAAATTGAAGTTTCCTTTGTAAAGTAAATATATTTTAATATCACAAAGAAGCTTGAACTATGCTGATTTATACAAGCAAGCAAACCAGTACATGTAATTATGAACTACTTAAAATTACATGATCTCTCTCCATAGATATTAAGTAAAAATGTGAACTTTTAGAGTCTTTTACTGCCTGATATGTAACCTTAGTATAGCTTCCAGTGTAACTTCCAGCAAGTGCTGTGATATTTCCACAAACTAGTTTTCATAGGAGCAAAAAATTGTTTTATTATTAATAACTTACTAATAATACCACTTAATGTATATGACTTACAGATAACCTAAGCATACAATTATTATGTGCTCTAATGATGGTTTTGTGGTGTTTTTCCAAGACTGAAAGTACAGTCAAATGGGTGTTGGTGACTACCTCATGGCAGCAGTGTCATTTCATCGGCTTAGCTGGAACTGCACCGTGGAAGCCACCTTCAGGTAAGAATGGCTCGACAAAGAAGTGATCCCATTTCGTTAACATGAAAAGAAATGGTCATTTTTAAAAATAAATGGCCCCATATATCTAAGGTAGAATTTTATGTAAACATTTCCAAGAAAAAAAATATTTAAATGGAAATACAATATGACCAAGTGGTGTTCTGTATTCATAAATCATTTAATGTGATTCAGATTGTCTAACTAACTAGTGAACACGTGGCCAAAAAAGTTTTTCTAAATAATAAAGATCAATTTCTCTCACATTCTAAAATATACTGACATGTAGCTCCAATGTGCTGTATGAGGCTTGTAACTGAGAGTGTAGTTAATGCTCTATTGATTTATGTGAGAAGAAAATCAACATATATTTTTACTAAATTATTGGTATCAATATAATATCTTTAAGATGTTTACTGCTTGTATTGGTACTTTGCCCACATTTGTGTCTCTGTACCATGTGCTTGGTACATTGTGGGTGCTGGTAATGAAACCTGGGTCCTCTGTAAGAGCAGCAACCACTAAGCCATTGTGCCAGCTCCTAATAACACTGATGATTAACTAAATTGGCAATCTAATGAGTTGAGTACATTGAGCAGTTCTTCTTTTTTTTTTTTTTTTCCTGTTTTTTGAGACAGGGTTTCTCTGTGTAGCCCTGGCTGTCCTGGAACTCACTCTGTAGACCAGGCTGGCCTCGAACTCAGAAATCCACCTGCCTCTGCCTCCCAAGTGCTGGGATTAAAGGTGTGCGCCACTACTGCCTGGCGAGCAATTCTTGTTATAGATAACCAAACTTAATACATAACACAGTCCCTGTGTAGAGACCTGCAGGATAGTTATACAAAACCTGGCATTTGGATAAACTCTTTATTTGTCTTCACTGCTTTTGTAGTAAAGTTTTATACCAGGGATAGCTTCTCTAGATTTAGTAAAATTTTAACTACTTGTAGGCTACTAAGTGAAACATTTATAGACATACTGTGTGGATGTCTTCTTTCTCTGAGTTTAGAATCCAGCCTCTGTTCCTTTATTACACATACATATACCTACGCACATATATACACACACACTTACACACATACATATACACACATACATACACCTACATACACATACATACACCTACATACACATACATATATACATACATATACACACATATACACATACACACACCTACATACACATACATATACGCATACATATACATATACATACACCTATATACACATACATATATACACATATACACACATATACCCATACATACATACACACATATATACACAGACATGTACATACACATATATACACACATATGCATATATATACACACACACATATATACACATATACATATATGCACACATATACACATACACATAGATATACCTAGTTGTACATATGCACACATATACTCACTTGCATACACACACACATACATATACATATATATACACACAATATATATACACATACATATATACACATATGTACATACATACACACATACATACACATATATACACACATATACAAGACATACACACATACATACACGTATATACACATATACAAGACATACACACATACATGTATACATGCACAAACACACAGATATATATACACAAACATAAATATACAATAAACACATACATATATATATATATATACATACAAATATACACACATGCACATATACACATGTGCATACACAGAGTTTTTAAGAGAAGTAGAAGTAAAGAATACATCTGTAGGCTGTGCTCCGAGTATTTGCTGCATTGCGTGACAGGTTCTAAGTTACCTGAGTAACTGTTCAGTCAGACGGAGATGCATACAGTACCTCTTTCTTTGATGCTTGAGATACAAGTTGGCAAGGGTTTTGTTTTCCACTGGAGTTTCCAAGCCCTAAAACTGACCTTTCATATTTTTTCAGTGATTTTATAGGTCAGTCCTGCTTCTGGGATCCAACTTTATGTTGTGGTTAAGAAATGCTTCACATCCCTCAGGCTGAACCACAAGACAGATGTACTTACGTTACCAAGAAATATTTCAGTAGATTTGAAGGTATGTTCAGTTCTGACACTGAATTTGTTTATATGTTCCTTGATCGATGGGTGAAGTGAGGGTTAAGTCATTAATCAGAGTTAAGTTCTGGGCCATTTTTACCTGTATGAAGCCTCTCGGGTAATTATATATTTAATATTTTGTATTCTTACATAAATCAGTGAGGAGATCAATTGTTTTATATACATATATATACATGCATATATACATATATACTTATATATATATATTTACATATATATATCAACATGTGTGGTCTTCAGAGTGTTAGATATTTTGTAGTATACCCAGTAGTTAATACCTGGAGAGTCTTTCTGGGGAAGAATAATGTCAGTTCTTACGTTGTTTGTTAGTAACCGCAGAGGCTCAGATATGTACATACAACATCTCTGTCCCTGCTATGTCCACACTTCCCAGAATCCTTATGCCCACGCTGTCACCTGAAATTCATCACCAGTCATGCTCTTTTCTGTTGGAGTTGTGACTTGACTTACCAACACGGCAGCATGTCTTGAGTATGCACTGTACACACAAAGCGGTCTAACCTCATGGCAGCTTTAAGGATTGCAGCTTTCTGAGTGCTGCGATCCCGGCTGTACAGATGAGAGGACCCAGGGTCAGAGTCACACAGGGTTAGCCCGTGGCGTGGCTGAGGCTTTTCCCGGCTTTCAGTGCGTTTAGTTTAGTTGGACTTTCTCCCAGATTTCCTGGGAGTCTAACAGAATCCCAGTGTGTGTCTGCTTTGGAGGATGCAGTACGGATCAGCTCCTGACCAAGGGGCTCAGCTCCTGACCACGGGGCTCAGCTCCTGGCCACGGGGCTCAGCTCCTGGCCACGGGGCTCAGCTCCTGACCACGGGGAAAACACAGAGTGGGTTATTTCCTGCTTTGGAAGCTTTCTCCTAGAGGTCGCCCCAGCCATGTCTCCCACACACAAGCGTAGCCATGTGCAATTCTCCTTTTTTCTTTCATTCAGTGTGCTCAACTTCAGTTGGATCATTTACCATTTGTCCAGCCATTGGTCCTGGTTTTGATCCTGGTTTGTGCTTTACCTCTGTCCTCAGTTGCACAAAGTAGCACGGATCAATGCTTGAAATGGAAAGTGACTGTTAGAATTATGTCTATTGGATTACTTTCCTTTTCCAATATTATTTTATACAATTAGAGTACAACTACTTTGTGGGAAAATGAAAAAGAAACAAACATTTTTCCGTTACTTACAGAATGAAGAGGAATAACATCTCCGCTGTGAATAAAGTTGTCCAGTCATCGCCTGTAGTGAAGCAGCCCAAACGTGGGCTCTGCACATCCCTCCGTCAGACTCACATGCCCTCTGTCCTTCTGGACTGGGGCACTCTACCTCACCACGTCATATTGCAGATTTTTCAGTATCTTCCTTTAATAGATCGAGCCAGAGCTTCTTCGGTGTGCAGGCGATGGAATGAAGTGTTCCACATTCCCGATCTTTGGAGGAAGTTTGAGTTTGAGCTGAACCAATCGGCAACTTCTTATTTTAAGTCCACTCATCCTGACCTCATTCAACAGATCATCAAAAAGCATGCCGCCCATCTTCAGTATGTCAGCTTTAAGGTACAGAGCAGCGTCCGCTGACGTGTTTACCGGTACCTGTTTTCTGTGTTTGGATCCTTGCTTTTAAGCACTTGGTAAATCCCCAGGGTTTTTATCCTACCTTGATTTCTTCTTCTTTTTTTCTTGTTATTGCACAGACTGAAATAGAGAACTTAAGCTATAACTGAGTGACATAAAATTCAGTTTTTTCATCTGGTTATTATTAATTTCCAGCTAATTATAAATTAGCTGGAACGCATGCTGAAGGCATGAAGTGTTGTCAAGTTACCTTGTCATCTGTTTCTCTCTTTGTAAGCTCAGACATTTTATATCAAAATAATCGTTCATACTGATAAAAGGAGTAAACAGAACTTAGTTGCTGAATTCCATGAATTGCATTTCCAGTAGTTCTGATAAAGTGCCTTCGGGAAATGTAGATTTAAAATTGTCCTTATAGGTGGACAGCAGTACTGAGTCAGCGGAAGCCGCCTGTGATATCCTTTCTCAGCTGGTAAATTGTTCTATCCAGACCCTGGGATTGATTTCAACAGCCAAACCAAGTTTCATGAATGTGCCAAAGGTAAAGAACACTGCCCTCCTTGTGAGATCTGCTAGACTTCTTTTAAAATGATGTTTGTGTCCATGTCTGTGCAAGTGGACATATGTGTACATGCATGTGACTGTCAGAGACAACCCTACGTGTCACTCCCAGAAACACTGTCACCGTCTTCTAAGACTGAGTTGCTCATTGGCTTGGAGTTAACTTACCAGACTACACTGGCTGGCCAGCTAGCCCCAGGGGCTGCCTGTCTGTTCCAATCGGATACTGGATAAGCAAAGAGGAAAGATGGAGTTGCTGAGGAGTGGCCAGCATTGTCTGTTGCAGAGACCGCTGTCTCACTTAGGCCTCGCCTGTGTGTCACCAGTTCCTCTCAGATAGCTCATCCTCGCTGCTCCTCCTGTCTTAGTTTGCTTGTCCTGTGGCTGTAAGAAAATAACCTGTCAAAAGCAGTGTCAGGGAGAAAGAGCCTATGCTGGGGGTCTGAGGGTGCAGTCCATCACAGTCGGGCAGTCAGGGCAGCTGGAGCTTGAAGGGTCTGGTCACAAGGCATCCGTTTTCAGGCAGCAGAGGATGCTCCACACTGCTGTTCAGTTCCCAGTCCCCTTCATGGTCCAGGAGTCCCGCCAGGGAATGGTGTTACCCACAGTTAGTCTTCTTGCTTCAGTTAACATAGCCAGGTAGTCCCGGGGCAGTAAGATGGCTCAGTGGCTAAAGATGCTTCCCACCAAGTCTAAGAACCTGAATTTGATCCCCAGAACCTATATAATGGCAGGAGAGAACCAGCTCCTACAATTGTGACCTTTGACCGCCACAGCAAAAGCATGTGAACATGTGTAAACATACACATATAAATAAATGAATAAGTTAATACATACATGCATGCATACATACAGTGATCCCCAAAGGCTCCAAGGCGATTCTAGGTCCTGTCTAGGTTGATAACACATGCTAACCATCACAAGCAGGATATTTTATCATCTTTACATCATTCATTAGTGCTCAGTGCCATCATAATGATTCATTTAGCCTGTTTATTTTCTTCTTTTCACATTCTAACTTTGAAGGATGAGAGTCTGTCCTTTTTGTTTGTTTGTTTAATCACCATAAACCCAGGTAAAATAGTATTTGTTTTTTTAAAAGCACTTCATTACGGATGTTGATAAAAACCAACCCATGGTAACTTCCCACAGTAGACAGGGATAACTACATCTTCTCTCCTATAAACTGGGTCATGGCTCTCATGGCTGGGCTTTCTGGCAGCTTGTAATCCTTTTAAGAGAAAAAATATGGATCATTTGGGGATTTAGAATACTCTAAGTAATCAGATGGAAATGTAGTAGTGCTAACTAGGTACTTCTTCCTTGTTTATAAACCACAGCGTGGGTTGGCCTAGTGCTAACTAGGTACTTCTTCCTTGTTTATAAACCACAGCGTGGGTTGGCCTAGTGCTAACTAGGTACTTCTTCCTTGTTTATAAACCGCAGCGTGGGTTGGCCTAGTGCTAACTAGGTACTTCTTCCTTGTTTATAAACCGCAGCGTGGGTTGGCCTAGTGCTAACTAGGTACTTCTTCCCTGTTTATAAACCACAGTGTGGGTTGGCCTAGTGCTAACTAGGTACTTCTTCCCTGTTTATAAACCACAGCGTGGGTTGGCCTAGTGCTAACTAGGTACTTCTTCCTTGTTTATAAACCGCAGTGTGGGTTGGCCTAGTGCTAACTAGGTACTTCTTCCTTGTTTATAAACCGCAGTGTGGGTTGGCCTAGTGCTAATTAGGTACTTCTTCCTTGTTTATAAACCGCAGTGTGGGTTGGCCTAGTGCTAATTAGGTACTTCTTCCTTGTTTATAAACCATAGCGTGGGTTGGCCTAGTGCCTCTTGGGTTCTAATAGCTAAGGCTAGCATTGCCCAGCAGCCTTCTGGGCCAGCATCTGGGTTCACTGGTACAGTTCCCCAGCAGTGGCAGGCAGTAGGTAACTTATGCTGTCTTGGTGAGCTCCGCGGCCTCTGGACAGCTTGCGAGGCTCTCCAAGATCTGCTCTTGGCTTTTCTACTTATAACTTAGTGGGAAAATTAGATAAAATTGCAGTATTTTGCTAAATATAAAAAGTATAGCAAATTGATTGTAATGGAACATGTGCTCTGCTGTCTCAGTGTCCCTCAAAATAAAACAGCTAATTCAGAGATGATTAAAGAGGGGGAAAGATCAACTTTATAGTTCTTGAAAAGGAGTTACAGTTCTATAATAATTTAGGAGGTCTTTAGTATTCTACTCTGTAGAAAACCATTTTTAATTAGTGTGAGTCAGCATATTTACACGTTTATAAACCAGTGTGTTCATCCCAACAGGGCTGGTAGAACCATTAATACAGACAAAATTGATTTTGTGGAAGGAAAAAGGACCTTGCCTTGGATTTGGTTTCTGTACTTTCTGACTTTGCCAGAAATAGTAAATCTGAAAATGAAATTCTGCTTATCTTGAGGGCAAATTATTAATAAACTTCATTTTTCAATCCTTCAAAACATGTAACTATTTTTATTTACATCATTAAAATCTGCTAGAAAAAAACCCCGTAAGATTATAGGCCTTCATTCATTCTTTGGACAAATATTTATTGACTACAATGTGTCAGGTATTGTCTTAGGTCTGAAAATATGGAAGTGAGTGAAAGAGGGGAAATGTATTCTCCTAGCAAGTGGTCGGAAAAGCCCAGAGAATTTGTCTGGGTTTTGAGACCACTGCAGCTCTGCCTCAGCTCCTCAGCTCCATTGATGTAGTGGGAAGGAAGGAATGGGAAGGAAGGAAGACCGGCACAGACAGCTCGGAAAGGGAAGCACTTGGCTGTGTGCCGTGCATACTTGGTCTGTGAGCATTAAAGTCTCTGCCATGCCGTTCTTGTGGCATGCAGTATTTTGCTTTAGATTATTTTCATCCCTTTCAAAATGTTAAAAAAAAAAAGTATTCTTCACTTATGAAACATAGAGGAGCAGACTCTGTATTGGGTTTGTCTGGTGGTCTGTAATTAGCTAGTCCCCATTCTAGAAAATAAGCAAAGAATCTCCTCTTAATACTGGATTCCACATTTGTACAGTTGAAATAGCTGAGACATCCTTTACAGGACATTTGGGATTCTTCCTTTGTCATCATCCCATTTCCTGTTGAGTTATGGAACTTTTTGATAGAGGAATATGATATGCACATTAAGACGTCCATACCACAAACAAAGTAATCTCCCCCCAGGGATTCAAGGTTCATTTTGCATATGTAATACACAAATAGGTTTAAAAACAGAAAACACATGATCATGTCCCTAGGCACACGAGAGGCCTTTGTCAGAGTTCAACACCCGTAACATTCCTCTAACGTTAGATAAGTATGTTCACTTGAACCACTCTCATTCAATATTATACATAGACCTTTGGCTAGAGCAGTGAAATAAGAGAAATAATTAAAAGAAAGATAGGAATGGAAGAAGACAAATTATTACTACTTGTAAACATGATTCTATCCTTACAAGATCCCAAGGAGTCCAGAGAACTCTTAAACTTCAGCAAAGTGATAAGATATAAAATCGCCACATAAAAGCTGTAGCCTTTCTGTATATTAATAATGAAACTGTTACGAAAAAAGAAATCAAGAAAAAATACCATCTCTAGTACCTCCCCCCAAAGGCCCTGAAAACTCAGAGTTAAACTTAACCAGGGAGCAAGGCAGCGAAAGATCTCTGTTACAAAAACCTTAAGACAGTGAAAAAAAAAATTAAGAAGATACTAGAAGATGGGACACCTCATGACAGAATTAATAGTGTAAGAAGTAGCTACAGTAGCCAGAGTGATTTACAGATTCAACATGGTCTCCATCAAAATTACATTGACATTCTTCACAGAGATAGAAAAAACAATTCTGCGACTCATAGAGAAGCTCAAAGAAACCCTCATGGCCAAAGCAGTTCTAGTCAGAAAGAGTGACGTGCCAGAACAAACACTGGCCTCAAGGTACAATGCAGAAACTGCTTGGAACGATCCCAGAGCAGACATATAAACCAGCGTTGTAAGACCTAACGCTAAGCTCAAGCAGCTACAGATACCTGGCTTTCTACAAAAGTCAAGAAACACACACTGGGAAAATGACAGCAGAGCATCTTCAGCAAAATGTTGGTTGGAAAACTGGATATCCACATGTAGAAGAATGAAACTAGATTCCTATCTCTTACCCTATATAGAAATCATTCAAATAGATTGTAAGACCTAAAGCCAAGCTCAGATATCTACATCCACCTAATTCCCTACAAAAGGCAAGGACATACCTCTAAAGAACTATTATAGGATCCAGTTGCTATGAGGTATGTCAGATCTAAGTCACCTACACAAGATGCATGTGCAGCCATGTTTACTGATCTGCTGTTCATGATAGCTAAGAAGTGGAACCAGGCTAGTTGTCCATCAACGGATGGATGAATGAAGCATGTACATGAAATATATACACAGTAGAATATTTTTTTGTGTAGAAGACTTGTGAAATCATGGTATTTGCAGGAAAATATATAGAAGTGGAGATCATTACGTTAACTGAAATAGACCAGACTCAGGAAAACAAACACTGCATGCTTTACCTTGCATGCACTCTCCCTCTTCCTCTCTGTCTCTCTGTGTGTGTGTCTCCTTCTCTCTCTCCTCCCCTCCCCTCCTCCCTCCTTCCCTCCTTCCTTCCTTCCTTCCCTCCCTCTGTCTCTCTGTCTCTCTGTCTCTGTCTCTCTGTGTGTCTCTCTCTCTGTGTCACTGTGTGTGTATGTGTGTATGCTTGAGATCATGAAAATAGAAGGGGCCCATGAAAGAGAGGGAAGGGGAAAGACAGACAAACGGAATATCCATGACAGGAGCAGGAGTAGTATTTGAAGGGACCGGGGCATCAGAGACAGGTACGATGGGAGGGTAGGGAATGGCAGACAGAAGGGCATGACCAAGAACAAAGTATAAAGACATATGTGCATGAAATTGACATAGTGAAACCCACTCACCGTATACTCAATTTGAAAGCTTATTTTAAAAAAGAAATAGAAGTGTCTTCTACTGGCTAGTGGTACCATGAAAACCTAATATATTCATTGCTTGGTTTTACCATATTTTTTGCATTTAGCATGTCGTTTTTTTTTTTTTAAGCTACTTGATTGAAACTGTGAGTTTTAAATAACTTTTTCACAACTTTTTCCCTTATTGCCATGCAAGTCTCACTTTGTGTCAGCACTGACAGTCGTGTTTGTCAACTCAAAATCGTTATCATCGATTAAGATTGAGGACACGCCAGTGGATGACCCTTCCCTGAAGATTCTTGTGGCTAACAACAGCGACACCCTGCGGCTCCTTAAAATGAGTAGCTGCCCTCACGTTTCATCTGATGGTAGGTTGTCATTGTTTATATTAATTGATTGAGAGCTTTTATTATAGTAATAGTAGATTGCCTATTGAAAAGCACATGCCTTTGGAACATAATTTACTAATTTTATTCAAAAGCAATCTTAATCTTCAAATTAGAAGTAAGTTGTACCTTCAGAAAATGTTTTTCCCTCCCTGTGTCTTAGTCTTTTCTGAATTAGTGACCTTTATTTGACAATTTCATGCATGTATACCATACATATATTATCTTCTTTTGGTCCTCTCCTGCCTGAGTCTCTTCTCTCCAGCCAGCTCCCCTCCTAATTAATTTCATCTCCATTTTTTTGACCCACTGAGTTTAATGGGATTACATTCATGAGCATGAATTGAGATTATTTATTGGCAGATTCACAGTTTGCCAGTGGCAATACCACTGAAGAAAATCTCCTCTCCCCAGCAACAGTCAACAGAAGATAGATGCTCAGGGAGGGGTGGGACCTATGCTAATGTGTTGGTGGGTAACCTTATATTGGTGGGTAGCCTTAGCTGCTGTGGACTGCAGAAAAAGGTCATGTCCAGAAGATAGCACTCCACAGAATATTTTCCTATCCTGTCTCGTCTCTTGTGTTCTTCCCACCTGCCTCTGTTGCAGTCTTCCCTGAGTCTTGAAGGAGTTATATAGATACTCCATTTAGAGTTGAATACTCACAAGTCACTTATATTCTCAACTCTCTTATCACCGAAAGTCTCTGCAGTAACTGCTATCCACTACAAAGTGGGGTTTCTCTGATCAAGGCCTCACAGCACTAACCCGTGAGTGTAAGATAAATATTTAGATGTCATTGTGACGGGCTTAGCAAGCCTGTTCAGCAGAATGACAGTAGACACTTCCATGCCAGATCCCTCCCAACCATGAGCTTTTAAACAGGTTGTGGCACCGAGTATCAATTCTTTTTTTGAGGAGCGGGCCTCAGATTTGATTAGAGAGTGGTTGGTTATTCCCATAAAGCTCATGCCACTATGGTACCAGCAGGCAGTCTTTGCCTAGAGGAGGTTGCTGCACACAGGATTCATAGCTGGGTAAGACTGCCGTTCCCCACCCAGCCCCACAAGCCTTCGTAGCATGCTGAAGCATTATGACAGTTAGCCTCCAGGACATTTCAGCTCCATTTCAGCTTGGTTCATCTACATCCTGCTGCCAGAGCACATGCTCCAGCATCCGGAGTCTTCTTCGCTTTCTGTCTCGAATGTTTTGAAGTTTTCATTGATGATGTTTCTGCTTCCCTGGTTTGGTTCACTCCAGGGTGTACATGGGGCAGGGCAGTTGCGAACATGTTGTTTTCCTGATTTTGTGACCAGAAACTTGGAGAAGAAAGGGTTTACGCCATCTTACAGCTTGTAGTCCATATCCAGAGAAGCCAGGGCAGGAACTCAAGACAGGAACCCGGAGACAGGAAATGATACAGAGGCCATAGAGGAGCAAGGAATGCTGGTTACGGGCTGGCTTCCTGTGGCTTGCTCAGCCCACATTTCATACACCCCAGGACCACCCACCCAGCATGGCACCACTCACAATTGGCTTGGCATTCCAACATCAATCACGAATTAAGGAAATTTACCTCAGATTTACTCACAGGTCTGTCTGCTGGGGGCATTGTCTCAGGTGAGATTACCTCTTCCCAAATGACTGTTGTTTGTGTCAAATTGACGAGAAACTATCAGCACACTTATTTATATTCCTTTTATTTGCGTCTCTCTAATGTTCTATGGTTTCTGTTATGACAGCAAGAGAGGAGAAAGTGAGCAGCCTTGTTCTGTTCCCCATGTTAGTCAGAATGACTTGGGGTTTTTCCCACTTATATGACATCAGCTATAGGTGCATCATATGTAGCCTTCATTATGTTGAGATACATACATTTCTTTGGTTCCCAGTTTCTTTAAGGTCTTTATCATGATGTGTAGCTGGTATTTGCTACTTTGTTGGTTCTTCTTTTTCTCACCCTTTATTCCCCCAATTTTACCTAATAATAGTAAATAAGAGAGAAAGAAAGATAGAGGAGACAGAGAGAGACAGAGAGAGACAGAGACAGAGAGATCCCTGAATCTATCTTTTCTTCTTTTGTTTCTTATTTGAGCACTACTACTAACAAACCACAGCCCAACCACTCCTACTCCCCAAAGATCAACAGCCACTGGTCCTGCCTCTCAGGGCCCTGCCTCTCAGGGCCCTGCCTCTCAGGGCCCTGCCTCTCAGGGCCCTGCCTCTCAGGGCCCTGCCTCTCAGGGCCCTGCCTCTCAGGGCCCTGCCTCTCAGGGCCCTGCCTCTCAGGGCCCTGCCTCTCAGGGCCCTGCCTCTCAGGGCCCTGCCTCTCAGGGCCCTGCCGTCATTTATACACCCTCTGAAAAGTGCCCAGAATTCTAAACATCATCTAGTTGCAGAAACTCTCTGCAGCTGGCAAGAGCACACTTGTGCTAGAGCACGAGGCCAATCATAGCTGCTGCAGACAGTCAGAAGCAGCCTGACATCAAAACGAAAACCTGTTCTTGTCTCTAGAGTGGAGGAATGGGGCATTTTGTCAAAACCCTTTTCCAACTTGTTTGAGACAGGGTATCTTGTTTGCCACTGTGTACACCAGGTCAGATGGTCCAGGGGATTCTGGGAAACTCTTCATCTCCACCATCCATCTTGTAGGAGTCCTAGGATGGCAGACACACTGCCACATCCAGTGTCACATGGGCCTGGGGTCCTCCTGGCAGCACAGCAAGCTCATTAATCACTGAGGTTTGGTTGAGATTTTTGGCATGCATGTTCATCAGGAAGATTGGTCTGTAATTTCTTTTTTCTTTTCTAGTGACTTTTAAATTCAGACTAAGAAGGAGTGGGTCTTCCCACGGTGTTCTCACACAGACACATGGTGTTACTCTTTGTGCCTGTTGGCCTCGACTTCTCCCTTGACCCCCTCCTCCCACTTCCCACCCCTCTACTTTCAGGTCCCAGGTACCCCTCCTCTCTCTCCTGTTTCTCCCACATCTCCCTTTCCTTTCCTAGCCCCATCTCATGCTCCATAGGTTTTTTGTTTGTTTGTTTGTTTGTTTTGTTTTTTTTCAGCTGACCCAAGCTAAGGTCATCTGGGACACGGGAACTTCAATTGAGAAAACACCTCCATCATATTGGCCCCAACACAAGTCTGAGGGGCATTTCTTGATTAATAATTGACGTGGTTCCACTGCAGGTGGCACCACCTCAGGGCAGCTGGCACCACCTCAGGGCAGGTAGCCCTGGGTGGTGGAAAAGCAGGCTGAGTGAGCCGTGGAAGCAAACCAATAAGCAGCGTCCTCCATGCGCTCTGCTTCAGTGTCTGCCTCCGGGTTCCTGCCGGGTCTTCCCTCAAGATGGACCGTTAGCTAGAAGGAAACTGGGACGCCTTTAGGACATGCTGCGTGTGTGTGTGTGTGTGTGTGTGTGTGTGTGTGTGTGTGTGTGTGTGCACGTGCGTGTGTATGTGTGTGTGTGCGTGCGTGCGTGTGTGTGTGTGTGTGCACGTGCGTGTGTATGTGTGTGTGTGTGTGCGTGTGTGTGTTTGTGTGCACGTGCGTGTGTATGTGTGTGTGTGCACGTGCGTGTGTATGTGTGTGTGTGTGCGTGTGTGTGTGTTTGTGTGCACGTGCGTGTGTATGTGTGTGTGCACGTGCGTGTGTATGTGTGTGTGTGCACGTGTGTGTGTGCACGTGCGTGTGTGTGTGCACGTGCGTGTGTATGTGTGTGTGTGTGCACGTGTGTGTGTGTGCACGTGCGTGTGTATGTGTGTGTGTGCACGTGCGTGTGTGTGTGCACGTGCGTGTGTATGTGTGTGTGCGTGTGTATGTGTGTGTGTGTGCACGTGCGTGTGTATGTGTGTGTGCGTGTGTATGTGTGTGTGTGTGTGCACGTGCGTGTGTGTGTGTGTGCACGTGCGTGTGTGTGTGTGTGCACGTGCGTGTGTGTGTGTGTGCACGTGCGTGTGTGTGTGTGTGTGTGTGTGAATTTATAAACTTTGAGTGTGTTCGAAAGTATGAAATGTATCTTTCTGAATCTGCCTTATTTTATGTAACATTATGATTTCCGGTTGATTCACTTTGCTGAAGATGTCACAATTTCATTCTCCCTGATGACTCAGTAAAAGTCACTGTGTGTGTGTGTGTGTGTGTGTGTGTGTGTGTGTGTGTGTGTGTGTATACCTCAGTTTCTTTACCCATTCATCTGTCTATCACACCTAGGCTGTTTCTCTGTCTTGGCTGATAGGAGTAGTGTTATCAGTCAACAACATGGTTGCCCAATCTCTGCTATGCTGAGTTAGCCTTTTGGGAGGAGTGGGTAGAACGAGTCTACTATGGTAGCTCTGCTTTCAGTCCCTCAGGACTTCCACACTGATTTCCATAGTGGCTACACCACTTTGTAACCTTCCCCAACCCCTGCCCTCAGCAGTGTAGAAGGGTGTGGGGAACCTTTAATTAACATGCACACACATAATGATATATTTTAGCAGCCATTTTCTCAAACATCATTAGTTATTACTTGTGTGGTAAAATAACCAGTAGGAAATTTAAATTGACGAAGTCTGTTTTCAAATCAGTGGGATTCTTTGTGCGTAAGGATTTCCCTCAACTTCCTACAGGGATCCTCTGTGTGGCGGACCACTGTCAGGGCCTCCGAGAGCTGGCACTGAATTACTACATTCTGAGTGATGAACTTCTCCTCGCGCTCTCCAGTGAGACTCACGTCAACCTTGAACATCTCCGGATAGACGTTGTGAGTGAAAACCCCGGACAGGTCAAGTTCCACTCTATTAAGAAGCACAGCTGGGACGCCCTCATCAAACACTCCCCAGGAGTGAACGTTGTCATGTACTTCTTCTTATACGAAGAAGAGTTTGAGACCTTCTTCAAAGAGGAAACCCCCGTCACTCACCTTTATTTCGGGCGTTCAGTAAGCAGAACCATCCTGGGCCGGATTGGGCTTAACTGCCCAAGGCTGATAGAGTTAGTGGTGTGTGCTAATGGCCTTCAGCCCCTGGACAGCGAGCTCATCCGTATTGCTGAGCGTTGTAAAAACCTAACGGCCTTGGGCCTGAGTGAGTGTGAAGTGAGCTGCAGTGCGTTCGTTGAGTTCGTGAGACTCTGTGGCAGAAGGCTCACCCAGCTGTCTATCATGGAGGAAGTTCTGGTCCCTGACGACAGATACACGCCAGATGAAGTCCACACTGAAGTCTCTAAGCACCTGGGCAGAGTGTGGTTCCCGGATGTGATGCCTGTCTGGTAACCAGCTACCAAAGATGCCGAATTTTCTCTTAGTAGTAGGGTTAGCTGTTGTCTGTGCACACAAATGTAAATGTTGAGAGGAGCTGCTGAGGTAATTGAGGTTGAATAGTTACTGTTTGCAAGTTATCTCAGTTGGTTGCTACAGAATCATTTGAAAACAACATAACAAATTTGAATAGACAGATCTTTGTCAGTAGGACACAGACACTGTGTGTATTAGATGTTCAATAGGGTAGACTACAGATGTCTAAGAGTTACACAGATAGACTGCTCAACCTTTGCAGGCATATTTTAGCTTACTAAGTAAATTTATGTTAAGCTTATAACTAATATGTAATTATAATGTACAATATTAGATCCTTTTAAGTGACATTTTTATGTTACAACCTTATATTATTTTAATTTCATCTGGTTCATTTTGGTACTGATACATGTTTTACAAAATACATACTGTTGGAAAATCAAGGTACCGTTATAGAGGAGTACTTAGCATCTTGTGATTCCATAAGCAACTTTGAATTCTAGAGTACTTAACTTTCATTTTCAGATTAACTTGGAGGGCAGTTGGCATTATGTTAAAATTTAGTAATGCTCATTCATGTCCTAAAGATACAGAAAGACACTGTGATTATTATTGAAATACACAGTATGGGTAAAGAGGGAGGTTTTGTGGGGTGTGTTTGGGAATCAGTGTTTACTGGCCTGCTGCTGTCGACCTGGGACTGCACCATGTCCCTTGCACATGTGGCCTGTCATTTAGTTCGTAACACTGATAACGTCATCACTGGTGTATGCTGCCTGGTTGGTGCCTCAGTGTCTGAGAGTTCTCTGGGGTCCAGGTTAGTTGAGACT
>NW_022196913.1:61173141-61185966 GCF_008632895.1 Mastomys coucha
GATGCATCTTCTCTCACTGAGACCAGAGCAGGCAGTCCTCTGCTGTACGTGTGTCAGGGGCCTCATATACCAGCTTGTCCTCAGAAGGAAGATTAGTCTAACAGTTGCCTGGGTACCTGGCTTCATTGCCAGCCACTGTGCCTACCCTTGGCCCACATCCCACCTTCTCTGTTCCTCAGCTGCCCTTTCTCTGAGCTCCCTCAGATCTTTCTCCTGAGGCACCTGGTGCGGGAGGTCATCCTTGACATCTTTGCTCCCGTTTGTAGCCCTCTGCTGTTCTCTGCTGTGCTGTATATGGTCTGTTTGTCTCATTGCGGCCTATTTATTTCCTTGTCCTGTAAACTCTGCTGCTACAAGATCACTGTTATTTTTTGTGTGTGCAGTTACTATTAGAAGTCAGCTTTTACCAAAAAGAAAATGTTTATTATTTTCCAGCTTTGAGTATTTTTCTTCATCAAAACGTGAGTATCCTCGCCTGCTAAACACTCGGGATGCATTGTAGTTTGTAAGTAGTTTGGAAAGTAGACTATCTTCACTCATACTTGCTCATGTGAGCTCTGTGAACAGGCATCTCACATGCACATGGGTGTTCCTCATTCTTAGAACTATGTGTAGCAATAGTGAGTACTAGGTAAGAATATCAATTAAACCTTTCTCAAAGACAGAGTTCCCACCGCTGCACATCAGAGTTCCCACCACTGCACATCAGAGTTCCCACCGCTGCACATCAGAGTTCCCACCGCTGCACATCAGAGTTGTCACCGCTGCACATCAGAGTTTCCACCGCTGCACATCAGAGTTCCCACCGCTGCACATCAGAGTTCCCACCGCTGCACATCAGAGTTCCCACCGCTGCACATCAGAGTTCTCACCACTGTATGTCAGAGTTGTCACTTATACCTTAAGATCCCAGAAAGGCATGCCATAGTTTAAAACTTGAAACAGCACTACAGGCTTAAGAGAGAAGCCACTGTGCCAGCCCTTGGCCCACCTCCCACCTTCTCTGTTCCTCAACTGCCCTCTCCCTTAACTGCAAGGGAGCTGTGGCAAGGTAAAGTAAAAACTAAATGGATAGGCCTAGGGCCTCACTTGACAGTGCCGTGCACCCCTGCACAGGAAGGTGACAGAGCACTGTTGGTGCTTACCCTAGAGGATAAGACAGCAGAACAGGGATTAGAGAAGAGCCACCCAGAGCCTGGTAGCACTAGAAAAGGAAGACCCTGGTGTTTCTGAGGAACATGAGGTATTCTGCTCTAAGCAGTTCTTAGTTGCCTCCTGTGGGAACTTCATGAACTAAACTCTGTAATGAATCATTGAGAAGAACACAAAGTGATTTAAGTTCATTAATTCACGTCCGTTCCCCCAGTTGGTCACCTCCTGGGTTTGTGGAAGGAAGGACAGACCATTTTAAAGACAGCTGAAAACCACTGGAAAATGCCATGTTAACCGCCTCCCGCATGGAAGCACAGCCATGTCCTTTGAAAGTCTGAGTTCTGCATTACCTGGAAACAGAGGCTCTCGCTAGATGAGCGATCATAAGCGTTAGAGCGTTATGGGCTGATTCACATGCCGGCTCATGTTAAAGTAATTTGTTTGTGTTTATTGAAGAGTTCTGGGAACTTCTGGGTAATTTGGTGTAAGTGGGGGGAGTGAAGGATCCTTCTGTACTTCACACTAAATTAAAACAAACAGAGGACACTCCCCCTTTCTCTCTGCGACCCTTGCATAGTGTGGGGAGACAAGAGAGGGTGAGTGAGCATGGTTTCAGGGCGTCTGCATTGCTGCTGTGCCTCTGAGCGCGATAGGCCTCCCTCCTGACAGATGCCATTCTGTGGACCTAACCTCTTGAATTGGCGACTGACTTTGCTGTTCCATTAAGTTAACTTTCTACGACTAACTAAAAGTATTTTCAACATAAAATCCCCTTATTCATAGTAACTTACAGCTACCAAACTTAGCAGTGTCTGGCACCACATATTTGAGGTGTGTTTTACAGTGACTCTTTCTCTTTCTCATCTGAACTTGGCATCTGAGCCTGGGAACAGCTCTGACGGGGTGCACTAGAGGTCGCTGTGTTCTAGGTCTTCCTCAGACAGATTGTCTTGGTCCAGACTTCATTTCTATCAAAAGGGTGTGAACGGCAGGCAGAGGCGGCTCCCCTGCTCTGCTCTGTGGACCGTCTCCTTCCCTATTCTGGGGAATCAGCTTGGTTTTTAAGATGCCATCCATCTAGAACTGTGCTTTGTCTCCTAAGCACTGATCCGGAATAGCGCTTAGCTGGAAAGCTGAGCCCAACCTCACTGTTGAGATAATTCACAGCCCTTCCACATGCCTTCAGAGCCCACACAGCACTTCCTTCCGTGTCTTCAGCAGGAACCTGATGCTTATCTACTGAAAGCAAATGTAATCCCTTGGAAAAAAAAATCCTAAATTATTGGATACCAGTGAGCAATACAGGAAGTCATCAGGTTAGACAGTGATGGATTGATACTTTTAAAAATCAAAACTAAAATTCTTGATGTACTAGTCTTTCTTAGATATTGTGACTTGGTGGATGATGACCTGCATATAAATATATATGCATATATATACATATGCATATATATGTGTGTGTGTGTGTGTGTGTGTGTGTGTGTGTGTGTGCTGACTGTGCAGTGGGTACTTCTGTGCCTGGGAACCACCATTAACTCTTGTAGCCACATGTAGGCATGTATGTGCAGTTGGCTCTGTGACACACTATTCATTCACAAGAAATACTCATGAACTCGCATACCTCTGCCACTGAATGTCACATGTGGCTCTGCTCTCTCCCGCCCTGAGGTAACTCAGGCTGTTATTTCCTTACTGTCTTCCTTAACTTGATCTCTGTACGTTCTCGGAAATTGTGCTGTTTTATCTGATTTGACCTTATAAAAAGAGCATCCTGCTTTGTGTGAAATTTTAAATTTTTCTTCAGTTGCTGTTTATTTCTATGATTTGTATATGTTGTTATATTTAATGACATTTAGTCTGAGTGCTGTGTACTTATGGCCTGGTCTTTAAAACCTGTCTCTGTTAAAGGGCACTTGGAGCATCCCTGCTTTTACCTTGGCACATAGTGTTTTCATGAACATTACTGCGCATAGGAAAAACAATGGAGTCGTTTCTCCAGTAATAAAGGTCTCTTGATTGTCTTTCCTTTAGCATATCCTTTAACAAGTCAGGATGGAGTCGTTGTATATTTGAAAAGGCCTCAAGCAAAGTTTCATGAGGGAGATGTCTAGGCGACTACTCCAGTTTCGTCGTGTCTTATGGACCAGCGTGAAGCCAGAGTTTCTCTTCCTTTGCACGTTTGTGTGCTTCTGTTTTCTCTTAGGCACTTCCTTTCAGCAGCATTAGAATAGATCATTGGGTAACTGTATGCATAGTGGTGTAGGGAAGTAAGTTTGGGCGAGCCTATGGTGTTGCTGGGTGAGGCCACCTGACTCCGCTCATGCGACATGTCAGTTAAGGGCCTGACACTCCTGCATGTGGGCAGTCTCGCTGAGATCCTGAATACGCCATTCCCTTCCCAGGATCCTGGTACTCTTGCGGAGCACCAAAGAGTGTGGATGGAAAGGCCAGCAAACCTGAGCTAGCCCTGTGAGCGGCCGGTCCTCCAGCTAGCCTGACGAGGTGAGAGCATTGCTGAGGATGCCTTAGCTAAGGATGGCCTCTAGTTTTGTCAGCTCATGTGTATTGCGTGTGTTGTTCGAGGCCTTGTGAGCAACTCTTCATTCTCATGCCATAGAAGACCCCTTTGGCTCTTCCTTACTTCCAAGCAGAGAAGTGGCTGGTTCAGATCTCAGAAACACAGTCAGGACATGTGGGCGTTCATTTGTTTATTTCAGTCACCAGAACTTAAAAACTGAAAACGTAAAACACCCTGCCCCTCTAGGTGGCGCGTTTCCTCAGGAGCAGGAGAGGTTCCAGTTTCTGAGATGGCTTTGAACTTAAGAGATCTGGTCTTTGCCTCTGCTTATAGATATGCTGTGGGATCACTGGAATCACAGTTTTCAATGTGTACATGCGACTGTATGCCAGGGTAAACTTTCTGCAGGGGCAGCAAGGTGCCCAGCTTCTCCCCCTTTTTGATAGAACCTTTATACTTAATTGGCTTAATGTAGAAAATTTTGACACAGAAACCTAAAAGAAAAATGAAGAGATTATTCGGGCTTCTGCAGCCTTGAGTCAGAAATTTAAAACATGGGACTCGGGGTAAGTTTGTTGTTACAGCATTTGCCTTGTAGCCCTGGGGATCTGGGTTTTATCCCTGTAGCCAGTGAAGACACCAAGAGCGGTGGTATGTGCTTGTAATCTCTGCCCTGATGTAGAGGCAGATGTCTTCCTGAGGATGCAGTCCCCAGCCAGCCTGCCTAGCCTACTGGCCAAGCATTGGGCCAATAAGATAACCTTGTTCCAAGCAGCCACTTTGGGACACTGTGGCAGTATCTCCTGCAGCAGAAAGCACACAGTAGGTATGACAGCACACTTCTGAATTCTGAGTGTGCTGGCCACGGCAGAATCTGGAACCAGAGAAGTAGCCCCAGGCAGGTGAGATGCCCTGGGACCACTTGAAGATGAACCCTAGTACATGGATGCATTGATCAGCTGACCCAGTAGCCTCCTGGTCTGACTAGAGGAAAGAGTGATTTTGGCTCATGGGTAATTTGAGTGAGAACAGCCCCTGTAGACTCATATATCTGAATGCCTGGTCTCCAGTGGAACTGTTTGGGAAGAGTTAGGAGGCGTGGCCTTGTTAGAAGGGGTGTGTCCCAGGGAGTGGGCTTTTGGAAGTTTCGCAAGTCTGCTCCATTCCCAGTTAGCTCTTTCTCTCTCTGCCGGTTGTTGTCTCAGTGTGTGTGTGTGTGTGTGTGTGTGTGTGTGTGTGTGTGTGTGTGTGTGATTGGCTTGGAGCTCACCTGTTATGCTAGGCTGGTTGGTCAGCAAGTCCCAGGAACCCTCTGCCCAGCCCTCTCCAGTGCTGGGGTTAAAGGGCATACCACCACGTTGGGTTTTGAATGTGGGTTAAGGAGGTGCCACTTAGTCCTTGTGCTTGAGGGGCATGGATTTTGCAGAGCAGGCTCTCTCCCCAGCCTCATCTTGCAATAACACAGATGTCCATTTCTATGGTGGTGTGATGGTTAGCTTTGGCTGTCTGTCTGACTGGAGTTAGAACCATTAGAAGACAGTCCAAAGGATTTCCACTGGGGTTTAACCATGGAGGTAAGGCTCTTTCTAATATCAGAGGCACCATGGGCTTGGGGCTCAGACTGAAAAGAGGAGAAGGTAGGAGGAGCCTGATGAGCACTAACACTCATCTCTGCTTCCAACTGCAGATCCAGTATGAGCAGCCGCTCCGTGCTCCCACTGCCGTGCCTTTCTGCCTGACACACTGTGTTTATTTATTTATTTATTTAGTCATGGTAAAGGGGGGACGTCCCAGGGAACAACTCCTCATCAAGCCTCTGGCCGTTTTCTGATGCTTAAACAGCAGCAGAGAATGGTATCATTAAATTGTGTCTCTGTAGTGATATTTTCTAGCCAAAGCCAAGGTCAAGGTGGCTAAGAGATAACAAAATAATCAGATTCATCCAAACCTTACAGATCCTGTGACCCTAGAAAGGAATAGATGGTAGCCTCCTAGAGCCTGTCTTGTGGCCTCCATAAGCACTTGTGTGCATGTGCATATGAATGTATGCACATGCACACACACACAGAGGCGGGAGGGGAAGAGACAGACAGACGCAGAGACCAAGAGAGAGAGAGAGACAGAGAGTGAGGAACTGGGCATTTAGAGCCCAGTGACAGAGCTGGTCTGCACACTATTGTAGCTTCATCCTCAGTACCACAAGAGGCACCAGGACATTCCTAGCAACATTTTCCCAGTCACCTAAAACTGGAAGTTATTATAGTATCCATCCAAAGATGGAAGTGGAATATGGGTAATACAAGAATGAATATGGCCTTTAGGTTTTTTACACTCAGCTCACTAGCCCACTTCCATGATCACAAATGTGTCCTCCTTTTTAATAAACTGTATTTATTCATTCCTAAAACAAACAAACAAAAATGAACACGGACGGAAGAACATGGGGGTGAATTTCAAACCACAATAGGTAATTGAAGGAATTTCATGAGAAACAGTGCAGACTGCTTAACTCCACTTACCCTTCCTAACAGGCCAGACTCGCGCTGGCGGTTAGTGACTGTCCTTGCTGAGAGCAGTGGTATAGTGCCTGCACAAGGGGCATCTGGGAGGCTTGGGCCTGTTTTGTCTTGCTGCCCAAATGTTAACAGCTCATGGAATTCCACTCTTGCACGGTGGACAGTTCTGTTCACGTCTTGGATCTCAATAGAATTCAAATGAACAAAGAACCAATGCAGACCCTGGGGACCGGCCTTACCAAACCCAGGTGTTCTGAAATAGTTTGCATTCAACTGCTGCAGGAGCTAGTGAACTGTGGGATTCTGGTAAATGGAAGTGTGTGTCTGATGTGGTCACTACTGTGGATATCCATTCTGCCCAGACAGTCTTCTAAGCAAAGGTACCCGGGCCACAGTAGGGGACAGCCAGATCAGCTATGGAGTTTGGTGATCTTTTTACTTAGGCAGGCATTGCGGAAACATGAAGCCCCTTCTGTTTTGTGCTTGGGTTATCCTGTATGTTCTCAATCTTACTATCTCAGAAGAAACATAAAACTTCTATGTGTGGAACCTGCATTAAGTAACTAAGCCTCAGCACCAGACCGTGTCCCAGATCGATACTCTTACCTCTTCCAGACAGTCGAACGCCATCATTGATGGCATTTTTGTTTCTATAGGGTTTCTCCTGGCCCACTATCTTCCCGGTAAATGGTGCGTAGACCACAGCTCCATCGGAGCACAGGACGTCCACTCCTGGGTGATGCCTTTGGGTTCTAGAAGGTAAATAATGTCATCAGAGGGGGTGTCCCAGGGAAATGTATAGCCAGGATTATGCTCATAGTGCATGGCTCACAGCTTTGGCCATCAAAACTTGAAGCAGCCAGAAGATATTGCAGTGCCCAGGATATTTTAGTCTGTTTAGCTCAATTTTGAACCTCTCTGTCTACATGTCTATCTTGCAAAGAGTAAATAATTTAAAATCATATTTGATTTACAATAAGCTGCTGCTGCTGCTGATGTTTAATAATATTATCATTATTATGTGGTATTTTGAAAACAAAGTATACAAATATATTTTCTGAATCTTGACTCCCTTCAAGGCCTTTTATTCCTCGGTGTTGGGAATCAAACCCAGGGCCTGCTGGGTTCTTGGCCAGTGCTATACCACTGAGCTACATACTTCCTCTCAAAGCCAATTTTAAAAAGTTACTGCCTTAGGGAACCTATTGTATAACAAATTTCATGTGTTTCCCAAGTCTTTTTTTTTTCCCCCTCATAGCAAAAGTACTCAAACACTTCATCTAGTGTAAATACTTTTCTAACACAGTGAGGGATCCCTCTCAGGCTTGTCAAATCACATGGTGCAAAAACAAAATCATTCCCTGCAGTGAGGCTTCTTGAATTTGTATCTGACACAGCAATTCTGGCTTCCCGCCACTCTCACTATCTATCTTTTCAGGATCCTTCTCCCTAGTGGGCACCACTGAACCATCAGACTCACAAGGATGGGATTTGTAGATTTGTGTATAAGGCTACATTCATCAGGGTCAATGGGAAGAGCCTAGAAGTTACTTTTGAGTGTACATTCAGGAGAATCTGAGGCCTGCTTAGGGTCAGCCTATAATGTTCAAATTCCAGGACCTTGTTCAGTAACTGCACACTGAATGCAAAAAGAATACAAAAGGCTGCATTCAAATGTAGCCTTTACCATCTTCAACTCTGCCAAACAACCAGTTCAAATTCCTTATCTATAAAATTCAATAAGATAGTTTTGTTTTTCATATAGGAAAGCCAGATGAGATAACATATGGAGAATTTGAGAAGGAACAACAGCAACAACAATAATAACATCAACAATAACAATAACATCAACAATAACAACATCAACATCAATAACAACAATAACAACATCAACAGTAACAACAACATCAACAATAACATCAACAACAATAACAACATCAACAATAACAGTAGCAACAACAACATCAACAACAATAATGTCAACATCAATAACAACAACAGTAATAACAATAAGAACAACATCAAGAATAAGAACATCAACAACATTAACAACAGTAAGAGCAATAACAATAGGAACATCAACAGCAATAACAATAACAACAATAACAATAGCAACAACAACAATAATAGCAGCAATAGCAATAACAACAGCAAAACAACAACAACATTGCTTTGTTTCCTTTCCCTCTTGTTCTGTCTCCCGTGCAGACCCCTTCCTTGAAGCAGAATTTGAAAGCTGCTCCAAACACAGCCATTGCTGCACACAGCACTGGCTTCCAGTCTGTCAGAGGGAGGTCACCGTGGGTCCTCTAGGAAACACAGGACTCAGACAATTCGAAAAGAGAGGAACCAGCAGCCGTTTGTGATCCTTCATACCTTTGAGCAGAGTACTGCCCACAGCCATAGCTGTCACATGTCCGGATCTCGTTGGAAGATTTGCTGGCACAGATGTTAGCCCATGGTCCTGCCAGGGCTGCAGAGGAGAAATATGAGAGTCATGGGCAGCCACAGCCTGTGTCTCTCCTGTATGTCTCCCCAGGACACGGGGTCTAATCCCCCCTCATTTGGTTAGTTTCTCCTATGGATAGCTGATTCAGATATACAACACAGTCCCCTGGCTATGTAATTCTGTGGCATATAAAATACTTATTTATAAGCATCAATCTCTATTGTATCACTGCTTGAAATCATTCATAAATACAAGGTATATACTGTGCTTTTCAACTTTCCTCAGGTCTTGTTACCAGACCCGAGGACTACTATGGTTAAGCAAAAGAAATGAGCACAGCTTAAAAACTAGACAAACCTTAGGAAGCTGTGCAGGAAATTTGAAATGTTGTTTTATAATCGGGTCTAAGAATGGCATCCAAGCAAGTGCTTGACTCACAAATGAGGCATACTCCAAACTCGCCAACTTTACGCAGCATGAACTAAATCTCATATTTGCAAACATAGAAGTGGATATTTGAGACGTGATCAAAAGTGACAAACTACAGTTAGCCTCAAGTGAGACCCCAGAGGATTCTGGGAAGGAAGGAGAGATGACTGTGTGAAGGTTCCGAAGAGTAAACACGGTCAGAGGCGCTGTCTCTGTCACCATATTTTGTGCAAACCTTAAGTGCAGCTTACCCCCTTTAATATCATAAGTAATGCCAGTTGTGTTGAATTCTCAGTATTAATATTCCCAGCATTAACATTCACAGGGGTACAGTTAACAATTTTAGCCTTTCACTATGAAGCAAAAGCAAGAGCCTGCTAATTTAGTGGTTGGTTCCCTTTAAAGTCATTTTACTCTTCACTAATATATGTGCTGTGAAGAAAAGCCACAGAATATGGCCATTACGTATATTCATTACTGTAACTTCAGATGTGAGTCTCAAAAGCCTTCTAAACGTGGAGCTGAGCTTCAAATGAATGCTATGATCAAGCTCTAGCAGCACGGAGGCAGCGTTACTCTGGACAACAAAGGAATCTAGCGGGCAGCTTATTCATCTGTTTGTCTTGCCTGCTGTGAGCTCCAAGGGGACTTTCTCTTCGTCCCAAGCCAGCCTTTGCATCAGAAACTCCCCACATCCGAGTCTTAGTTGAGAATTTCATCTTCTAGGGTTTTGGGGGTTAGGATGGTGAGGGTGTTACAGATTAAGTTCTAGGCCAGGGTTGAAGGCTTGTATGGAAGTCTGCCTGCACTGGGTTTACATTCCCTGACTAAAGAATCCAATCATCAGGAAGAGATGTTGGAGAGATCCACCTGGTCCATCTGCCACACCATTCCCCCCACTCCAAGTTTAATTATTAATGCTAAATTTTATATCACATTCTGCTATGATTGACTTTTAATTCTACACCTGAAATCGGGGGTAAATCCAGTATATAATTCTTAAGTTAGCCAGGATTCCAATGTTGTACTTTTTGGACTTACCAGTGGAAATGAAAGCAGCTGAAATGAGGATTGTTGTGGAAAACATCTGGATTTTGCTTCCTGTTCTTCCTATAGTTAGAACCCCTCCGTGCACACACGATCCACGACTGAGTCAATCTTCTCTGGTAAGTTAGCTTTAGAATCCTGTGTTTCTCTGAGATTTAGTTTTTCTGAGACATGAAAAGCAAAATGAGTCAGGTTAAACTGTAACATTCCATGGAGAGAGAGCCATCTGATCTCACAGAGACCTCTGCCAAAGCCTTTGATCTGGAGAAGCAGCCAGTGCTATCAGAAATACTGGCTAAATATTAACTGGAATGATAGAGCTGTATGCAGATTGATGTCTTTTGGTTGGGGCTGGAGGGTGAATGGTGGTATACTTATTCCTGTCTGCTGGAGACCAACCTTTCTGTGGACCATTCGTGTTTTAGGAAAGAGCTGACTAGCAATATTGGAGGATTTTTCCCTAATAACAGCATATATCTTAGGTGTGGTGGGTTTTTAATCATCCAATTAGATTTCATCTACTTAAGATTTATAGATAACATTGACAGTTCAATAAATTATGTTTGCTTCTTTTGAGCATGTGATTTTAAATGCTTCTAATGGTGGAATTTAACACCTAAGGAATCTATTGGTAGAGGAAATTATAGTTGAACTGTGATATAGGACATTCAATGGAGTATAAGAGCTTAAATAAAGACCATATAATATATTAATAAAGTTAGATCCTAAATAGACTATTGAATGAAAACGCACTTCTAGAATTATATATTATATACCATATCCTTTCTTTAAATCTTCCAAACAAAAAACCGTTGCCCTTCATGAACGTTGCGTGTGTAGTGGTGATGCAAACACACCAGCACAGACTCAGGAGGAGTGAACTATGTGGAGAGACAGACATGGCTATGTAAGCTCTAAAATATTTTGTTTCTGAAAATAAAAAAAAAAAAAAAAAAAAAAAAAAAAAACAATGGCAACTCTGCAAAACATAATTTGTCGATTATTGGAGACACGGAAGCAACATTCTCTATTTCTCTATGTACTTTTTACTTGTAATTACATTTTCCAAATTGGAATTTTCATATATAAACTAGCAGCTCCTCACTACCCTCAATGTCAGGCAAGGGCTAGACTTTTCCATGAAGCCTCTTCCCTCGCATACCTAGTCAGTAGCTGTAGGAAACTTAGAACACTTGCACATCTGCAGCCACACCCCGTCCTGGGTCTCCCTGGACACCTCTCCAGTCCTTGGTTTTGGCTCAGCTCTGTGGCTTTGATGCAGTGAGTCAGAGGTAACAGTATGTCCCTGCAGCCTGGCCTGATCTTTGTCATTGCACTCTGGCTCTGGTGTTCTGCCAGTGCCAGGCTGACCGGCTGCCCCGAGGGCACAATGAAGATCCACATGCAGCAGAGACTCACAGCTGAAGACACCCCAGAACAGTGAGCAACACTGGTTGCCGCTGGAAGCCATGGAGGTGCCCAGGCGAGGCTGCACTTGACTTCACTCAGCTTTTCAGAGTGTGGTAATGCACAGGGCCACCACAGTGCAGGCCTCGCAGGATTGATTCTGAACAAGAACAAGAATAGATCGCTGGGTAGAAACAGAATCCAGAAGCAGGCCCAGATGCATACAGAATACAGCACACAGTAGGCACATCACTTCCAACTCTCAGGGAGAGGATACAGCGCAGGGAGACATCTGGAAGGAAATAAAAGCTTGATCTGCACCTCAGAGGGGACCAGCATGTCCGTGCAGAAGAGAAGGAGAGGGGAACGACGGGGAATGTAAACCTGAAGTTCATACAGTTTTGGAATAGATTAGGTCTTCCAATGTCCAAAGCCCCAGAGACTAAAGAAACCGGTTGCTGAGAGGTTGTTGCAGCAATAAAGAAAGTAATATCTTGAGGAGAGTCAAAAACAAGTTGGTCAACAATACCTGCAACACCAGCACACACACACACACACACACACACATACAAACACACACACACGCACACTCCACTCAGGAGTGCTTGCCAAGCACTCTTGATGCCCACAAAACTGGGTTTGATTCCCAGTCCCTCATAAGATGGATGAGGTGGTATAACCCTTTAATTTCAGCACTCAGGGATGGAGGCAGGGGGATCAGAAGTTCAAGGTGATGACTAGACCATAAACTGAATTCAAGGTCAATCTGGGTTGCACACACATATCATACACACAAGCTGCTTCCCAATATCCTAAGCAGTCATTCACACACACACACACACACACACACACACACACTGAGGTATTTACTATTTGAAGCTTTTATTAAATTTGTTCTTTGACAACTCCAAGCATGGAGGCAGTGAGTTCTGATTGCTGTCACCTCCGCCCTCCAATCCCCATACTAAAAATTCTTACAAGGGACACCTTGTAAGCAGGCAAATGAGCAGAGGTCTGCATGGACTTTCACGGCAGAATGGATACAAGTCACTGACAGGTGGTGGCATTAGGAGTATTCCTCTTACAGTTTACAAAACAGGAGAGTTTCGCCTGTCAGTTAGGCAGAGCTAGGAGACTTGGTTGGTCACCAGCCCACTGATTGAAGATAAAAGATAGTTTAACCTTCTCAGAGGACAATTTAACAACACTCTCACACTTTCGAAGGCCCCAGACCTTTATCCTTGTAATTTTGTTTTCTGCCTGTGGTAAGCCCTCTCTTCTCTCTCTCTTCTCTTTCTCTCTCTCTC
>NW_022196913.1:61185976-61218276 GCF_008632895.1 Mastomys coucha
CTCTCTCTCTCTCTCTCTCTCTCTCTCTCTCCTCTCCTTCTCTCTCTTCCTCCCTCCTTCCCTCCCTCTCCCTTCTCTCTTTCTCTCTCATTTTCCTGTCTTTCTTATTAACCTTTTCCAACCCACGTTTCTCTCAGAGGCCCCAGCAACTCTCCAAGCTGAGGAAGAGATGATAGAGGACTGTCTTGAAACCCTTGATGAGAAGATAGTGTCCAGGCAGGAGTGGTTGACGTGAAAACCTGTGGCAAACGGAACTAGGTTGGGGCAGGCTCATGGCCGCAGCCCTACCACTGCAGAAAGGCAGAGGGAAGGAGGCATTTTGTGTCTCCTGATACTGTTACCTATGAGCTCAGACCCAATGAAGGACTTAGCTCTGCTACCCGATTTAGAGAAACTAGGCCTGGTCAAGAGGGTAACAGCGCGATGCCTTCAGCCAGGTACCAACTGTGGGAAGCTGTCTCCATGAAGAGCATAAGCCCAAGCCAGCAAAAGGCAGTGGTGGGTCCTGTTCAGAGATTAATCAAGGGGAGAGACGGGCCAAGGATAGCGCCACTGCTTGATTTAACACCATTGGATCAGAGTGGGATCGATTGCTTATGTAAAAAGAATCCCTTGTGGATTTTACAGCCATTCTCTTTGCAAAATACATGGGAAACATGTACTAATCTCAAATTGACTTCAGGTTGACTTCAAAATAGCATGGGTGTGTCTATGAAACATGACATCACAAGTGGATAGTTATTGAGGGCGGGTACTGGCTTCTAGGGTTTTCCTACATTGTGCTCGATGGTTACTTTATGGTCAGGTCTACGTTTGACCTGGTCAAACCCCAGGCTTCCTGCTGGTCCCCTCCTCCAGAGCCCACTCTGAAGAACTTGCCTAAAGCTGTTGAACCACTACCTTCTCCCCACATCCATCCAGAGATCTAAACCAAAGCCAGACCCTCTCCACTGAAGTGTGACCACAGTAGTCATTGATGAGACCCTACCTTCCATTTCAGCAAGTGCTTCACTCCCCTAGACATACAGAGAGAGAGACAGACAGAGACAGAGACAGAGACAGAGAGGCAGAGAGAGAGAGAAAGAGAGAGGGAGAAGCAGGGAGAGAGAGAGACAGAGAGAGAGAAAGAGAGGGAGAAGCAGAGAGAGAGAGAGACAGAGAGAGAGAGAAAGAGAGGGAGAAGCAGAGAGAGAGAGAGAGAGACAGAGACAGAGAGAGAGACAGAGAGAGGGAGAGACAGAGACAGAGAGACAGAGAGAGACAGAGAGAGAGAGAGAAATGGAAACAGTTGTCCTGTGTTGGTGTGGGTGGCCAGACAGCTTTCCATGTTCCTTGCTCCCCCCAACCCCTGTTGTTATCTCTCTCTGTAAAGCGATTAGCCAAGTAAAATTATCTCTTCTTAAAAATTATCCTGATATCCCCCCTGACTTTTAGGAAGTAGCTACATTTAATGTTTTTATTATATAAAAGCATTGCATGTTTATAGCAAAACCCATCCCTAACTTCAAGTCAATATAAAACAAATGTCCATAAACATTTGGGGCACATGTACCCCCTTTTCCCCCCGACCTTCTTGCCTCTTTTGTCTGGAATATCAGCATTTTAATATGTGTGCTACCTTCAGTGTTGGAGCATAGCTCTAAAAGAATAATAAACCAAAACCCTGAAGTTGCTTCAGTAGATTATGTTGTAGAGGGCTAAAGTGTCAGGAATGGTCTGGGAGCTCCCATTTGGGGAACTGACGTGCCCCCAGCTTGGTCTCACTCAGCTATGGGAAAACCAGAGTGTGTGGAAGCTAGTGTTTTAGATTCTGTTTCGTAGAATCATATGAGGCCATTTTCATGTAGGTCTATAAAGTGCTTTAGGCATGTTCCCCACTATAGACCGCTCCCTGCCCTCTGTCCCCCTTCTTGTAATTCCTCTTTGTTCCCCTGATGGTTCTACTTCTGTGTGTACATGTATGGTTTTCTCTCTCTACACAAATGAGCAAATACATGATACCATCTTCCTGAGCTGACTTGATTGGTTTAATATGATTACCAGCGATTGTATCCATTCTCCTATAAATGGCATAACTTTGTTCTTCCTTACAGCTGATAAATTACTTATATACAAAAATATATATACACACACATGCATATACATAAATATTGTAAACCACCTTTTCTTTGATTTTTTTTATTTTAGCTACGTTTCTCCTTTCTCTTTCCTGTCTCCAAATTTACTCACTAACCACCCTCCCACCTTCAAGCTCATGGCTTTTATTTTATCATCAAAATTATTGTATGTATACATGTATTTGTATGTGCACATATATTCCCAAATATAATCTGTTGAGTCTATACAATGTTACATGTATGTATCTCTTCAGGGCTGACTGTTTGCCACTGAACGACCAATCGGTGCGCTCTCCCCTTTGGAGGACCGCCCCTCTTCCTCCCAGCAATGCGCTCTGCCCTGTGGAGGACCGCCCCTCCTCCTCCCTGCTATCCTCAGTTGCCTGTAGTTGATGGTGTAGGACTGAGGTCTCTGGGCTGTTCCCCAATCCACCTTGGCATGTTTGTTGGTGCCCTCCTTGCTCAGTTCACACTTGGGCAGGCATGTTGGTGAGACTTTACGGGTGCAGCTTCTGATGTTACAGGGAGACACAGTCTCACGGCAAACTCCCTGATCCTCTGGCTCTCGCAATCTTTCCACCTTCTCTTCTGCAGTGTCCCCTGAGCCTGAGGTGCCGGAGTGTTTTGTAGATGGAGCCATTGGGACTTGGCTCCACGGTTCTGCATTTTGATTGGTTGTGGTTTTCTGTAGTGGTCTGTCTGTTGAGAAGATAAGTTTCCTTGATGAGGGGTGAAGACTGACCTTACCTGTGGGTAGAACAAATGGTGTAGATTGTTGCTAGGGATTCCTAAAATTAGTGGTTGTAAATTCTCCTTCAGCAACCACGCCTTTACCAGCCAAACTGAGTGGTTAGCTAGGCTTCTAGTACCAGGCATGCTTTCTTCTTGTTGAATGAGTCTTATGTTAGAGTCTTAGATTAGACATCAGTTGTTTAGCACCAATTTATATATACAACTACTGCACACATAGGGTTACTGCGCCATGTTGGTCATTAATATGATCCATAGGCATCATAGCTGGGCAGACAGATGGCTGCCCTCCTCCTTTGGAAGCTCACATGGTACTATGAGGACAGGTCCTCAGGGAGGGGGCATTGGGGTCAGTTCCAGATTAGGAGCCCCTGAGCCCTGCTTGCCCTCCACCTCTGGGGGCAACCAAGGACAACAGCAGTAGGCTGTATGTTTTTGGAGTCTCTTAGGAAGCCCTGGGCAAGAACTCAAAAGAGGGCCCCTAATGTCTGGTTTGGAGTTTTTGTTAGGTGGTCTTTGTCCCTTGCAGAGAAAGCCATCAGCCCAGATGAGAAAAGTTTGTTAACTTATGTATGTATTTTCATACGCTAAATTATGTGCTAAGGTAAATAGTATCTTTTCTTGTGGCTTTGCGAGACATCCATGTTGTTATGTTACCTCCCTCCTTCATCCTCCTTTTCCCTTAAGGAGTCTGCACTCTCCCTGTCCCCCGTCAGCTCCACTGTGTCTTGCTAGCCCCCCTCCAGGCTCCCTGACAGCATTACTTGTATCCTGCCGTTCCCCTCTCTATTGCTCCCCAAGTGCCCAGTCCTGGCAATGCTCCTGCTTTACTCTCTTGGTTTCTATAGTTACAATAGGTTATGTATTGGCATCTGAAGATTTGGGGCTAGGAGCCTGCAGCAAGGGAGAGATGAAAGGCTTGTCTTTCCGAGTGAGGTAAGCCATCCTTTCTTTCTCTGTCTCCCCGTTGTTGGATGTGTAGGTTGCTGATGCTTTGATATCAGTATCTTCAATCTTTTATTTGACCTGTAGTTTGAAAGCCTTTGAATAAAGACGGAGATAGTAAACATACCTTCACTCTTGACCTCAGTGAGCAAATATCCCAGGCTTCCTGGTGGTCCTCTCATCAGAGTTTACTCAGAAGAACCTACCTAAAGGTGTCAAATCACTGGCTTCTCACCATGGGAGTTGAGAGATCTAAAATAAGGCCAGAGTCTCTCTACTATAAAGCATGCCTATCATAATCATTGTCAGAGAGGAGGCACTGGATGTGCGCGTGCTTTGGGGCCCAGGGACCTTGTTATAGGGATGAATCCCTACCCTTTCTACCAAATCCTCCCTCCCCCCAAACACACACACACACACACACACACACACACACACACATCCAAATGAAATAGAAACAATGTTAAGCATGGGGAATTAGTGGGAACATTTGGGGTGGTGAAATAAAGGGAGGGAGATTTGATAGAAAATAGCTTTAATACAGGGAATGGCGTCCATGCTTTCTAGTGGATAGAGGCAGTCAGCTTGCCCTGGGATCTAACGAACATTTCCCAGCAGCCATTCCTTTTTGTATTGATGGAATAAATAGTAATAGATGGGGCAGGGTCATGAGCCTTACAGCAGAATAGAGACCAGACTTGGTTTACTTTAAATTTGGTTGTAAGCTATGAAAGGTACCACTGTCTCTTGATATGAGATATAGTTTATATACAGTACAGCTTTGGATCATGGGTAATGTAGCATTTCAAGGTGGCAGTGATATCATAGGAGACCTTCTGGCCAGAGACCCCCTTTAGAAAAAATTGTCCATTTCTATCTGGCAAGTGTGCAGGATACATGCCATGAATTCCTTCATGTGTCCAAAGCAGACATCACTAGTCAAGCCTTGGGATCTGTCAAACCATGTTGATGTTAGCATAGAGGTTAAAGTCTACCTGTCACCCCTAGTAGAATAGAATTTAATCTAAAGTCTGACCCTGAGTTTTCTCAGTGCCAAGTCTTGGGTGTAGGGAGAATGACCAAGTGACTGGGGACCAAATTAATGAGCAAAGAGAGAGGTGACAGCTTGTGAGACACGTAGGTAGGTCAATAGGGATTATGATGTTCAATGGAGACAGTTCCTATAGGACACAAAACATACTTTCTATGACTCCAGTTCTTGGGAAAGTGTTTTTTAACACCCCAAAAGGCAAAGAATTTAGAGCTTTTGCTACCACTATTGTTGTCCAGTGTGAAATTGTCCCCTTTGACCACTAGAGGTCACCAAACAGACTCAGAACCTTGGGTGACCAGGCTTCCTTTCCACAGTGAGTCCCTGGAGGCTGGTCAGGCAGTGCAGAAGCCTCAGAGTAAAGGGGGCCAGTCAGGGTGTCCTCGCCCTTTAAAAATGGGCATGAGGAGGGGGAAGACATACCACATGTGTTAAATGTCTGTCTTTCCACCTGTGACAGATTTAGTTTTCCAGTTGAGACATCACATGACATAAAACGTGTCCTTTCAAATTTTATAACACGTGGCTTCTTAATATCATCACAGAATCACAGCACCGCTCTCCTTCCAGAATGCTGTCATCGCCTCTAAATAAGATTAGATAATAGCAATAGATTGATAATAACATTATCAATCACCCTCCCCTCATCGCCTCCAGCCACTCACCCCCATAACTCGGAATCTACCTTTTCCTTCTATGGGTTTTACTCAATCCGGATATTTTACACTAGTGGGATCATGAGCCTGTTGATGTTTTGTGACTGGCTTCTTTCACTTGGAGTACTGCTCCCTGGTCCATCCACGGTGTAAATGCACCAGGACTGGACATTTAAGTTCCCACACTTTGGGACTGCCATGAGTAGAGCATCTGTGAGCATCCATGTACAGGTCGATTTTTTTAAAAGATGTATTTATTTTATGTACGTGAGTACACTGTAGCTGTCTTCAGACACACCAGAAGAGGATGCTGGATCTCATTATAGATGACCATAAGCCACCACATGGTTGCTGGGAATTGAACTTAGGACCTCTGGAACAGCAGTCAGTGCTCTTTAGCACTGAACCATCCCCCCAGCCCCACTGTGTACAGGTTTTTGTGGGAATAAGGTTTCAGCTTCCTTGGGTGTACTCACAGAGGAAGAATCACTGACACAACTGTGTAGAACAAGGTGAGCTTTGATTTGTACTGAGCCTTGTGATGTCTGAGTCTGATTTTCTCTCGCCTTTTCCAACACTTGCCTCCAGCCATCTTCTTACAGCGGCGGGTGAGAGGTAGAATTTCAGGTTTGTGTTATAACTCCTTTTGCCTGCTGACTCGTGACACTGGGTGGACTTCAGGGACCAAGGCACACCGGCCCTTTGTTTCTCTCATTTGGATAAATGTCTATTGAAGTCTTTTGCCTGAATTTTGTTTTGTGCTATTTGTCATTTTGTTGTTGCGATGTCAGCAATCTTTGCATATCGTGGATATAGACCTCTGTCAGGTACCTAACTGGAAATGTTTTGTCCTGTCACATTGGTTGTCTTTTGCTCTCTGGAAAGCATCATTAGATATATACACAGAGGTTTGGAATGTTAATGAGATCCTGAGTTTGTGTTCACCTTTAAGAGTTTGTGATTTATAATATCTTCTAAAACATCACTTCAGTTATTTTTAGATTACTTATCTATAATTGATATACAAAACTGGACACCTTTAATTTATGCCTTTTGATGCATTTGGATATATACATGAGATGCCACCACCCAAGTCGAGATACCAAACATCCATCATACCAGACACTTCTTGCCCTTTTCCCAATGTGGTTTGTTGTTATCTTTCTTTCTGTCAGGGAAAGAACAGTAAACATGAGCTCTGTCCTCACAACATACTTTAACATTTGCACTGCTCTGTGGTGAACTACGGCTGCCATGCTGGACGTACGACGCCATGCTGGACGTAGGACTTACCTCTAGGATCTTTTCATCTTCTCTGGCTGAAACATGCTGCCAAGCTTGTTATGTCTTGCTTACCCCTGCTCCTGCCAACCACCCTCCTGGTCTCACCTCCTAAGGGTTTGTTTTCAATCTCTTGCGTAAGTGGAATCATGACTTCGCCCTTCCGTGCCTGACTTGTTTTACGTAGTTAAATGTCCTCCACGTTTATCCATGTTGAGCTGAAGGATATTCTAAGACTGAAGAATGTTCTACTACGCTTCACTTGGTCACTGGTGGGCATTTCAATTCTTTTGATTGACATTTGATTGTATCTTGACTATTGTGAGTAACGCTGCATTGAGTATGGGTATGTGTGTGTGAACGCTTCATTGAATATGGAGGTGCAGGCATCTGAGATCCTGGTTTCAATTCTTTTGGATGTTTACGTGGAATGAATGACTAAGTCACATGCTAGCTATATATTTTAAATACTACGGGGCTGGAGGCATGGCTCAATGGTTAAGAACAGTGGTTATTCTCGCAAAGGACCCAGTTTTGATCCTCGGCACCCACATGGTGGCTCACAACCATCTGTGGAACTCAAGTTCCGGAGGATATGAAACTTTCTTCTGACCTCTGCAGACACTGCACGCTTGTGATGCATAGACATATATGTAGGCAAAATACTCAGGCCCACAAAATAAAAAAAATTTAAAATTTTTTGAGTAACCTCTACATTTTTTTTCCATTCCCACCAAGAGTACATAGGGTTTTCAATTTCTCTGAGAGTATTTTTTTTTTATAACTATCCTGCCAGGTGAGATGATATCATCGTATATGAATGTACACATGGGCAGGCAGGCAGGCAGGCAGACAGACAGACAGACAGACAGACAGACACACACACACACAGAGCCTTCTCAGGAAGCACCGCTAAGTGGAATGTGTGGACCTTGACATTGTTGGCCCTCAGCACACAGTGGATATGTCTCCACTCACATGGAGTCATCTCTTGGTGAGAGACTGGAGGACTTTGTCTCTTGCATGCTTTCATGGCCAAAAGACTCTGGTGATAATCGGTACAAAACAAAGCAGGGCCCTCAGTAGGTGCCGTCTGGATACTCCAGCCCATCCAGCAAGACTCAACACCTACTCCTCATTGTAAGCCAGTCTTTTCAACCGAGACTCTCCTGTCTTGAAAACTCTGTCTGGGATTTGATTTCTAGAAACAGACTATTCCAGAATGCTCCGAACACCGAGTCCCAGCAGGCAGGCCTCTCACTCAGCTTCTCTGGCTGCCGCTACTTTGACCAACAGAAAGCAAAGGGCTGATCAACCACCTGGGGAAACACAGACTTAGCTTACCCCACGCCACAGTAAACACTGAGCTTTGAACTCAGAGATTGCACCACACACAGATGCTCCACTGTGGCCAGCGGTAATAACACACACACTCTTGGCACCACTGCTCTGGTCCACTCAGAGCAGCTGAACTCCTCAAACAAGTGATAACTCCACCTTTACAGGGATGCCCGTCTGCTCAGGAATCAGCATGCTCCTTTAGCTGCTGGCATCTTCCTAAAAATAGAAATTGTCAACAAGAATGTCTTTCCTACTGATGAGTGGTTAGCAATCTGGTCCATGAGGTGTGGGCAGAGGACTAAGCTCCACGGTGAGGGAGCTCCCAGTAGGGAGGCAAGCAGACCAAACAAGATCAGTACCTCAGAAGGTGCAGCTCAGGGGACAGAATGAAGGATGAGTATGGGCCTAGGGACGAGACGGGTGAGAGAAAGAGGAACATCCTGTAGCCAGTTCAGCCTGTGACACATTTCAGAGGTAGGGATCCTTCCCTGCTGGCCTATTTCTGACATTCTGCTGCCTCCAGGGAGACCTGACCTTACCCTGGGGACATTTCTGATGGAGACTCACAGAGGTTGTAGACATGTAATCACTGGACAGTCACAAACATTCGTGTCACGACTGGGTATATCATTCCATGGCTTTGATCTGTCTTCAAGGTTTAATGCAAACCTGTTTTATGAGACGTTAAAGATTTGAGAGAATCCTGCTGTCGTTAGATCAGGGCTATCAAGTGAAGAAACTCCGTTAGACCTGATGCTCCAAAAGATGAAGTGACCTTAACGTGGGCTGCCTGGCTTCAAGCAAGTCTTAGCCAGGCTGTGGGTGGGAAGTAGAATCTTCTAAGAAAATACAATCTTTATGCCCTAGAGGCATCTTCTGAAAGCCAGAAGGGAAGGGAGAGAGAGGAAGGAAAGATGGAAGAAGGGGTGGGGGGTGAAAGAGGATAAACAGATTTTTAAAAATTTGCCCAGGCAATTCTGAGGGCAAGCAGGGTAGGCTGGAGAGCCGGAAAGAGCTAACTCTGCAGTGTGGGGTCCGAAGGTGTTCAGGAGGTAGAATTTTCTCTTTTGAAAGGGTGCCTTCAATTGACAGGATGAGCCACACCCCATCTTATAAAAAGATCTGTTAACTTACAGTCTATGGATTTAACTGTTAATCCGAGGCAGTTCTGGGGCAGAACAGATGGCCCAGTGGTCTGCCAAATCTGACAACCCGAGTTCAACCTCTCCCACCCACGTGATGGAAAGATAGCCGCGAGCAAGTTGACCTTTGACCTCACACTCACTGTGGCAGGCCTCTGCCTACTCATGTTTACACTCACAAACAACAAATGTAACGATTAGCTTTTAGAGAAATGTTTAAATGGTAATCTCATCAACAAAAAGTAACTTCTCAGCCACATTCTTCCACACTGTTTGAACCAAGTCTGGAAACTGACCAGGCCAAGAGAACATGAAGTAACCATTGGGCTACCCGTATCTTTTCTTTATATAAACTATGGGTTTGCCTAGGAGTTGAGCTAGAACAGGCCTGCTGCAGGAGCCTGACTTGTGGGTGTCACCCTGGGACGTCAGTGAATTTCATTTTGTTGATTTCATTTACCTAATTATGATCTCAAGGATCTGTAGGTTCTATTTAGTTATCATGGTTGATGAAGAGTCAGGGGAGAAAGAAGGCCGGAGAGAAACTCTGAGGCAGGAGCGCATCCCGGAGCCACACCTCCCAGAGCGTCTAGAGAGCACTCTGCCCCAGGCCTTGTCATTTCCAGGGAAGAGAGGGGCCTTCTGGAGAGCCATGGGGAAGGCAGGCTGAAGCAGGCAGGGAGGGTCCCACAAGGAAAGACAAAGAACTTGGCCCCAGGCCCCTCAGCCCGGAAGGAAGAAGAGGCATCGCAGGAGAACAGGATGAGTTGGAAGAGGACTTTTCCTTCTGAAATGACAATCACCTGCTAAGCAATTAGTGTTTTTGTTCTTTCCTGGATCAGCAGCGAGTCTTTTGAAACACTTTTCTTCCTGTTGAAAGTTTCAAGTTTGCTCCAGCAAATTATGCTTGCATTTCTTTTTATTTATTTATTTATTTTTTACATTTAAAGCCAACTTTGTCTTGCCAAGGTAGAAGAACTTCGATTACATCTCAGTTCTCTATTAACAACTCCAGGGATGACGCTCCTTGGTGTTTCTCGCAAAGAGAACAGAGCACCTTTGGTTTTCCCGCGTGCTGCGCTGATGGCTGCTGAGCCTAGCTTGACCGCAGCTGGAGCTCACACAAGCCACAGCTGTTGGACCTTGACCCACTGACACCACGCACTACATCCACACCCTCGATCCAAGCACAGGCTCTCTGAATGGCAGCCAGAGCAGCACCCCTGAGACTCCTGGGGGTCCGTGTGTGATGAAGATTTCACCCTGTGCGTTTCCGATTGAGCCCAAGCAGGGACTGGCCAGATGAAAAGAGGTCTATTCCTCTAGAGCCTGCCAGCGGACTCAGGGTACCTAGAGTTGGAGCCTGGTCTAAGGAAAGGGGGTGGGGGGTAACAGGGCAGAACAGCCTCAGTCGTCTAAGCAGGTAGATGAGGAGGTGACCCTGAGGAGGTGACCCGGAGGCTGGAATTAAACAGGGTGTGGAGTCAAATGCATCTGATAATAGGATCGTCTCACAATGGGACGCTAGGAAGGCCCCTGTCCCTCCCCACCAATGTCTGTCTGCCCAGGAGTCACAGCAAAAGGAGGAGCAAAAACAGGAGGTCGTCAGCTCTAAACCCAGTGAGAGCACAGGTGACATCAGGAAACCTAGTCCTCGAGAAACAAGCTACACAGGACCTTTCTGGATACTGGCTTCCCGTGGAACGCATCTTTCCTGTGGAGTCCTTGTGATTTCGACAACTCCTACGATCCTTTCTTCTTTTCCCTCTACTCAAAGAACCTTCCCACCTTCTTACCCCCGAGTCCTGTTTGCACCATACCGTTCTTCTAGCTGGCCACGGGTTTTTTAACTGCTGTCTCTAAACAGTTGTAAAACATTTTTTATGAGGCATTTAAGTTCCTTCAGAGCCATAATCCCACATGCAACCCTCAGAGCCGTAATCCCACATGCATCCCTCTGCTGTCTGCTGTTTCTCTGTGAAAGTGAGCAACTTGAAGGATAAGACCAGGGTCAGGCCCTGTGTTTTGCTCCTATTATGATCAAGTATTTAAGCATAATTAAACTTTCTTTCTGTGCGTATGAACACGTGCAAACACCGGTGTACCTACCTGGACTAATGTGCGCATGCGGAATCCAGAAGCTGCGGTCACATGTCTTCCCCTGTTGCTCTTCACGTTATTTTTTGAGACAGGGTCTCTCACTGAGTCTGGAGTCATCATTTAGACTACACCGATTGGCCAGGAAGCCCCCAGAATGCACCTGTCCCTACCACACACACGATGTCCATCCCCTAGGATTGCAGGCACACACTGCTGTGCCTGGCTTCCATGGGCGCCGGTGGTGATCCAGCAATGCTGGCATTTTGCCTCCTGATTGCTCTTCTCCCGCCCACTCTTCCCTCCCCCTCCACCGTCCCCGCACCCCCACCCCAGATCGCCTTTAATGCCTTTTAAAGTGTCAGTTGCTTGTTCTGTAGACACACCCCACTGTGGTTGCACATTCATTCTAAGCTTATTAACAATTTTTTGCTAATCTCTTTTATATTTTGAGTTTCGATGTGCGTTGTCCTCTTAGATGAGAAATTTAAAAATATTTGGCAGATAATTCTTCCCTCCAGCACTGTTTGTTTACATAAATTGAATAAAATGTCCATGGAGAGGAGATCCCAAGCATTCATTTGAATGGTTATTAAATTGCACAAATCTAAAAAGGGCTAAGACTTTGCCCAGACTTTTATACTTCCTTAGTTTGTTGTCACGGTAGGTTGCTTGTTCATCAGAGGAGAAATAAATAAGGGCCAGGTTATGATGAGCAACTAGAGTTTTGTGTAAAAGGTAATGTCTCTTATGGACCAAGAAACCACCCCTGTTGCTTCTCCCTCAGCTTCCCCATCTGCATGGAGCTTCTGTTGGAATGCTGGAGCCAGCCGATGGCCGCAGCACAAGGCTCCACTAGTGGGCGCCATTGAGCAGACTGTCAAACTCTCTGATGTGGCTGTTTCCAGTCCAGAAGCACACTCTCGGATTTTTAGAATTACTTTATTCACTTTACATCCTGATTGCAGTCCCCCTCCCCTTCTCCTCAGAGAAAGGAAGACCCCACCACCACCATACCAACCCGTTCCGGCACATGAAGTAACATTAGCGCATTCTCTCCTCCTGAGGCCAGACAAGGCAGCCCAGCTAGAGGAGAGGGATCCAAAGGCGGACCACAGAGTCAGAGACAGCCCCCTGCTCCAGTTATCAGGGGACCCACATAAAGAAAATATCACCCTGAGTGAGGTAACCCAGACCCAGAAAGACATGTATGGTATGTACTCACTTATAAATTGATATTAGCCATAAAATACAAGATAACCATGCTATGATCCTCACACTCAAAGAAGCTAAATCACAAGGATGGTCAAGGGAGGATACTTGAATCTCACTCAGAAGAGAAATCAAACAGACATAGGAGGTGGAGGGAGGGAGGGAGGGAAGTGGGTGGGAGAGGAGGTGGGGAGGGGAATGGGGTTTGGGAAGAACAAGGTTAGGGTGAGAGGGCTGGGAGAGAGAAGGGAAATCAGTATGTGGGGGGCATCTCTGGGACAGGCCAGGGACCTGGGACAGGGGAGACTCCTGGGAGAATATGGGAGTGATCCTAGCTGTGACTCTTAACTAGCGGGGTTGGGGAGGGGGATACGGAGCTTGAAGTGGCCACTTCCTTAGGCAGACAGGACTCCCAGTGGAGGGAGTGGGACACCAACCCACCCACCAAACCTTTGACCCCAAATTTGCCCTGCCTACAAATTGTGCAGGGATAAAGATGGAGCAGAGACTTAGGCAATGGCCAACCAATGACTAGCCCAACTTGAGACCCGCCAAATGTGAGAAAGCCAGCCCCTGACACTAGTAATGATCCTCTGCCATGCTTGTAGACAGGAACCTAGCATAACTGTCACCTGAAAGGCTTCATCCAACAGCGGATGGAAACACATGTGGAGACCCACAGCCAAACATTAGGCAGAGCTTGGGGAGTCTTGTGGAAGAGTGGGGAGAAGGACTTAGGGAACTGGAGAGGTCCAACACACCACAAGAAGACCTACAGAGTCAACTAACCCGGGCCCATGGGGGCTCCCAAAGATTGAACCACCAACCAAGGAGCATGCAGACACTGGACCTAGGCCCTTGCACATATGTAGCACATTTGGATCTTAAATGATCCAGGATTGTGAAAGTTGCTAGGATAGCAGAATCCATCAGCTCTTCTCGAGGATTGTGCTGGCCTGGCCCTCTGATTCTGAGTCTTACCCACAGTGGAAGCCTGCGGTGTTTTGACCGGTAGGGTATATTACCATTGAAATGATTTATCCTTTCTAGGGAAAGCTGGTCTGCATAGGTTGCCACACCTGTTCCCCTTCAAGAAGGAAATTAGCTTTTGGCTACATATCGAAGGCAAGTGGCAGTCCTGAGCAGTTTTCATGGACCAGAGATAGATAGAGATAGGTAGATGATTGATAAATAGATGATAGAAAGAGATAGATAGATAATAGATAGATAGATGATTGGTTAATAGATGATAGGCCGATAGATGATAGATGATAGATAGATGATAGAAAGAGATAGATAGATAGATAGATAGATAGATAGATAGATAGATAGATAGATAACTGATAGATAGATGATAGATTGGTTAATAGATGATAGGTAGATGATAAATAGAGGACAATTTGATTGATAGATGATAGATAGATAGATAGATAGATAGATGATAGATGATCAATATGGGGAGCCTTGAGTTGTTTAAATTTAGAGCAGAAGTCACATTTGGGAATCTTTAGTATTTCTGGAAAATCTTCTACATCTCCAGGAGCCCCTCAGTCACTAGGGCAAGGCTGGACAGCAGAGACAACCTTAAGGCAGACGTGGGTCCAAACCGGCTCCCCAGATGCTTCTCTGTCCCCCTGGAAATGTCCTTCATTCCACCCTGTACTGGCCTCTCACAATGTGCAGGCCCTGGACACCTCCTACTTGGAGGTGTCTCAGGCTTTGTGCTAAGGAGCCAGTCCACCTGAACTCAAGTCTAGCCCACTCCCAAAGAACCTCGCTGGGGAAGACTGGTTACCCTGCACCCTCCTCTCCTCTGCTAAAGTTGGGGGATAACAGCAGAGACTCATTCTGTTTAGTCAGTGCTGTGATTTGGATCTGGAATGGCTCTGAAAATCTCCTATATTAAAGGCTCTCTCCCCAGCAAGCTGTTCTTGGAGAGGGGGGATGTTCAAAGGCCTTGTGGGGCATTGCGGGGTGCCCTTAATGTGGGACTCAAAGCTCTTCCTCTTCCTCTGGTTTTCATACCTTGGCCCTTACTCATTCTTCCATACCATGATGCGCCGCCTCACTGCAGGCTCAAAAGCAACATGGTCCATGGATCACAACTGTGACACCCCCCCCCCACCCCCTGCCAACAAACCTTTCTCCTCTATAAGCTGATTCTCTCAGGTACTTTCTCACAGTAAGAGAAAGCTTACCAACACAGTGAGTACAGAGCACACAAACCAGTGAGCACAGAACCCGGTCTGCAGAAGGAACCTTGGAAATGTTCACTGTCATTCCTGACAGCTGTATGTGTTCATTTCCCGCACATTGATACTCAATATAGAAACCTTTCTAAATGTTCAATTTCACATAACATCAACAAATTATTAGAATATAGATATAAGTTGTGTCCATAACTGTTGTTTACTTTCTCAGGTTTTGTGAGATGGATATATAAAATCAAAGTTAAATAGCTATTTTAAAAAACCCATGATATTCTTTTAAAATGTTCATTCTTCCTCAATGCCTCTCTCTAATTTTAAAGATAAAAAAGAAACCCAAGAAATTACTACGGATAAAAAGCATTATCATATTTCTTCTATAGCCTTTTTTTTTTAAGTAAAAAGATGCTATTTATGAATGACTAAATGGTCCTTTCAACTTTAATCTGGAGGGGATAATTAGTCACAATCATTTGTTTTTTCCCCAGAAGGGAATAGTGAAGTGTTTGACTTCACATATTGGCAAACATGTTGCGGCGGGTGTCACTCAGAACTAGGCCTGAGGACCAGCTTGTAATATATCCATATGTGTGCACATGACTTGAATTCTCCTCTTGACATTGGTCAAAATTAACCCATCATAGTCCCTGCCAAAGGAGGCTCCAGGATGGGCTTGGCCTTAAAAGCCATATATTCAGTTTGGTGCATTCCAAACCTGAGTGTTGGAGCTGAGGATATAAATAGCATGCCCAGTTGGACAACAGTGTTGCCATTGTGATGAGGTCATTTCCAGGAAAATATTAAAACGCAGCAATGGGAATAACATCTGGCCACCCGGCAGTCGCCTTTGATTTAGGAAGCTCACTGTGCCGCTAATTCACTAACTTGAGAGGCAGCGTATAGATGCAAAGCTCACTTGGTTAACAGTGTTTATCCCCATCCTATCTGATTCCACGCCGTCCCACAGCAAAGGAACACAGTCTGTGGCTTACAATGTCTGAGCTGGCATTTCTGAGCTTTATGGTGCCATAAAAGCCGTGTGCGGTCAGCAGAAGCTGTGTGTCATATTCTGAGTTGTGACCTTTCCTGGGCTAGCACTGTGTGCTGTGGTAAGTAGTTGCAGCCTTCTGTGAATTAGGTGTGACATAAGCAGAAATACTATTTGCAAGTTTTATAGTGTTTTTATTTTACTTTTTAAAGTGTGTGTGTGTGTGTGTGTGTGTGTGTGTGTGTGTGTGTAAGTATGCATGGGGCCAGAGGGAGGCATCAGACTCCCTTGGAGCTGGAGTCACAGGCAGTTGTGAGCTAACCCATGTGGGTGTTGGAATCCAAACTCTGGACCTAAAAGAGAACAGTGTGATGGTTTGTGTATGCTTAGCCCAGGGAGCGGAACTATTTGCTTGTGTGGCCTTGTTGGAGTGGGTGTGGCCTTGTTGAAGGCAGTGTGTCACTGTGGGCATGGGTGTAACTTTAATTTTTTTCAAACCTTATTTTTAATGATGGTTCTTAAACGCTTTAACCTTCCTTGTAATCCACCATCCACCAGAGGTAGTGGAAAAGAAAAACTACAGGGAAGTGGACCTGTTCGGAAAGGTTCTTTGGAGCAGCTTTTGTCTGTGTTGTCTGGAAATTGGCAGTTCAGTTCACAGGTTAGCAGGCAGCAGCGGCTCAATCCACTCTCAAACACCTCACAGAGGCACCAGCCGTCCACCTCACAGAGGCACCAGCTGTCCAGTTCGGTAGAGTCGGGTTAGCAATAGTGGTGACATGACCTAGCAGAGACAGCCAGGCCCCAGCCTCAGTTGGAGTGAGCAGGAGGGACAGCAGGAACACCAGAAGTTCTCAGCTGTGCCTCTCTCAGTGAAGTGAAGATCAGCAAAGACAAGAGACATGCAAACGTTGCAACTAACTGTACCAGCAAGCCAAGCTCTGTCTCCATCACTCCGTAGAGTCCTATTTATACCCTCCAGACATCACGTGCCCTCCATGTGCCTTGCCTCAGCACGTGCATCCAGTCAGCCTGAGTCCTTGGAAGTGGCAACAAACTGCAGCACACCACCAGAAGTTTTTTGGTGCGTTTCTTTCTATGGAATCCCAACAAATGCAGCTCAACTACACAATGAAGGCAGACCAATACATGTGTGTGGTTAGCAAAGAATCCTTCATCACATGTCCTTTCACGTGCTTGCTTTAGCAGAACATCCTCTCCTGTGACTGGTTCAGTGAAATGTTCCTTCACAAGTCCTCCTTAGCCTTTCACCTGTGTCCACTTTAACGAAATGTTCCTTCATGTGTTTGCCCAGCAAAACACCATTCAACCGACTTTCCAAAAAACCCTTAAGTTTCCATTTCGCATGGGCTTTAAGACCCTCATCCTAGCTGCCTGGAAGTCAGTATTCTGCGAGCAGCCTTCAGATGAAGATGTAGAACTCTCAGCTCCTCCTGCACCATGCCTGCCTCTGCCATGCTCCCGCCTTGATGATAATGGACTGAACCTCTGAACCTGTAAGCCAGCCCCAGTTAAATGTTGTCCTTAGAAGAGTTGCCTTGGTCATGGTGTCTGTTCTCAGCAGTAAGACCCTAACTAAGACACATAGCAAGTGCTATTAGCCCCTGGGCCCTCTCTCCAAGCCCTAATAAAGTGGTTTTAAATGGAGGTGGTAAATCCCCATTCTTGTGTTTCCATCCTGTACTTGGAATGGAATCCCAATGGTTGCAATCCAACAGTCATTTTGGACTGGGGCAGACTTTGAAGAATGAATATGTGTACTCTCTCTCTCTCTCTCTCTCTCTCTCTCTCTCTGTGTGTGTGTGTGTGTGTGTGTGTGTGTGAGAGAGAGAGAGAGAGAGAGAGAGAGAGAGAGAGAGACAGCGCATGCGAGAGCGAGCTCATCTATGTCTCTACCGTCATGGAGTGCTAGCCCTGACCCTTGCCATGAGGGTCATAATAGTCCTAGACAGAATACAGAATCCCAAACGACCATGGGAAACAGGACAGAAACAGTTCTGTCCTAAGACAGAAGTTGGTAGCCTAACGATTTATCAGAAGAGAAAACTTTCCGCTTGGCCAAGCTGTGTGTGATTCCGCAGACATCTCCTTCATCTCTGTTGCTCTCATGTGCGTTCATTCCGGCATTCAACTGGAACACTGTTATAGCTGTGCCTGCTCCTTTTACTGTTGATTTGTGCAGCGATATTTTGAGGCAAGGGCAGACGGGCCTACGTGGTGAGTTCCAGGCCCGGAGAGAGCAAGACCCTCGCTCACTAACAAATACGTAAAATAGTCACAAAGAAGAATGGGCAGAAAAAGGTAAAGCAAACAAAAGAATTAAAGACACTGAAGAAAGAAGGCAAAGGTAAACAGAAGTGCCCCTCCCCCTCGCCTCTCGGCACGGCCTGGTCTCTGCTGGAGACAGGTCCCACTTTGTGGAGTCTGTTCCTTTGATAGCTAGAGGTTTTCAAGCCCACCCCTCCCTTTTGGTCCATCTGCTTGAGGAGTCAAGCCCACCTGCAGCCCCTTGCATGAGGGCCCCTCCTCACATCACTTTTGTTTGACCGCTTGTACCTTGATCAACCTGGCCAGTCTCCTCCTCCCTCATCCATTTTGTCTATTGTAAAAAATGATCCACTTTCTTTTCTAAATTTTAGTTACTACATTTCTAATTTCTAAACCCAGGTGGCCATTGGCACAAAACCAGACATGGAGACCAAGATCCAGAGAGAAATCCTCTTGGCTGTAGACACAAAGGAGTCACAAATACTCAATGGGGATTAAAAACAACAACAAAAAAACCTGACACCCTTTACCATGAGTGGTGAGTGGTGCTGGCAACAAACGAATAAATAAGAATGCTAAATCTATGTGGTGAATCCAGGGACTTAGATCCATGTGGACTGATCGCTCCTCCCAGAGCTCCCCCCCCACTCCTGTGTTCCCTCATGAGGCTCGGTCCCTGAACAGCTCAGTCACATTTTTACCTTATGGTGTAAGCCTCATATATATAAACTTTCTGTAGAGGCAGGACACAAATGTGAGGTTTTAACTGCAGAAAGCAACTGTGTTCACTTTTCCCAGATTCCCCAGCACTCCTGCAAGCCAGGGTGAGCTGGAAAGAATTTCAGAGACTGAGGTGATGCAATGTGAGCGACAGCCCTGCCATGGTTAACTCCTCTGTTGGCCACTGCTGGTGTGCAGCCCTTCAGGCTTCACCTAAAGCAAGGATTGTGCATCTCTCTTCCTCAAAGCCAGGAGGAGACCTGCTTGATCCCTAGAGCTGTATAAAGTGTGTTCAGACAAGCCCAAGCCACAGATCTGATCAGTCCCAGAGGAGCCGTGAGCAGGCATGGTCCTTCCATCATCCAAAATGGCTCCTCTACTATATACTCCATCTCTAGCTGGTCCTCATCATATGGAAGCCCCCTTTCCAGTCCCGGTGCCAGCTGTCTAAGAAACCCAATTTGAATGTAAAATTGGAAAAGATGAGGATCCTGAGCAGGGCTGTAGAATACGCTGGGGTGCTGAGGTTCCACACCCCAGAATTATTGAATCACGGTGTTTTCCCACAAACTTCATGGCATGATTTTAATGTTGGTGACCCCTCTCCCAAGGTGTTTTGTTAAAACCAGTTTGTAATGAACCGGCTAGTCTGTATGTTGGTTCTCCCATTGTCTTGCTCTGAGGACTTAGACAACACACTCTGTGTCCCTGAGTTTAATAATTCATTATCAAGAGACGGGTTACTTACTGACTCACTCACACCAGGTCCTCAGACGCTCTGTGTGTGACTATGTGACGTCAGCAGCGCCTGCTATTGACTGCCCTCAAACAGGAAGTCCCGTCCTGTAGCAGGCTCTACAATGAGATGTTCCAGGGTCGTCCTTGTGCATTCGTATAAATTAAGACTGGTCCCAAAAACACTGTTGCTATGGTTTCAGTTCGGAACGCCCCTACAGCATGAGGTACTGAAGATGGATCTGTTTACATACACCAATATTGCCCTCAGCTGTTGGCACCTCAATGGAAGGTTGTGGATCTTGGGTATATAGCTCATGTCCCGGTTCTGGTCATTCTCTTGTGCCCTGGTAAGTCACCTCATGAACTCCACCCCCACCTGCTGTCAAGGACAATTCAGGTCTCAGCGCCTTCCTACTCCAACGGAGTAACACATCAGAAAGCACTAAGCCAGCCTTTCCTCCATGAGGTTGTGTCTGCTGGTCATGGTGATGCAGCAGTGACCGATAGCACTTTTATTTTTAATTATCTAAGGGTTTTAAGGCAAGGACTCACAACATAGCTCTGGGCTAGCATCATCAAATCTGCCATATAATCCGTGTTAGCTTTACGCTAACAAATGTCCTTGTCCAGCCTCAGTCAGTGCTGGGTTTGCAGATGTGTGCCCCGAAGCTCATGTTACAGTAACATTCTTTCTGGCCTTCTACATGTGGCGGTAGCCTTCATGTGACTAGTCACAACACCCTAGTGCCACAGCTTTGGGGGATGGGACAGAAGTGATGTGGAAGTCTGAGAATGACCTTGGAACTGCTGGTTGGCATTTGGTTTTCACTTGTCTTGCTGTCCACGAAGGGCAGACAGTTGGCTCTGGGTGACTTCAGTGGGAGGAAGCTTGTAATTAAACATTTTTGTTCCTGACCTGGACTCACTTTAGATTCTCTGAGGCCTGGCGTGACCCAGTACTCCCAGCCTGCCAATAGAACAGTTGACAATCATCCAAAATTTGCTGTTCACTCAAGATGGCAAATAGAGATAAGGAGATAAAACCATTGCAGGTCTCTCTGGTCCTCGGTCAGAGCATGATTTATCATCTTTAAAGCAAAGAGTGCATTCTGTTTTCAAAGACCATTTAGAGGTGGAGTGTAAAAACAGAAAGATAAGGCTAAGAAAGGTGTATGCTAGCTGCTCCTGGAAACTGGCTGCAGCTGATGCCTGACTAGATTGGATGGCACACATTGTAATCATGAAGGTATTTATTAAGCACCCATTGTAGGCGGGCTTTGTACCAGGAGTAAAACTAAGACAGCGTCCAAATCCCTTCCTGTCCTGTGTGATTGTGTTCTAGGAAAGAGCTGTGGCCTCTGTGGTGTGGTGATTCTCCGGTGTCTCATTACTGACTTAGGAAAGCAGCTGGAGGAAGAGACATGAAGCTGGTGCAGTCAAAGGGCAAGGGCCGCGGCCCACATCAGGGTTCAAGGAGGGTTCTGAGAATGTGACCTTTGACCCCTGACAGTGTTCATACATCCATCATGATGCAAAGGGGTGGGTTAACCTATCAGTGCACAGAAGAGGGAAACCACACAGGGTCTCCCAGGCCTCAGGAGAAGTTCGGGACTCTGTCCCGGTGGTGGTGGTGCACCAGCTGTATTTGAGCAGAACACATCTGTGTCTACAGCTGTGGTTTTGAAAAGATGTCTCATGTACTGTGAGACAAGGAGACTAGAGAAAGTCAGAGGCTGGGTAGGGCAGTGAGCGGGACATGGCGTTGTTAACTCTGGCCTGGCAGTGGAGTTGAGAGTGAGGTGAGTGAGGTGGGCGGTTGGAGCGGCTCTTGTCTTTTTTGAGTTGTACTCCCCTACACCTTGTCAGTGACAGCCAAGCAAGAAGTGTCCAGATGGGAAGAGAGAGGCCACCCTCCTCTGTGGTCAGCCAAACAAACCGTGGAAGTGTCAGTGGCCCAGTGGCCCACAGTGGCACAGGGCACAGGTCTCACCCCACCCAGCACAGGTGTGTGAGGAAACTGAAGGCTGGGCAGCGGTCCCCTGGGTGTAACACCTGTAAGGTCACCGTGGTTGTTGGCTTCTGGTGCCCGTTATCAAAGGTCAGGGGAAGTTGTCTCCATCCTTCCTGCCTCCCCACCCCTGGTGTCTGTTTGAACAACTGGGCATCTTTACCACATACATTTCTTTGCCCAAAGGGTTCCCCTGTGAGCTCAGAAAGCCACTCCCCAAACAAATCCTAAGAAAAATTGCATGTCCCAGCCCTCTATTCCCTCCCATGACACGGCCCCTCCCTCTTCATCATATTTTCAAGCAAGTTTTTCTCTGGGTTTCCTATCCATGTTGGGAACAAATGGCATGCTAATAGGTTCAACTGATACCATATGTGGTAGCTTTGGAAGGAGGTGGCAGACTGTGTGCGGGAAGTCATGGGACAGTGGAAAGTATCCATGGTAATGTCATCCTGTTTAGCAAACACACTAAGAGAGTTGATGTTGAGACAATCGAACATAACATAGAGGTAGACTTAGACAGGTCCAAGTTCAGACCCAGGATTTTCCACTGGGGCATGGTGAGATGAAAATGGCATTCAGATACTTTGTGCCCTGGACATCATTGTACTCGTGAAGTAGACCTTCCCAGACCGTACCTAGGTATCCAACTGTCTCATGTCTTCAGGAAGTAGCCACAGCTCAGGACAATATCGGATTTCAACTAGAAAATAGTCACCTTGTCTTTTTCCTGTAGTAAGTTGGAACATGTCTAACCCACCAAATATTTCATCTTTATTATATAAATAGTTTTATGTGGGGGGGGGGTATGTAAGTACTTTAAAGCAGAAACATTTATAAGAGAAATAAAACCTTCTGTGTAAACAAATAATACCCAGGTAATGTGATCAGTGCTGATGAGAAGCTAAGTCCTTGGGCATGTCTCGCTGGTGATGTGATGATGCCCATGGTATTCATCAAAACCCCCAGTGTCCAGCATCGTGTATCTTCTGCACACTGAGGATCAGGAGGAATTACCTGAAGTTTATGTCTCTTGACCAAACTTGGCCCAGGAGAAAAGATCAAAAGCAGTTGCATGCCGCAGTTCTCTGGTGGAAAACGGAAGGGCTGTATCAGTCCATTTAGAATGCTTGAGCGAAGCACTTATAAACCCAGTTGCTTATTTCGTGCAGGCTGGAAGCTGGGATTCCCGAGATCAAGGGGCTGGCAGATGTGGCATCTGGTAAGCAACTAGCTCCCAACTCCCAGAGGGGAGCCTTCTCACCATGACCTCACAGGAGCCTCTCTTTCCATTCCTGAGAGCTCCAGACCCACAGCCTGACCACTTACCAAAGGCATGCTGGGCAGGAGCGGGGTAAACATTCAGATCTCAACAACATGCTCTCATGGTGGTAAAATCAACACACCTTATTCTTACACACGTAAGGAATATCTAAAGAAATGAGATGGTGACATATTTTCTCGAGGACTTGAACCTTGAGTTGCTCCCAAGTTATCCGCCCGAGTGTGTGTATTGCAAAGCTCTGAGGACATCTCAGGGCCTCTAAGTACAGGGAGTGGCCAATCTGTAAAGATCTGTGTAGTTATAGCAACAAAGGTCATGCTTTCTTGGTTAACTTTAGGGTTAGCTCATGGTTGGGCGGAAGGGCTTTTTCCTGGTAGTCTGTTAGAAGGTAGTCTTACCTTCAGTAAGAACATTTCTGTTTGAAATGCTATAAAAATGTAAAAGTTGTGTATTGTCACATTGCCCTGAAAGCTTGTGAGGTGCAGGCGGCTTATCCTCACACCGAAATGCTGCCATCCCCAGTTCAGCTGGGTTACCCACCAAAGGCAGTCCAGTTCAGCTGGGTCACCCACCAAAGGCGGTCCAGTTCAGCTGGGTCACCCACCAAAGGCGGTCCAGTTCAGCTGGGTCACCCACCAAAGGCGGTCCAGTTCAGCTGGGTCACCCACCAAAGTCGGTCCCAGCTGAGCTGGTTGACTGTTGGTATTTATCTTAGAACAAGACAGGTCAGGACAGGGGACCCACTCCTAGGAATTCCGCAAACCGTTTTGATGCAGTTCTGGCCCTAAGCTTGTGGCCTCAGGTTATCTGAGATATAGATGGGGAAGGATTAGAGGAGAGGACTCCAGCTTTACAGCCGTGGGAGAAACATCATCCACGCTGGGAGCTTCCAATGTGGCTGCTTAATGGCTGCTCGGCCGCCAGAGGCTCCTACTACTACTCTGTGAGTGAACCTAACACACTTTGCTTCCCCAGAGTGAACTTGGATTAAAGGATGCTTTGGTTTGTCCTTGAAACGTAGAAGGAAGGTTGACATTGTTTATATCTCCCCGAGGGAAGAAATTTTAGCAATACCATGGCTAATACATTGCAGTGTGTTCCCAAGTCTATGGTTTGGGGTGCGTGTGTGCGTGCGTGTGTGTGTGTGTGTGTGTGTGTGTGTGTGTGTGTGTGTGTGTGTGTGTGTGATTCAAACTGCTTTCTGGTCACCTAGATATGTATTTTGAGTACCACAGTGTGCTAGGGAAAACAACATGCCTCCCACACATCACCAAGCAGAGCTCATAAAGCAGTGTGTGGCAAGCACTCAACTGATAGTTGAGATTATGGAGAGCCCGGGAATGCCAGCACCATGCCCAGGTCTCTCTGTGAGAAAAGGCTGGACAGCCCACTCTCTTTTTGATGATCTTTGGAATTACTAGAACCAGAAAAGTGATTTTTTTAGCTAAGGACACTTTCGTCTTCTTTTCTTGTCTACCATTCATTCTGCCCGACTGGAAAAGGCTATTTGAGGTGATCTCTTGCAGAAGGACTTGAGGTAGGATCATGTGGAAGGACACTAGTCGGGAGGTTTCTTGCAGCCAGGAAGACAAGGAAGCATGTGTTCCGCCTCTCCCCTGCCTCCGCACTTGGAGATGCTGGTCCAGCCTCTCCTGTTAGCCTGCAGTTCAGTCTCCCAGCCCACGAGGGCGCTCTTACTCACCAGAGCGCCTATGCTCGGCTCAGCAAAGTGAAACAGCCTCCCCTTTGTGCCGCTGGAAAACCAAAGCAAGTCAGCATTTGGCTTGGGTCGTCTTCTGATCTGTTTACCCCCAGACCTCTCGTATCAGGTCTTCATTTTCCAAGTTACAGAGAGAAAGAGTCTCCAGTCCATGATTCTGCCTCATTCTACTCGATCACGTGAAGGGGGCGTATGGGGTGGAGATGAAGGCCAGGGAGCCAGAGGCCACGTGGAGCAGGACATAATTCACTTTATCTCAGCAACACAGGCATTTGTGTTTGAGAAGGGCATTCTTCCTCCCTAGGAAAGAACATCTGGAACATTCTTCCAAGTGAGAATCAAAACAATGACTTCAGATGAAGCAGACCCACTGGAGTAAACACAGCCCGGAGGATCCCGTGAGTGTCTCCATGGACTCTGCCAGAGAGCAGACTCTGGGGCTGGGATTTCAGGCCAGCTCAGAGTTACACCCCCACTCTCTTGAAAAAGGCTCTGAACCGTGGGACACTACTGGAAAGGGCCCCAGGGAACATCTCAGTTGTCACCCAAGAGCAGAAGGGACCCCAAGACAGGGGACCTACAGCCTTCTGCCCCATGGCCTTAGTCCCTCCTCTCAGAATGCCTGCATATTCAGTGTCTGCCTTGCCCTGAACCAGACAATAAAGTAATTACATTTGTTGATTAAAAATCAGCCTATCTGCAATATAAATATTCCTTTCAAGTAGCTACATTACTCCATCTGCGGAGCGTGTAGAAAGTCTGCTCTGTGTCACTTTTCCATTCAAATGCAGTTCTAACAGAATCTCAGCCACTCGACAACATCTGCTCCGAGTTTCTCTATGATTTATGTGGCCATGTGGCCAACTCCATGTATAAATGCAGATTATGAGCGGGTTCTCATCCCGGATACAAGTGAAAGTTAGGCATCTAGCTAGCTCTGTCATCCGGTTTCTTTCATGTCTTAGGATATAACACTGTCGACCAGATGTCCATATATCCAAGTTTGTTATTTCGGTCAGTGGCGCATGATGGCTTCAGATGTATATGCTCCCAGTAATTAATTCCGAATAGAGTATTAAGTCATCCCATGACTGCTGTGCGAAAGAGAGAAGCAACAGGTCCTATTAATTCCACTTGGCACCTGGAAACTCTTAGTTACAACAAATCCAAGCAATACCAGTGCTCACACAGGTATGGACATGTGTGTGCACACATGCACACACACATAAACACACACACATATACACATACACACATATAAATCATATACACTCACACACAAACTTATACACATAAATATTCACATGTACACATACATATATTAATGCATACATACATATATTAATGCACACACATATATATGTATATATACATACTCACATACATAAACATACTGTACTGGCTGGTTTTGTGTGTCAACTTGGCACAAGCTGGAGTTATCACAGAGAAAGGTGCCTCCCTTGAGGAAATGCCTCCATGAGATCCAGCTGTAAGGCATTTTCTCAATTAGTGATCTAGGGTGGGAGGGTCCATTGTGGGTGGTGCCATCCCTGGGCTGGTAGTCTTGGGTTCTATAAGAGAGCAGGCTGAGCAAGCCAGGGGAAGCAAGCCAGTAAGGAACATCCCTCCATGCCTGACTTCCTCTGGTGATGAACAGCAATGTGGAAGTAAGCAGAATAAACCCTTTCCTCCCCAACTTGCTTCTTGGTCATGATGTTTTGTGCAGGAATACAAATCTTGACTAAGACACATACTAACACATGTATGAAACTCACACATACACACACTCACATGCATGCACACACACAAAGACTCATACACACATATGTACTTATACATACAGCATACACACACATATTCATTCTTTTTGGTGGATACGTTAATCTCAAACATAGAAATTGTGTTAATAAAGTAAGAAAAGTGGCTTTCTGTTCTCCAAGGCTGCATCCCCAACTCCACCGCTCATTCGTTAGGATCTCAGTAGAGATGTCACCTAGGAGAGGGAACAGCCAGGCGCCTGTTGTCACTCATTGATACTGGAACAGACCTGCCAGTTCGTCTGCCCTCCATACACACTACTGCTCATATAAGCACACACACACCAGGACTTGAAAAGGGAGTTTGTCCTTCTGTCTTCAGCCGAGTGAGGACAGTGTTGCTTCCCTTCAGGAGACACAGGCACCATCTTAGAAACAGAAAGTAGCTCTGCCGCGAGGATCTGCCCCATAGCTGCCTTGACCTGGACTCCTAGCCATAAGGAATTCCATCATGTATCAAATCACTCACACTGTAGTACGTGATTAGAGAGGAATGGAAGACTAAGACAAGACATTTTCATATTAGTTCTGTGCTGACTCAGAATACTAAAATTATTTTTTTTTAAAGCAATAGGGTTTCTTTGAAGAATTTCAATCAGGGAAATAAATGGAGTGGAGTTGGAAATAAGACCGATACAGGAGCCAGGTGTGGTGGGCAGAGCTGCAATCCCCATGTTCCAGGTGCAGTGGCCGGAACTATAATCCCTGTGCTCTGGAGGCAGAAGCAGGGGGATCTCAAGTTCCAAGGAGTGAGGCAGAGGAGAGGAGGAGGAGGGAAAGAGAAGAAATGCAAGGAGGGAAAACACAGAAGGAAAGAAGGAAGGAACTTTTAGATTTGCGTGGGGGTTGTGAGTGGAGGTTCAGACCCAGGGTCAGCTGGCCCCTCTCCGGCCCTTTGAATTGGGAAGAAGTAAATTCTTTTGAGCCTCGGGTTTGAAGACACCACTGTTCTCCTCCAGGTCATCATGGGGGTTTCTCTGTAAATGGCTCTGATCATAAATGTGTAATGAGAGTTGGTTCCCTTCTCCATGAATGGACCTCCTGGATACAGTTGCATGGTTAGGAAGCAGGGAGGCTGAGGGGTTCAGCATCTCCCAGAGAGAGATGGGTGAGCCTTGACTTAAACAGCGGACACTGTAGGTTACAGAGTGAGGCAGTGGGCAGGGCTGGGCACTATGAAGGTTGGGTAATTCAGGGGAGAGAGGGCATCAGGGGTCGGTTCAGTGCAGAGGTCAGACGGCAGCTGCCTGAGGGTACAGTGGTGTCCCTGTAGTGCTCTCCCGATGGCCTTTCCTTGCTGACACCCTCTCTCTGTCAAAGTCTGATATTGGTGATTTGACGCACCATACAACAGCGGCCAACCAAGTCTCCTGCCCACCTCCTGCCTTGCCAGTTCCTGATAACCTTGAGCCTCAAGGTTTTCAAAGACTCCTTCCCTTTCTAACTCTCTACTTGGCTTTTGCCTGTGCCCACTCAGGAGTACAGGCTGTTCAGGGGTTACCTTGCCATCTGCACTAGAGGTGATCAGTCCTCAGGCACTTAAAGGGGGGCATCCAAGACATTCTGTACCTGGAATATGAAGTGTGTGTTCAGTAAGAGGCTCAGAATTGGTGTCCCCAGCAAAAGAAGGTTAATGTGGGACTCTGAGCAGGGCAGGGGTAGGGGCGCTTGGTGAAGCAATACCTCTATTTCTGAACAACATCTGTCATTGACGCCTAAGATGGCTTGAATGGTGCAAAGAATAGAGAACGAGAGACCATGGTGTTTATATAGCTTGTCTTCCTGGGGACCTCAGCCACCCAGCCGCCCAGGCACAGCAGGGAAACACAAAGGCAGGAGTTGTGTACTGCTAGGGCTGTGTACTGATCTTGTAACCATGTAGAAGAAATCCCCTTAAACTTAGCGGGTGGACGACCCGCATGCTTTCTCCATAATAACCTTAGTGTTAGGAGATGTGTGCAGAGGCTGGCTTCTCAGGAAGGGTCTTGCCAGGCTAAAATGGCGGTGTCTGCTGTGACTGACCTCCCTGGAGCTCAGGCTCCTTCAGGGTCTCTTGGATTTTTGTCAGAATTCAGCTAGTGCAGGTGTGTGACTGAGACCTCACCTGCCACGCTCCCATCCAAGCCCCATGGTACTCTCCACAGAAGGTTCATAACACAGAGGCCAGCAGGAGAGGGATTGGCTTGCTCTCATTACATCTGCAATGGTTCCTGCTTGGTAAAGGAACGGAGGCATGGGATGGCATCCCCCCATCTTTACAAGTCCTACTTAGTCCTCAAGAGAAGGGCATTGCATAGACTTTTGGTCCCTCCTGGAATTCTGCCGACATGGTTTTTCCTTTGATTCCATTTCTGCACTTGAAAGAGAGAGAGGCTTGGGGCTGGAGAGATGGCTCAGTGGTTAAGAGCACTGGCCGAGCTTCAAGAGGTCCTGAGTTCAATTCCCAGCAACCACATGGTAGCTCACAACCAGCCATAACTGTAGTCCCAGAGGATCCCGTGCTCTCTCCTGGTGTGTAGACATACATGCAGACAGAAAACCCATATGCATGAAATAAATAAATAAATAAATAAATAAATCTTTAAAAAAAAAAAGGAAAAGAAAGAGAGAGGCTTGGGGCTGCCGCTCTCCACTTCTGTTCTGCACTCCCACTTTGATTGTCTGTCCACCTTCGTTTTATGGTTATGGACTTGGGGTGTAAACATTATGTCCAGTCATCTCAACCAAACCTCATCCTGATACTCACAGGCAAAGGAGACTGGGAATCATGGAGAAGAGTGCATGCTGAGGGGAGGAACAGGCAGGGACAGCAGGCAGCTCTGTGTGAGGGGGCAATGGCCGGAGTGCTCCTAGGAACCATTGTCCACATTCTGTCGTCCTGAGCAGCATGTAACTGAACTGCGGTGTGTCTACAAGGCTGCTGAGGCCAAGGAAATGGGAGTGAGTGCAAAGCCAGCATATGTGTGTGTGTGTGTGTGTGTGTATGTGTGTGTTTACGTGCGTGTGTGTCCATGCTTGTGTGTATATGTATGTGTGCATGTGTCTATGAGTGTATGTGCATGCATGTGTGTGTCCATGCTTGTGTATGTGTGTACATGTGTATGTATGAGTGTGTGTATGTGCATGTATGTGCACTTATATGTGTGTGTGCATGTGTGTATGCATGTGTATGAGTGTATGTGAGTGTGTGTATGTGCAGGTGTGTGTATCCATGCTTGTGTGTGTGTGTTAGCTCACTTCCTTGTTTGTCTCTGCCATTACAGCTAGACGGCTGCTCCATCACCCTGGACCACTGAGTAAGGTAAGACAATGCCAAGCAAGGCTCTACCCAACCCACCGTAGACTGGAACATGAATCAGAAGTCACCTGTGTTTTTTAGAACCCCTGAGATCTGGAGCTGCTACCGTAGCCTGGCATAGATGATACAAAGAGGAACCTCATCACTGAACCATACTGCCATCTTCTCTTTTTCCCTCGGAATGCTCATCCTCACCAGGACTCCGGTCCAGTAGCTTCTCTGAGAAGGATGGTAAGGTCCGGTACATGAGCCGTGAGTGTGCTGTTGCATAGCAACACGTTTATTATCCTTCGAGCATGGTCGCCTACCGGTTGCCTATGAGAAGATGCTCTCCCACCCTTGGCCTTCAGCCTCCTTGCAAATAAACTATTTTTGTTGAAGACCAGAAAGTGTAATTAGCACATTCAGAGGAAGCTGCCAGGTGGGCACATCTTCACAGCCTTGGCTAGGCCTTGATGTTCATGTTTGAAAGCCTCCCTCCCACGCACCTGCAGTGTCCCCCCCCCCCATCTTCTGCATGCACACTCTGTCGATGGTGAGTAGCTTTGTGATCCTTGTTTTCCAAAATTCCCATGGCGTGATGTCTTTCCCTTTCTGACTCCACATCTCAAAGGCCAGTTAGCCTTTCTCCTTTCAAAACCCAAAACTCTCCATCTCTTCTTCAATGCCTTCTCAATTTGCAGCTACAGTTTGGACTCTCTCCCCTTACAGGGTGCCCCTTCTCTAAGGTCACTTTTCCCCATTTGTCTCATTTTAGGGTTCTGGGGTTACCATTCCTCCCCTGGGGTCACATACAAGTCTCTGTTTGAACTAGGACACTATTAATCACTGCTTCACAGGGCCTGGTGGAGGAGAATGGGGCAGGGTGTGTGTGTGTGTGCGTGTGTGTGTGAATGTATGTGAGTGTGTGTGTGAGTGTATATGTGTGTGTGGGTGTATATGTGTGTGTGGGTGTATATATGAGTGTGTGAGTGAGTATGAGTGTGAGTATGTGTGTATGAGTGTGTGTGTATATGAGTGTGTGTGTGTCCGTGTGTATGAGTGTGTGTATGAGTATGTGAGTGTGAGTGTGTATGTATATAAGTGTGTGTGTGAATGTGTAAGTGTATATGAGTGTGAGTGTATTATAAGTGTGTGAGTATGAGTGTGAGTATGTGTGTATGAGTGTGTGTATGAGTGTATATATGAGTATATGAGTAAGTGTGAATGTGTATGTATATAAGTGTGTGTGTGAATGTGTGTGAGTGTATATGAGTGTGTGTGAGTATATTATAAGTGTGTGAGTGTGAGTATGTGTGTATGAGTGTGTGAGTGTGTATGTATATGAGTGTGTGTGTGTGTGTGCATTTGGCCTGTCACACAGTCACCATACACAATGGTCCACATTGATCTGGAGACAACACGGGTCACAATCTAGAGAGATGGTGGCTATAGGTGGGATCCGGAGATGGCCCAGGAGAGACTTGCCCAAAGACAGAGCCTGATTGGGGTTATGGAAAATATATGGAAATAGGGTTATGCCCATTGAGGTTACGGAAAATACACACATGAGCATGCCACGACACCAACTGATGTGAATTCGAAGAAAGATAAAAGACACAGGGAGCTGACGTTCTAATACGAGCTGGCCTTGAAGGAGCATGTCACTTGCATAGCAAGCAGTGTGAGCCTGCTCTGGTGAAATAGCCCCTATGGGGCTTGGTGCCTACAAGTTGACACTAGTCTCCTACCCAGCTATGTGATTAGGAAGCAGGGTCTCCGAGAGCTTAGGCCTGAGGCAGCCCGGCAGTTAAAAGCCTGGACAGGACCCAGGCAGCTCCAATGCCTCTCCTTATACCCAATATATGACTTCATGCCTTGTTCTGGCCAAATGGCTGTCCCTGGTTTGTGCCAGTGCTTGAAATGCTCCCTTGTGAAGGGGCACCAGACCCAGATTCCTTCCACCCCACCTATCTGGGACTTGCTTCCTGCTGCAATTGACGACAGAGTTTCTTCTCACAATGCAAACTGGAAAACCCCGTTTGAACTCTTTTGCTGCTGGCCTGAGAGCCTGGGGAACAGCCTACAGATCCAGGCAGGGGCTTGCTGGGACCAGGGGGGAGGAGAGGAGAGCCAGAGTTTATAGCCCAAGCTGCAGGCATCCTGCCTGGTTGGATGGTCTTGCCTTCCTAAGTAGGGGGTTGGGAACTGAATTATGATTGCATCAACTCCCTTTGGAGCTCTGGAAACTATAGCTTCTCTCACTCCTTCCTCTGTGGCTCTTCTCTGTCTGTAAAATGAAAAGCAGATCCCTGGCTGACCCTGGAGGCTGTGAGCGGGGCTGACACTGGAGGTGTGCGGAGCAAGAGTGGTCCCCGCATCTGTTTCTCATTGACTTCAGTGGGGTGTGTCACTCAGACAATGGAGTAGTGTGCGCTCAGGCACAGCCCTGCCCCGTGACCCTGCAGCCTGCTGGCAGCAGGCTGGAAGAGGCCCTCCTCCACTGTGCAGCTGGCCAGGGGCTGGAGAGCTGCTTCCTAGAGTGTGGGGGTGGCTCCCCCTCACCATCAGTTCTTCTTCCTAGAAAGATGGGCTTCAGCTGTTTCCCCAAGACTTCTGGTAACCTCCCTAAGTGTAATTTACAGTCAGTGGAATAAAA